>NC_092376.1:122066608-122376500 GCF_030028105.1 Mobula birostris
TAATCTTCTTACAAGTAGTCTTTGTAAATTGGATTAAAATTAATTTTTTTTGCATTACTTGATCATATCTATCACAAGTATTTGTACTATGCCAATTAGTTTGCTGATTCTAAATATTTCTCTGAAACAGTTTTCATACAATTTTCCATTTATAATAAGAAATGTGTTTATTTTCAGCCATATTGATACAGTGTCATAGAACATGAATCATGCCCTTGACTCCTCATTCCAGACCCAGAGCAGCTTAGCCATCCAACTATAATTGCAAAAGGCTATGATCAGCTAATACATTGTGCACGAACTAAGTCTGCTTGGACTAATAAAAGTACATTACATTTCAACTTGTGTTCTATTGAAAGCTCAGAATGAGAGGCATTACTACATGTGACAGGCCAAAACTAATTTGGTTCAGTTTCCACCATCCGATTAGCCAATACAAATGTCTTTGTTAACTAGCGATCAGAATCAGGTTTATTATCACTGATATATGTTGTGAAATTTGTTGCTTTGTGGCAGCAGTGCAGGACGTAGAAATTAATAAACAATTTTAGTTTGTTTATCAGCTGGTCCCAGTGAAGGACTAAAATGGTGGCTCTGCTTCCTGCTGAAGAGTTTCGACCCGAAACGTCGACTGTACTCTTTTCCACAGATGCTGCCTGGCCTGCTGAGTTCCTCCAGCATTTTGTGTGTGTGTGTGTGTTGCTCCACTTCCTCTGCCTGACCTACTGAATTTTTTCGGTCTTCGGCTTTTAGTTCAGATGGCTGAGGAATGTTCATTTTTTTCGAACTGCGTGTTTCAAGATTCTTCAAAAACATTTCAATGTTATTTATAAGAGGCCCTACAGGGAATTTTAGCGTGTTAGTTCCCTAATTCCATCCCATGGCTTTTTAAAAAGGTTTTTGTAGCAAAGCGTATTCTCTAGCTAAGATTAAACAACGGCACAAGCTGAGCTTCTCTTTGCTCCCATCCTGACATTCAGTACAATTGACATTAGTGACACTCCTGGGAGAGGAGGACAGCCACCGGCAGACATCTGAGCTCCTGCTTTGCGTCAGGACTAATATCAATTTTCTACAAAGAAGAAGTATATAGTATGCACAGGAATTTATTCAATACTCTGTAGATACCAGAATGCAGCTGTATTATAGAGACATCAGCTTATATGCAGGCTCTCTGAGACTGACAAGATTTGTGTTTGTAAAAATGGAATGAAAACCCTTTCCACATCTAGGTACAGGTTGACCACCGATTTTCCAGAAACTGATGGTTCGGCACCACTTTTAGTTCGGACGAATTATGAGTGTTCAACGCAGATAAAAACACTGCAAGTGATGAAGATGGCAGCCTGGATGAAACAGATGAAACTGAAGGATTTGCTATTGACAAGTTAATTGAGTTGTTGGGTGATTTAATCAAAAGGTTAAAGAAGTGTACCCTTGCGACAGAACAAGAGCTAATGAATTTTTATTTGATGCAAGAAAAATTACACAGGAGGAGATCAAAACTCATGAAACAACTTTGCCCGGATGAAATGTTTATAAAGATAACCGAGAAGCAACATTATTTGTAAGCATAGTAATTGATAAATTTACATTTAATATTTGTTTCATTAATAATCCTTTTTAAGCTTCCACAGCCCATTTTTGCCATTATTATTGCGTGACTTCTTTTAATTTGGCAAAAACATTAATCTGGCAAGCATCAGGAACTGAGGGTGCCAGAAAATCGGTAGTCCACCTGTATGATGATATAGTGCTTTAGATTAGAATAGTACAAGACAGTAATGGCCACAGAACCTTGTGCTCATTGTACAATAAAACTGCCATGCAAATTTAACACCACCCTCAGTCCACCAACTTTTCAGTCAGAGATACTGGATGGCAGGGTACACTGGATAATGGTGGAAGGCAGGTTCTACTGATTCAGTCACACCTCGTACATTTCACTTCAATAACTTTCCAGGAAAACTATTGCTCAAAATTACCTTTACTGAATTAACATTAACAGGACTGTACTTCTGTCACCAAATCGTAGAAAGCACAAGATTCATGATATTCTATGCCATATATGTGTACCTACCTGAGAATGGAACTGAGGGATTTGCATTGCTACCTAGAATTTAAACTTGAGGCTTTAATTTCTCATTTACATCTTGAAATCATTCTCCTGTTCTCAGATCAGTTTTAATGTCTGTCACATTAGACTTGTACAATGTAAAAATAAACTTGAATTGTTTCTGAAAATTGCTCACAGAAGGTCAATATGTACTTGAATGTATATGTATCCATGTAGACAAGAGCATATTGGCAAACCCCGTCATCAAGGCTCCCCTCACCCACATCTCTTCCATTCCGCACATGTCTGTCCTCATCCCATCTCCCACCACCCCACCAGGGACAGGGTTCCTCTTGTCCTCACCTGCTACCCCACCGGCCTCCATATCCAGCACATAATTCTCCACAACTTCTGTCATCTCCAACTGGATCCCACCACCAAGCACGTCTTTCCCTCCCCCCCTCCCCCCACCATTTCTGCTTTCCGCAGGGTTCACTCCCTACGCGACTCATTTGTCCATTTGTCCCACCCCACTGATCTCCCTCCTGGCACTAATCCTTGCAAGCTGAACAAGTGCTACACCTGCCCCTACATCTCCTCCCTCTCTACCATTCAGGGCCCTAAACAGTCCTTCCAGGTGAGGCAACATTTCACCTGTGAGAATGTAGCGGTCATCTACTGTGTCCAGTCCTCTGGTGTAGACTCCTGTATATCGGTGAGACCCAAGCTGGGAAATCGCTTTGCCAAGCACCTACACTCTGTCCACCAGAAAAAGCAGAATCTCCCAGTGGCCACCCATTCTAATTCCACTTCCCATTCCCATTCTGACATGTCAGTCCATGGTCTCCTCTCCTGTCATGATGAGGCCACACTCGGGTTGGAGGAGCAACACCTTGTATTCCATCTGGGTAGCCTCCAACCTGATGGGATGAAAATTGGTTTCTCGAACTTCCAGTAATGTCCCCCTCCCCCCATTTCCCTCTCTCACATTATCTGCTTACCTGCCCATCACCTCCCTCTGGTGCTCCTCCTTAGTTTTCATAGTCATAGTCATGCTTTATTGATCCAGGGGGAAATTGGTTTTCATTACAGTTGCACCATAAATAATTAAATAATAGTTATATAGTAATATGTAAATTATGCCAGGAAATAAGTCCAGGACCAGCCTATTGGCTCAGGTTGTCTGACCCTCCAAGGGAGGAGTTGTAAAGTTTGATGGCCACAGGCAGGAATGACTTCCTATGACGCTCTGTGCTACATTTCGGTGGAATGAGTCTCTGGCTGAATGTACCACTGTGCCCACCCAGTACATTATGTGGTGGATGGGAAACATTGACCAAGATGGCATGCAACTTGAACAGCATCCTCTTTTCAGACACCACCGTGAGAGAGTCCAGTTCCATCCCCACAACATCACTGGCCTTACGAATGAGTTTGTTGATTCTGTTGGTGTCTGCTACCCTCAGCCTGCTGCCCCAGCACACAACAGCAAACATGATAGCACTGGCCACCACAGACTCATAGAACATCCTCAGCATCGTCCGGCAGATGTTAAAGGACCTCAGTCTCCTCAGGAAATAGAGACGGCTCTGGCCCTTCTTGTAGACAGCCTCAGTGTTCTTTGACCAGTCCAGTTTATTGTCAATTCATATCCCCAGGTATTTGTAATCCTCCACCATGTCCACACTGACCCCTTTTCTTCCAAGGCCTGCTGCCTTCTCCTATTAGATACCCCCTTCTCCAGCCCTGTATCTCTTTCGCCAATCAACTTCCCAGCTCTTTACTTCACCCCTCCTGATTTCACCTATCACCAGGTAGTTCTTCTTCCCCTCCCACTACTTTCTTACTCTGACTCCTCATCTTTCTTCCCAGTCAAGATGAAGGGTCTCAGCCTGAAATGTAGGGTATACTATGCTGCCTGGCCTGCTGAGTTCCTCCAGCATTTTGTGTGTGTTGTGTGGGCACAGTGGCAAATGCATAGATTTCTCTTTTGGATGTTCATAAACCACATCTCAGAAACAAACTAAAAAGATCATCTGCAGCACACACAAAGTGCTGGCAGAACTCAGCATCTATGGTCGAAGCTTTGGGCTGAGATGGTTCATCAGGTCTGGAAAGGATGGGGGAAAGAAGGTGGGGTGAGGGGGAGGAGGACAAGCTCGAAGGTGATAGGTGAGGCCGGGTGGGCGGGAGGAGGACAAGCTCGAAGGTGATAGGTGAAGCCAGGTGAGCGGGCGAGGGGAGATGAAGTGAGAAGCCGGGAAGTGAGAGGTGGAAAAGGCAAAGGGCCGGAGAAGAGGAATCTGGTGGGAGAGAAGTGTGAATAAGGGTAAATAATGGGAGGAAGGGAAGCAGGGAGAGGTTGCAGACAGGTGAGGAGAATAGGGAAATGATGAAGAGGGAAGGGGGAATAGATTATCGGTCCCATTTATCTAATGTGAGATAAAATCAAAATTATAGATGGATAGTATTTGAAATTATTTTCCATTTCAACTTCTGAAATTGGGTTGTACTCAGGTTATAGTGGGGTAAGATTCTGCTTGACGTAATTTAGAGATTGAAACATAGAAATTTAAGTTTAAATCAGTATCAGGTTTCTTATCACTGGCAAGTGACATGAAATTTGTTAACAGCAGCAGCAGCAATGCAATACATAATATAGAAGAGAAAATAAATAAATATAGTAATAATAATAAATAAATTAGTAAATCAATTACAGTATATGCATATTGAATAAATTAAAAACGTGCAAAAATACTGTATATTAAAAAAGTGCAGTATTGTCCAAGGGTTCAATGTCCATTTAGGAATCGGATGGCAGAGGGGAGGAAGCTGTTCCTGAATGGCAGAGTGTATGCCTTCAGGCTTCTGTACCCCCTACCTGATGGTAACAGTGAGAAAAGGGCATGCCCTGGGTGCTGGAGGTCCTTAACAATGGACGCTGCCTTTCTGAGACACTGCTCATTGAAGATGTCCTGGGTACTTTGTAGGCTAGTACCCAAGATGGAGCTGACTAGATTTACAACTTTCTGCAGCTTTTTTTGGTCCTGTGCAGTAGTCCCTCCATACCAGACAGTGATGCAGCCTGTCAGAATGCTCTCCACGGTATTACTGTAGAAGTTTTTGAGTGTATTTGTTGACATGCCAAATCTTTTCAAACTCCTAATGAAGTATAGCTGCCGTCTTGCCTTCTTTATAACTACATCGATATATTGGGACCAGGTTAGATCCTCAGAGAGCTTGACACCCATGAACTTGAAACTGCTCACTCTCTCCAACTCTGATCCCTCTGTGAGGATTGGTACATGTTCCTTCATCTTACCCTTCCTGAAGTCCACAATCAGCTCTTTTGTTGTACTGACGTTGAGTGCCAGGTTGTCGCTGTAACACCACTCTACTAGTTGGCATATCTCACTCCTGTACGCCCTCTCGTCACCACCTGAGATTCTACCAACAATGGTTGTATCGTCAGCAAATTTATTTGAGCTATACCTAGCCACACAATCATGTGTATATAGAGAGTAGAGCAGTGAGCTAAGCACACACCCCTGGGGTGCGCCAGTGTTTATCATCAGCGCGGAGGATATGTTATCACCAATCCGCATAGATTGTGGTCTTCCAGTTAGGAAGTTGAGGATCCAATTGCAGAGGGAGGTACAGAGGCCCAGGTTCTGCAACTTCTCAATCACGATTATGGGAATAATGGTATTAAATGCTGAGCTATAGTCGATGAACAGCATCCTGACATAGGTGTTTGTATTGTCCAGGTGGTCTAAAGCTGCGTGGAGAGCCATTGAGATGGCGTCTGTTGTCGACCTATTGTGGTGATATGCTAATTGCAATGGGTCCAGGTCCTTGCTGAGGCAGGAATTCAGTCTAATATAGTATATTGCATGAGTTGATTATAGAATTTTAGTCTTTTTAAATATTCTGTACTTTGTCCTGCATGATCATCAGTTTTCTGTTCCTGTTGAAGTGTTATTCACCAGAATGAGGTGTTCCCACTCACACATTGATATTTCCATGTATGAACCTAGATTATAGGTGTTGTCAGTCTATTCAAGCACAGGGACATCACAGCCAGTCATCAGCTGATCCTCCACTAAGAAACCAGCACCACAACCACAGAGTTGTCTGATTACCTCATCCTTACAGATCACTTGCCCGTCTCTATAGCTCTCTCTGGCAGCAGTTCACAGACTGTAAACCACACTGGGACAACTGAATATAATTTCTTGAAGAAAAGTACAGTGTAACTTCAGAGAGTTTTTCTGGCAAGGAGTTGACTTACACAGAAAGACCCTCTGTTTGATGCTTGGAACTAATTGCAACCAATAATATTTTAATGAATATTAACCTTCTTGAACTTGGGAGGAATAAGTGAACTAGGCACCCATTGCTGATTCACACCTGAAAACCCTTGTTGGAACTGTATGTTTGCAGGGTTCTGTAGGTTTTGAAACAGCACCTGCATTTGGAAGTTAGCAAATGTCACTCCACTGGAAAATAAACAGAGAACTACCATCCGGTTAACCTAAGGTCAGTTGTAGGAAAAATGCTGAAATCTGTAATGAAGGGCGTAATAAATGTTAGGAGATGAAACAAACAAGAGAAAATCTGCAGATGCTGGAAATCCGAGCGACACACACAAAATGCTGGAGGAACTTAGCAGGCCAGGCAGCATCTATGGAAAAAAGTACAGTCGACATTTCGGGCTGTACTCTTTCCCATAGATGCTCCCTGGCCTGCTGAGTTCCTCCAGCATTTTGTATTAGGAGAAGAAAAATAGCTTTAATCAATCTACTGGAATTCCTTAAGGAAGTGTGTGGTATATTAGTTAAGTGAGAATGGATGGATGTGATGTATTTGGATTTTTGTAAGGTTTTCAATGAAGTCCCAGACAAGTAGTTGGTCAACAAGATTAGGCAATATGGAATCAGAGATGGGATACTATCAAAGAAAGAATGGGAATAAACAGATCCATCTCAGATTGGCAGGGTGTGATGACTGAAGTATCACTTGGGCCCCCACTATTTACAATCCATAACAATGATTTGGGATGAAATGTTATTTTTCCACGTTTGTTGATGATTGCAATCAAGTGCGATTGATGGTGTTGAGGACGAGGTTCAATGAGTTGCACACCTTTTGGATTAGAGTCATAGAGATGTGTAACAGGGAAAGAAGCCATTCAGCCCACAACATCCATACTAATCCCATCTCACAGCACATTGCCCAGAGCCTTCTGTGCCTAAGCAATTCGACTGCTCACTATTAAACGCCGCCAGTGAGACAACTTTGACTGGTCTCTCAGACAGCACGTTCCAGGTACCTGCCACTCTCTGGGTGTGAAAGGTTCCCTTCATATTCCCTCTGATTCTCTCTCCCTCACCCTAAATTTAAATCCTTTAGTGTTACCTTCCTCTGATATGGGAAAAAGCTTCCTGCAGTCTGTCCTATCCTACCTCTAGTTAATTTTACATGCTCTCAGTGGCCATTTTATTAGGTACCCCTGCACACCTGCTCATTAATGCAGGTATCTAATCAGCCAATCAGAGGCAGCAACTCAATGCATAAAAGCATGCAGATACTGTCAAGAGGTTTGGTTGTTGTTCAGACCAAACATCAGAATGGAGAAGAAATGTGATCTCAGTGATTTTGACAATGGAACGATTTTTATTGCTAAATGGGGTGATTGGAGTATCTCAGGAACTACTGTCTCCTGGGATTTTCAAGCACAACAGTTCTAGAGTTTACAGAGAATGGTGCAAAAAAACCAAAACATTCAGTGAGCAGCAGTTCTGTGGGTGAAAAAGCTGTGTTAATGAGAGAGGTCAGAGGAGAATGGCCAGACTGGTTCAAGCTGACAGGAAGGTGTCATTAACTCATATGACCATGCATTACAACTGTGGTGTGCAGAAGAACATCTCTGGATGCACAATACGTCGCACCTTGAACTGGATAGGCTACAGATCTCTACAAAGTGATCTAAGTTAAATACAAATATAAAACACTAAAATAATTGATTGCATAAATATTCATCCCCTTTAATAAGACACACCAAATCATCACAAATGCAGCCACTTGGTTTTAAAAGTCATATAATTAGTTAAGTAGCGATTGCTGTGTGTGGTCAAGGTGTTTCAATTGATTGTAGTGAAAATACACCTGTATCTGGAAGGTCCAGCTGCTGGTGGGTCAGTATCCTGGCAAAAACAACAGCACGCAGACAAAAGAACACCTCAAGCAATTCCACAAAAAGGTTATTGAAAATTCCACAAGTCAGGAGATGGATACAAGAAAATTTCCAAGTTACTGAATTTTTTAAGCATGTTGTACCAGACATTCAGCCATTCTTGTTTGGCGCGTAGTGTCAGGATTAACCGGGTCACATTATGAATGTTCCTGACTCAACCCTTGTATTTTTACGAGGCCGAGCGGCTAGCTCGACACTCAACCCGGCATGGATGAAAAGCGTGCTTGGGGGTGGCCCGACCTATACTTGAACTCGGGAACCTTCACTCCGGCGTCCGGCGCTGATCTCACTGCGCCACCAGCCGGCCAAGTCACTGAATGAGAGGCATTGATCATGTGGATAGTCAGAGGCTTTTTCCTAGGGCTGAAATGGTTGCCACAAGAGGACACAGGTTTAAGATGCCGGGGAGCAGGTACAGAGGAGATGTCAGGGGTAAGTTTTTTACTCAGAGAGTGGTGAGTGCATGGAATGAGCTGCCGGCAATGGTGGTGGAGGCGGATACGATGGGGTCTTTTAAGAGACTTTTGGATAGGTACATGGAGCTTAGAAAAATAGAGGGCTCTGGGTAAGCCTAGTAATTTCTAAGGTAGGGACACGTTCGGCGCAACTTTGTGGGCCGAAGGGCTTGTATTGTGCTGTAGGTTTTCTATATTTCTAATATCCCTTGGAGTACAGTGAAGTCAATCATCAAGAAATGGAAAGAGTATGGCACAGCTGTAAATGTGCCTGGAGCAGTTCGTCCTCAAAAACTGAGTGACCGTGCAAGAAGGGGACTAGTGAGGGAGGCCACCAAGAGACCCATGACAACTCTGGAAGAGTTACAAGCTTCAGTGGCTAAGATGAGAGAGACTTTGCATACAACAACTGTTGCCCAGGTCCTTCACCAGTCACAGCTATATGGGAGAGTGGCAAAGAGAAAGCCACTGTTGAAAAAAACACACATGAAATCTCAGCTGGAGTTTGTCAGAAGGCATGTGGGAGACTCTGAGGTCAGCAGGAAGAAGATTCTATTGTTTAATGAAACCAAAATTGAGCTTTTTGACCATAGACTAAACACTATGTTTGGCATAAGCCGTACACCGCACATCATCAAAAACACACCATTCCTACTGCAAAGCATGGTGGTGGTTGCATCATGCTGTGGGGATGCTTCACTGCAGCAGGCCCGGCAAGGCTTGTGAAGATAGAGGGTAAAATGAATGCAGCAAAATACAGGAAATCGTGGAGGAAAACCTGATGCAGTCTGCAACAGAATTGCGACTTGGGAGAAAATTTATTTTCCAGCAAGACAATGCCCCAAGCATAAAGCCAAAGCTACACAGGAATGGCTTAAAAACAACAAAGTTAATATCCTGGAGTGGTCAAGTCAGAGTCCAAACCTTAATCCAATTGAAAATTTGTGGCTGGACTTGAAAAGGGCTGTTCACTCGTGACCCCCATGCAATCTGATAGAACTTGAGCAGTTTTATAAAAAAGAATAGGGAAAAATCGCAGTGTCCAGATGTGCAAAGCTGATAGAGACCTATCCACACAGCCTCAAGGCTGTAATTAGATTAGATTAGATTATGAGAACACGCAGTCCTCTTTTATTGTCATTTAGAAATGCAAACATGCATTAGGAAATGATGCAATGTTTCTCCGGAGTGATATCACAGAAAACAGGACAGACCAAAGACTAACACTGACAGAATCACATAATTATAACATATAGTTACAGCAGTGCAAAACAATACCATAATTTGATAAAGAACAAACCATGGCACGGTAAAAATAGTCTCAAAGTCCCGAGTCAATCAACTCTTGAGTCCCTGATAGCAGGAGGCAAAAGGGAGAAACTCCCTGCCATAAACCTCCAGGCACCGTCAACTTGCCAATACCTTGGAAGCAGCCGACTCCAGCCGACACTGAGTCCATTTGTCCAAAAACTCCGAGCTTCTGAGCAGCCTCTCCGATACCGCCTCCCAAGTGCCATCCTCTGCCGAGCGCCTTCAACCTCTCCCCAGCCACTGAAACACGCAAAGCCGAGGATTTAGGGGCCTTCTGCTCCGGAGATTCCGGTTACCACACAGTAGCAGCGGCAGCAAAGCGGGCATTTCAGAAGTTTTCCAGATGTTCCGCTGTACTCTCACGTCTGTCTCCATCAAATCAGGATTGTGCACGGTCCCCTACATGGCAGATAACAGACATCATCACCGAAGTGGCCGCGCGCGCTGCCAAAGGTGCATCTACTAAATACTGACTTGAAGGGGTTGAATACTTATGCAATCAATTATTTTGTGTTATTATTTGTAATTTATTTCGATCACTTTGTAGAGATCTCTTTTCACTTTGACATGAAAGAGTCTTTTTCTGTTGATAAGTGCCAAAAAAAGCCAAATTAAACCCACTGTGATTCAATGTTGTGAAACAATAAAACATGAAAACTTCCAAGGGGAGTGAATACTTTTATATAGGCACTGTGTGTGTATATGTGTATATATAAAATGACTAGTAGCAATACATTACATATTTGAGTTGCAATGCATTCCATATTGAATTGGATTTTAAGGATAAGCAGGTCCAAATGTGTATTTAATATTTCAGTATTATTTGAGTAATATTGTAAATATATTATTTGATTAAGCACTCTTTGTCTACTTACATAATTCATTACGGGCTATATGCACAGTACGAAGAACGATGTACTTGTTATTACATCACCACGTCATAAGTGCATGCCTCACTAAAAGTAAAAATGAAGTGGACACATTTATCCCCTGGCTCCTATGTTTTTTTTCAATTAGTTTATGAAACTTAACACTTACAGTTACGGTTACAGTTATGGATCCCACAACCCGCCTGGGTCGTAGGGGCACTGTACAGATTAGCTGCCTGCATCTCTCTCTCACGGTTGTGGGTGAGTGTCTGGGTTGTGGCAAAGGTCTCTTTGGTCCACTCTGCAATGTTGTCTGCCCACTTCCTCCTCTGTCTGCCCCTTTTGCTTTTCCCCTGCACCATTCCCTGAAGAATGGCCTTTGAGAGTCCACTGGATCTTGTTATGCGGTCATACTATCTCAGTTTCCTCTTCTTTACTGTGGACAGTAGCTCTTCATTGTGTCTCATGTGCTGGGTGAAGGTTCTTCACACTTCGTCGTTTGAGACATAGTCTGTATACGAGATGCCAAGGAGCCTTCTGGAGCATCTCATTTCTATTGCCTGGATCTTCTTTTGCAGTTCTGTCAAAGTCCATGATTCGCATATATACAAGAAGATGGAGAACACAAGTGCTTGCAGGAGTTTCAACTTGGGTGTGAGAGCAATGTTATTGTCTCTCCAGATTAGTTTTAGTTTAGCCAGCATTACTGTTGTTTGAGCTGTCCTTGCAAGGACTTCAGGCTTTGATCCTTCTTGGCTGATGATGACACCAAGATACTTGAACTGTTTGACATAACAATAATAATCACAGATAGCAGCACCTTCCATTTATCTGCAATAAGTTCATTTATCAGCCATTCTACCAATCCATGACTATCATTCTGCAGCCCAAGACCATTCACAACTCTGCCAATTTTTGTCATCTGCATTCTTACAGGTCTTGTCTCCTCCATCCACATCCAAATTGTTCGTGTCTATTACACACAGCAAAGGCTTCAACACAATGCTCTGAGGAATACCACAAGGTACAGACATCAGATCACTCCATCAGACTCCATTTTGTAATGCAAAGCCAATTTTGGATCCAGTTTGCCAAATTATCCTCCAGTAGGACCACAACTTTGTTGTTGTTTGGAGGTTTGCATGCTTCAATGACCCAGAGAGCTACATTAGCTGGAGTCAGGGCTTTATGCTGTGGCTCTTGGTAGGATCACCCGTGCCAAACAGGTCAAAAAGTAGTGGCCCACCGGTCCTCCAGGTTCGGGGGTTCAGCTCAGGACTAACAATGCTGACTGGTAAAAACAAAACAGAAACAACAATGAGGAATCCTCCTACATCTGAGTGCGACGGTAATCCTAAATCTACATCCGGTCTTGTATGGCTGACAGTAGTGAAAACCACGAGGAAGATACGGGCATGATGAAGGAAACCATGAACACTGCCAGAGATAGAGGACATTCATTGCTGCACTAAATCCAGTAAGCAAGTCAGCTACCAAATTTTACTGGATCCCAGGGGCCCTGAACTTTTAGTTTCCCATATCAAGGAACCTTCTGATTTATGTAATCTACATTTCTTGTACAACCCTTATCAATACTTAATTACGTTTTCAGAAAAAATGATTCAGGTTGGTCATATGAGATCTGCCCTTGACAAAGCACATGGCTGTCTCTGATTAAACCCTGTAGTTCCAGCTCATTATTAACCCTGTCCCTCTGCATTTTCACAAATAATTTCCCTCCTCACATTCAGTTTACAATTATCAGGCCTTTCACAGGACTGATAAAAGGGTCTCGGCCCGAAATTTCGATGGTTTATTCCCTCCATAGAAGTCACTTGACCTGCTGAGTTCCTCCAGCACTTTGTGTGTGTTGCTTAAGATTTCCAGCATCTGCAGAACCTCTTGTTCCAAGTTCAAAGCGAGTGTATTATCAAAGTGTCTATACTGTATGTCACATTTACAACCCTGAGATTCATCTTCTTGCAGGCTGCACCTCACAGTAGATACAAAGAAACGCGATAGAGACAATGAAAGACGACACACAAAGATGGGCACACAACCAATATGCAAAATACAAACAAAATGTGCAAATACAAACAGAACCAAATAATAATAATGAATAAGTAATAAATAATACTGAGAACATGATTGTAGAGTCTTTGAAAGTGAGTGCACAGGTTGTTCAATCAGTTCAGTGGTGAGGTGAGTGAAGTTATCCACTCTAGTTCAGAAGCTTGATATTTGAAGGGTACAACCATTCCTGAACCTGGTGATGTGGGACCGAAGGTTCCTGTACCTCCTCCCCAACAGCAACAGCGAAAAGAGAGGATGGTCTGATGGATGATGTGTTGACGTGACAATGCTCCTTGTTGATGTGCGCTCAATAATGGGGAGGGGCTGAGATGGATCACTTTTTGTAGGCTGTTCCATTCAAGGGCCTTGGTAACTCCATACAAGGCCATGATGCAGCCAGTCAGGGCACTCTGCACTGTGCATCTCCAGAAGTTTGTTGAAGTTTTAGATGACAAACCGAATTTGCACGAGTTACTAAGAATGTGGAAGTGCTGCTATGCCTTCTTCATAATGGCAATTACGTGCTGGTCCCAGGACTGATCCTCTGCAATGAAAATGCCAAGGAATTTAAAGCTACTGACCCTCCTCACCTCTGATCCTCGATGAGGACTGGCTCTTAGACGTTCGGCTTCTTCTTCCTGCAGTCAATAATCAGCTCTTTGGTTTTGCTGACGTTATGTGAGAGGTTGTTCTTGTGGCACCATCCAATCAGTTTTTCAATCTCCCTCCTACATGCCAATTCATCACCAACTTTGATTTGGCCAACAACAGTAGTGTCATCGGTAGACTTGAAAATTAAGGCATTGGAGCTGTACTTAGCCTCACAGCCACAAATATAAAGTGAGTAGAGCAGGGGGCCAAGCACATGGCCTGTGGTGCACCTGTGCTGATGGAGATTGTGCAGGAGATGTTGTTGCCAATCCAAACTGACTTGAGCCTGCAAGTTACAAAATGGGGGATTCAGTTGCACAAGGACGTATCGAGGTCTAGGACTTGGAGGTTATTGATTAATTTTGAGGGGATGAGAGTGTTGAATGCAGAGCTGTTGCCAATGAAAAGCATGCTGATGTATGTATCTACATTTCCAAATCTTCCAGGGCTGACTGAAGAGCCATTGAAATGAATCTGCTGTTGACCTGTTGCAACGATAGGCAAATAGGAATGGATCCAAATCTCTCCTCAGAGAGGAGTTGATATGATTCATGACCACACTCTCATAGCACTTCTTCACAATGGATGGAAGTGCTAGTGGATGATAGTCATTGAGGCAGGTTACCTCGTTCTTCTTGTGTCTATCTTGAATTCCACTTGTGATTCAGTCTCTCTGTGTCCTTATACATCGTTGAATCTTTCATTTAGGCATAACTGACATGGGGAAGAGTAAATTTAAATTCAATGGTTACACTCTGAAAGGTAAGTCAATGCAATAATAACAGTACTGCAATTTGCAAGGACCTACAATCATGTACTGACTTGAGTGCTGATGACTAGTTGCTATGGGCTGTTCAGAATATTTGTACAATTAGAGAAATTATAATACTTGCAGCAACTGGAATATATTTGCTCTCACCGGTTATGGAAGGGCATATGATTTCCCTTCAGTTGGTATTGTCTGCTTTAATCTTTGTTTTTCTAAATGATAGTCTCAGGCAGAAGAGGCTGCATATGAAACTATGGCTGATGGTTGCAGAGCCACGTACCTAAACCCAGGCACAACGTTATTATCGACAATAATTATCAATTGCAGAAAACACCACTGGCATCCTTAAACTGAGATTTATTGCTAAAGCTTCACAGCAGAAGAAGTCATTGCACATCCTGGACAGAATAATGTCATTGTGTCTATTATTGTTGACGTGTAGTCGAGCAACAATTAAAGCAGATGCGGAAGGTGTGCTGGAGGAAAACCAGTAATCAGCTGGGATGTGAGCAATGCAGTAATGTGTAATCTGCTCTCAAAATAGTAATTAGATGTGCACTCACTCACGGTGCGTGGTAATATATCAGGGCAGGGAGAAACATCTCAATCAGTCCAGCTCCTGGAGGGAAAATGATTATACGTGGCACATGTCATCTGGAAAAAATTCAGCAGCATAAGAGGGAGCATGTTTGTTTAAAGAGCCTTGGCAAAAAAAATGAAACCACCAAACAGCAGTAACAAATTGTGTTATGTGTGAACAGCACAAAAATAATCAGCCAACAGTAGCCAGGATGTGGGAGATAAATTACAAAAAGAGATGGAAAAGTCATGTAAAAAGGGCAATGTTATGATTGTCATGGGGGATTTCTATATTCAGATAGTTAGAGAAAATTAGGTTGGTAGTGGATCCCAAGAGAGAGAATTTGTAAGATGTCTACGAGTTCTTGCTATTACTAAGGAGAAGGTGCTTAAGAAGATTAAAGATCTGAAGGCAAATAAAACATCTTCTCCAGACTGATTGCACCATAGCATTCTGAAAGAGGCATCTGAAGACATTGTGGGTGGATTAGTAATGATCTTTCAAGAAACAGTAGATTTTAGAACAGTTCTGGAGGACTGAAAAATTGCAAACCTCACTCCATTCTTTAAGAAAGGAGGAAGGCAGAAGAAAGGAAATTATAGGTCAGTTATCCTGACTTCAGTGGTTAGGAAGATGCTGGAGTCCTTTATTAATGGTGAGGTTTCAGGGTACTTGGAGGTAATGATAAAATAGGTCAAAGTCAGCATGGTTTCCTTAAGGAGAAATCTTGCCTTTTGGAATTCTTTGAGGAAATATCAGGTAAGACAAAGAAGAGTCAATGGATATTCTTTATTTAGATTTTCAGAAGCCCTTTGAAAGGTGCCACACATGAGGTTGCTTAAAAAGATTAGAGCCCTTGGTATTACGAGAAAGATTCCAGCATGTATAAAAGACTGGCTGACTGCAGGAGACAAAGAGTAGGAATAAAGGAGGGCCTGTTCTGGCTTACTGCTGGTGACTAGTGGTGTTCTGCAGGCATCAGTATTGGAATTGCTTCTTTTCATGTCATATGTCAGTGATCTGGATGATGGAATTGGTTGCTTTGGGGGCAAGTTTGCGAATGATATGATGACAGGTGGAGGGGAAAGTAGTGTTGTGGAAACAGGTGGCATACAGAGAGAATGGCAGATGGAATATAGTACAGGGAAATGTATGGTCATGCACTTTCGTAGAAGTAATACATTTTTCTAAATGGGGTGGAAGTTCCAAACCCAGAGGTGCAAATGGACATGGAGGTTAGTAGGTTCTTGATTAGTCAGGGCATCAAGGGTTACGAGGCGAAGGCAAGAGAATAGAGTTGAGAGGGGTAATAAATCAAGCATGGTGCGATGGCAGAGCAGACTTGATGGGCTGAATGGCCTAATTCTGTTCCTATGTCTTATGGTCTAATGCAGCCGATGAAAAGATTGTTTAAACTTAAATGCAAGTAGATTGAAAAGTTCTGAATCAAATGCAAAGGAAATATTTTCACGGAAAAGTAACCAAGTATGAATTTTAACGGACAGTTGCAGAATTTGTTAATAAAGAAATATTTCTGGGGGGTTGGTGGTGGGATGTAAATCCCTTTTATGTAATCTGATTGCATTTCTGTGTGGAGCAGGATGATTGATGGTCGGTTCCGATGCTCTGCAGACTAAGACGGTACATGACCGGTGACTGGAAAATGTGAAAAAGGCAGCTGGCAAAAACAGAAACTGTCTGACTCTGTCAGTGAAAATTTTGATGCTTGACACCTCCTACATTAATACTGTTCCTGACCTCTGTATCTATGCCAATTCAGGCACCCCCAACTCTACCATTCTAATCATGCCCTTTGGAACTATTTTGCTTGTTTCTCCTCACATTACATTTTGGCTGCCTTTTCCTACTTATTCTTCATGTATTCTCAGTCTGAACTCTCTTTAGCTGTATTTTTGTATGATTTTGTTTCCTTCCTGGTTTAACTTCGTACACCTCTTGAAGGTCTGTCCAACCAGAGGGTCTGTCGGTACCTAAGATTTAATTTTTTAAAGCACAAAAAATGACACCAAAAATAAAGAGTTGACGATGATGATTTTACAGTTCAGTCTCAGAACTTAGTGAAAGAAGTTCAATGTACAGTCATCAACCCACTGGCTCAGGATTCAATTGTCTGATTTTGCTGGTCTGGAGCCATGTAATGAGGCCTTGTGTGGTGTCCAAGAAGAACGTGGTAACCTGCCTCATGACTATCATCTAGGAGCATTTATATCCACTAATGAAGAGCTTTGAGAAGTTGGTGATGAAACGTATCAACTGCCTGAGAAGTGACTTGGATCTGCTCCAGTTTATCTACCATCACAGCAGGCCAACAGCTCATTGACTCTTCACTCAACTCTGGAACTTCTGGACAGCAAAGATGCATACATCAGGAAGTTCTTCATTGATCACAGCTCGGCATTCAACATGATCATCCCCTCAAAACTAATCAATAAACTCTAAGACCTAGGCCTCAATATCTTCTTGTACAATTGGATCCTCAATTGAAAGCCCCAGTCAGTTCAGATTGGCAACAACATCTCCTCCACAATCTCTGTCAGCACAGGTGCACCACAAGGCTGTGTGCTTAGCCCCCTGCTCTAATCACTTTAAGCTTCTGACTGCGAGGCTAAGTACAACTCTAATGTTATATTTAAGTCCGTTTACAACACCACTGTTGTGGCCCAAATCAAAGATGGTGACCAATTAGCATGTGAGAGGGAGATTGAAAATCTGGCTGAGTGGTGTCACAGCAACAACCTCTCACTCAATGCTAGCAAAATTAAAGAGCTGATTATTGACTACAGGAGGAGGAAACCAGAGGGATCAGAGGTGGAGAGAGTCAGCAACAATAAATTCCTCACTGTTATCCTTTCAGTGGATCCAGCATGTAAGTGCCATCACAAAGAAGGCATGGCCGCACTCTTACTTTCTAAGAAGTTTGCGCAGTTTTGGCATGTCATATAAAACTTTGACAAACTTCTATAGATGCACCATGGAGTGTATCCTGACAGGTTGCATCATGGCCTGGTATATTTTGTGTTAACCATCTGGGCCTCTATTGTCACAAGGAACCCCTCTGATTCTGGGAAGAGATCTCCAACTCTGAGGCAGGAGTTCCTTGCTTCCCTGTCAATATCTAATTGCACAGATCATGAGGATATCTTCCATGGATAGTCATGGATATTATTAATACAAATATTATTATTTAAAAATGCAAACATGAGGAAATCTGCAGATGTTGGAAATTCAAGCAACACACAGAAAAAATGCTGGTGAATGCAGCAGGCCAGGCAGCATCTGTAGGAAGAGGTACAGTCGACGTTTCCGGCTGAGACCCTTCGTCAGGACTAACTGAAAGAAGAGTTAGTAAGAGATTTGAAAGTGGGAGGGGGAGGGCGAGATCCAAAATGATCGGAGAAGACAGGAGGGGGAGGGATGGAGCTAAGAGCTGAACAGGTGATTGGCAAAAGGGATGCCAAGCTGGAGAAGGGAGAGGATCATGGGATGGTAGGCCTAGGGAGAAAGAAAGGTGGGTGGGGGGGAAGCCCAGAGGATGGGCAAGGAGTTATAGTGAGAGGGACAGAGGGAGAAAAAAGAGAGAAAAAAAGGAGAAAGAAAAACAAACAAATAAATAGATAAATAAGGGATGGGGTACGAAGGGGAGGAGGAGCATTAATGGAAGCTTGAGAAGTCAACGTTCATGCCATCAGGTTGGAGGCTACCCAGAAGGAATATAAGGTGTTGTTCCTCCAACCTGAGTGTGGCTTCATCTTTACAGTAGAGGAGGCCGTGGATAGACATGTCAGAATGGGAATGGGATGTGGAATTAAAATGTGTGGCCACTGGGAGATCCTGCTTTCTCTGGCGGACAGAGCGTAGGTGTTCAGCAAAGCGGTCTCCCAGTCTGCGTTGGGTCTCACCAATATATAGAAGGCCACACCGGGAGCACCAGACGCAGTATATCACCCCAGCCGACTCACAGGTGAAGTGTCACCTCACCTGGAAGGACTATCTGGGGCCCTGAATGGTGGTGAGGGAGGAAGTGTAAGGGCATGTGTAGCACTCGTTCCGCTTACAAGGATAAGTGCCGGGAGGGAGATTGGTGGGAAGGGATGGGGGGGACGAATGGACAAAGGAGTCACGTAGGGAGCGATCCTTGCGGAAAGCAGAAAGGTGGGGGGGAGGGAAAGATGTGCTTGGTGGTGGGATCCCGTTGGAGGTGGCACTTCACCTGTGAGTCGGCTGGTGTGATATACTGCATTTTTCCCAATGCGGCCTTCTATATACTGGCGAGACCCAATGCAGGCTGGGAGACCGGTTCGCTGAACACCTACGCTCTGTCCGCCAGAGAAAGCAGGATCTCCCAGTGATCACACATTTTAATTCCATGTCCCATTCCCATTCTGATATGTCTATCCATGGTCTCTTCTACTGTAAAGATGAAGCCACACTCAGGTTGGAGGAACAACACCTTATATTCTGTCTGGGTAGCCTCCAACCTGATGGCATGAATATTGACTTCTCTAACTTCCGTTCATGCCCCACCTCCCCTTTGTAACCCATTCCTTATTTATTTATTTATTTATTTGTTTTTCTTTTCCCTTTTTTTCTCTCTTTTTTCTCCCTCTGCCCCTCTCACTATAACTCCTTGCCCATCCTCTGGGCCTCCCCCCCACTACCTTTCTTTCTCCCTAGGCCTACCATCCCATGATCCTCTCCCTTCTCCAGCCTGGCATCCCTTTTGCCAATCACCTGTTCAGCTCTTGGCTCCATCCCTCCCCCTCCTGTCTTTTCCTATCATTTTGGATCTCCCCCTCCCCCTCCCACTTTCAAATCCCTTACTCACTCTTCCTTCAGTTAGTCCTGACGAAGGGTCTCGGCCTGAAACGTCGACTGCACCTCTTCCTAGAGATGCTGCCTGGCCTGCTGCGTTCACCAGCACTTTTTGTGTGTGTTGCTGCATTTATTAATGTTATTTTAGATTTTTCTCAGCTTAAGCTGGTAAAACCTGAGGTACAGGCATAGCTAAGCACACTCACTTCTCAGTAGCTCGGAACATTCGGACTATGCTAGCGGTGTTTATTGTTGCGGCTTTCTGAAGATTTACATAAATATTGCTCTATGTTTAATTGATTAATACTATTGTGTAGTGACTTCCAGATGATACCAGCAGTAGATATTTCATTTGGGACAATGTATATACCCTGTTCATGTTCCACAGTCTTTCAAATTCCTCTGTTAATTCAGCATAATTCTGGCCTTTTTCACTTATTGATTTTGTATGTTAAGTGTCTTTGGAATGGCTATATCTATTAAGTAAGTTGTTTTTGCTTGTTTTTCCTGTAATATTATATCTGGACGGTTACTATGGACTGTCCTATCTGTAATAATGGATTGGTTGTAATATAATTTGTAGGACTCTATCTCTGAAACTGGATCAGGCATGTACTTGTAGTAAGATAGGGTGTCTTTTATGAGATCGTATCTTAAAGTAAGATTTTAGTGAATGATGTTTGCCCCATGATTGTGCCTGTGGAAGTAATCGGATTGAATCAAACTGTTGCAGAATCTTGCAATCTGTTGGATTGTTTCTGGTTTGTTGTGGAATTTTCTGTATTTATCATCTTGAACTTGTTTGTATTTTGTTATGTATCTTTGATATTTCTTGTGTTAACCGCCTGGGCCTGTATTGCCACAAGGAGACTCTCTGGTTCTGGGAAGAGATCTCCAACTCTGAATCAGGTGTTCAATGCTTCCTTATTGACATCTAAATCTGCTCAGACCATGGGCATGTCTTCCATGGAGGGTCATGCTCTTCCACTGGTTCAATAGTGATAACGTCTTCATTTTTCTGGGTTGTGCTGTCATTTACGTTTAGCAGTGTGTACTTCTTATCTGAATTGCACATGTCTGCGTGGAGCATTAAATCCTGTTTTTGTTGATGAAACAATATCCTTTGAAGTTTTATCTGACTGTTGTGTAAATGTTTAATGTCTCTTTCTCCCTCTGTCCTGGGTAGTGTTAATCTCAGCGTGTTCCAGTGTACATAACGTTTTCTAAAATTTGTCATTTCAGTTCTTACGTTTCTTTGAAATTTTCCAGATCCATTTTGGATCAAGATATTATGCCAAAAGAATAGATTAATATTGATATAGTAAAAGTTAGAATCAGAATCAAGTTTAATATCACTGGCATATTTCGTGAAATTTGTTAACTTAGTAGTACAATGCAATACATGATAATATAGAAAAAATAAGTAATTCAATGACAGTAAGTGTGTGTGTGTGTATATATACATACACACACACACACACACACACACACACACACATATATATATATAATATATAAGAGTGCAAAGAGTGCAAAAACACAGATAATATTTTTAACAAGTAAGGTAGAGTTCATGGATTCAATCTCCATTTAAGAATGTGATGGCAGAGCAGAAGAAGCTGTTTCTGAATCGCTGAGTGTGTGCCTTCAGGCTTCTGTACCTCCTACCTGACAGTAACAATGAGAAGAGGGCATGTCCTGGGTGGTGGGGATTCTTGATGATGGACGCTGCCTTTCTGAGGCACCGCTCCTTGAAGATGTCTTGGATACTGCGAAGACTATTACCCAAGATGGAGCTGACTAATTTTACAACTTTCTGTAGCTTTTTTCAATCCTGTGCAGTAGCCCCACCCCCCAACCCCCATACCAGATGGTGATGCAGCCTGTCAGAATGCTCTCCATGGTACATCTGTAGAAGTTTTCAAGTGTTTTAGGTGACAAACCAAATCTCTTCAAACTCTTAATGAAGTATAGTCACTGTTTTGCCATCTTTATACCTGCATCAATGTGTTGGGACCAGGTTAGATCCTCAGAGACTTTGGCAACCAGGAACTTGAAATTGCTCACTCTCTCCACTTCTGATCCCACTATGAGGACTTGCTTGTGTTTCCTCATCTTACCCTTCCTGAAGTCCATAATCAGTTCTTTGGTCTTACTGACATTGAGTGCTAGGTTGTTGCTGCAACACCACTCAACTAGCTAATATATCTCGCTCCTGTACGCCCTCTCTTCTCCATCTGAGACTCGGCCAACAATGGTTATATAATCAACAAATTTATAGATGGTATTTGAGCTATGCCTAGTTACACAGTCATGGGTATAGAGAAAGTAGAGCAGTGGGCTAAGCACACATCCCTGAGATGCACCAGTGTTGATTGTCAGCGAGGAGGAGATATTATTACCAATTCACACAGATTGTGGTCTTCTGGTTAGGAAGTCAAGGATCCAATTGAAGAAGGAGGTACAAATGCCCAAGTTCTGTAGCTTATTGATCAGGACTATAGAAATGATGCTGGGAAAAGAAACGCTGAGCTATTGTCAATGAACAGCATCCTGATATAGTTGTTTGTATTGTCCAGGTGATCGAGGGGCATGTGTAGAGCCATTGCGATCGGATCTGCCGTAGACCTATTGTGGCGATAGGCAAATTGCAGTGGCTCCAGGTCCTTGCTGAGGCAGGAGTTGATTCTAGCCATGACCAACCTCTCAAAGTATTTCATCACCGTAGATGTGAGTGCACATCTTACAAAGTGTTCACTGCCTTTTTAATATTTTCCTCTTGAGCTCTGTTTGGCTGTTTTTTCGAAGGCCTTGAAGTTGAGAGTTTTTGCTTTATCACACTATGATCTATTTTCTTTGCTTATGGACATCCTGGACAAATATGTTTCATATTCGTCCATCAATTCTATTGTATCCCACTGTTCTGTTTTATATTCTACTAGCTCTATTTCACCTTTCCTTATGTTTAGTGTTCTGCACTTAACAAGTCCAATGTTCATGATTTTTTCTTTGGAAGATAGTTCTACTCTTTGAATTAATTGCTTTAATTTTACTGATGAGGTTTAACAAAGATGAAGGTCTCACTCTAAGAAAGAACTGGAATTCGATTGTAAACAAGGCAGGAGAGCAGAAACCTGATTGGATGAGGACTAACCAATCAGGGGGGACAAACTACAGGCCTATAGAAACAACTGGACTAGACATGCCCAGGCATTATCTCTGATGAAGATGCTAGAGTTTGTTGTCATCGAAATGTCAGTTATAATCAATACCTGTACCCACCTGGAAGCTCAAGAAGGGTTTATTCATCATTTCTGCCTGGAAAGCACTAGATCCTTCCTCATAAAGCCCCGACTTCAGCAAACATATCTCTTTGGGTCATTGAGGCACACAAGCTACGAAACCCCGCACCAAGGTTGTGGTTCTCTTAGCAGTTACCTTTTAAGCAAGGATGCAGTGTTGAGGCTTTATAAAGCACTGGTAAGGCCTCACCTGGAGTATTGCGAGCAGGTTTGGGCCCCTTATCTTGGAAAGGATGTGCTGAAGTTGGAGAATGTTCAAAGAAGGTTCACGAAAATGTTTCCAGGATTGAATGGCTTGTCATATGAAGAACATTTGATGGCTCTGAGCCTGCATTCACAGGAATTCAGAAGAATAAGAGGTGACCTCATTGAAACTTATCAAATGGTGAAAGGCCTTGATAGAGTGGATGTGGAGAGGATGCTTCCTATGGTGGGAGAGTCTAAGACCAGAGGACACAGCCTCAGAATAGGGGGGCGTCCTTTTCGAATGGCGATGAGGAGGAACTTCTTTAGCCAGAGAGTGGTGAATCTGTGGATTTCTTTGCCATAAGCAGCTGTGGAGGCCAAGTCTATTGTATATACAGCAGCAGTGCTCCTATATCTTATGGTCTTATGGTCTTTTATGCACGACAACATTTCATTGTGTGCGATGGACCACTGCAACACAAACTGAGCTGGCAAATAACACATTAAAGCCAGGTCAGATCCCACCAAAGCTGAAATAAGCTGGTGGTGTCTGCTAAATATTCAGAACAAAACAAAACAACACACTTCAGCCATTAATGTATTAAAATGTCTTAATTTCTGATGTAAATGTAATTTTTAAATTAGTCTTTAAAAACTTAAACACAGTTGTAAGGTTATTAGTCTTGACTTCATTCAGTAATAAAGGTATCCTTCTTGAATCTTGTTATTAATAGATACCTATTGTAATCTTTAGATAGTTAAATTATTCTTTAATCATTTCCAGAAGCCATGGGTGCTCATGATTGGAGCAATTTCAGAGTGAAAGCATCAACACCTATCTCCAACTTTGATCCTGTCTCAAAACCTGCTGAATCTCAATGGGCAGCATCAGCATTTCACCCAAAGCACCTTTGCCAATTCAGCAGATCAGCAATCAGCTCAAGCAGGATATACAACAGTAGACGTGGGAAAGAATCCCGTATTTATTCTGGCCCATCAGGGTTTGAGCTCCTTAGAACAATATGGTTTTTGCCAGAGGAGTTTTCTTAAACACAATAGCTGTAGGTCTTCGACCTAAAATGTTAACTCTTCCTCTCTTTGCAAAGACGTAGCCTGACCTTTGAATTTCCAGCATTTTCTCTTTTCTATTTAAGCTCCATGTAATGCTTCACTCTGAAAAACACAATTACTTTCTCTATTCTTTCTCCTTTGCTTCCCAGTTACTTGGCTGACTGTGTCAGCAGGGACACAGTGATCCTGGAGGTGTGAAAGTGAACTCTTTGGATCAGAATGGGAATCTAGCCTAGCCGTCCTTTTAAACACTAAATGATGCATCTGGTCATTTATCTACAAGTGATGGCGTTGTTGAATGTAGAGACTTGCAGCATTTCTCAATGATCAGTAGCTTTCTCGTGCAGATCTCTGAAGGCACACACAAGATGGCAGGTATGTGTTCTTTTAACCTGTTAACAATCAGCTCCCATGGTATCTATCCTTCAACACGTGTTTGTAATATGTCTTGCAGTCCTGCCAAGGAAGCAGATGCCTGGAAAAGATAAGTGATTTGAAGTACATTACAAGAACGTTAATTGAGTCCATACATTTAACCTGATGCCTCAACAAAACTGCATCAGTTTAACAAAACTATTCTGATACCGTCTGAAGCATTCCCTGGGAATCAAGGATGTCTTGCTTTCACTCTGGTTCTGGGGTGTCTGAGATGGGTGATGAGGATAAAACAGACACAGCAGACTCTTCCACAGATGGGACGGGAGGTGCCTGATGGGGTGACTGGGTATATGAGATAGTTTACTCCCTCTGTCAGTTACAGACGGCTTCTGTGTGCTCCTGATGTACGGACAGTCCAAATGCTCCTTCTACAGTATGAGTGGTTGTGGGCCAGGGATGGCCAGGTGCTAATTGGGGTATTTCTGCAGGGAAGATTTGAGAGTATCCTTAGATCCTCTGTCTGCCTCGCAATCTCTTCCTGCAGCAAAATTCAAAATTGAGTGTCTGATTGAGGAATCTGTTGCTGAGATGCTACTGGATACAATTAAGGACTTGATGTTAGATAGGGAGAGGACGCAAGCAATGTGTGAGAAAGATTTTGTGACGATCACTTCAGTTGCTTTGAGGTGCCTCTTGTCATAATCAATGGATGCAGATCAGTCAATGGCAGTGAAAACCAGGTTCTGCCAGCGTTGCACCATTGCTCTAATTGGATGAAGATTCTCCACCTGAAAAGTTGACTGTCCATTTCTCTCTACAGTTGCTGCCTGATCCGCTGAGTTCCTCCAGTACCCTTCCTATACTGTGTCAGATTGAGCACATGCCATCTCTTGTGTTTCCATTGGTCAGAAAATATCTTTGGTCTTTCTCAACGCATTGCTCCACCTCATCTCCAACAACTTCCCACTAGAGCAGAATTAAACTACGGGACAACAGGTACTCTGTTCAACCTGATCTCTTCTACACTCCAGAACTAAGGTCACCCCTACCTGAATACTAAGCTGCAGTACATAGATGGCACCTACACTTCTGCATGGTTAAAGGCTGAACACCAAACTGGTGTTGTCTCATGAACTGAGGCATCCAGGAAGAAAGGCCTTACACTTGACTTTTGCAAGGTAAACGTCATAATCATACAGCATTGTTTAAAGATCATAATGTGAAATCTAACCCAAAATGAACAGTCTAGTGAGCAACAAGAACCTTGGACATCTCAGAGAGCTGGATTAGAATGAAAAACACCTAAATAGTCTCAATTGTAGTTTTACATTCTATCGTTAAAACTCTGGTTCCCAACCTTGACTTATTGAGTTGTCAAGGTGCAGTGGTCATGCTCTCTCTTCAGTCAGAAGATGTGTGGATTTGAGATCTTCATAGAAGTTTGAGCATGGAATCGACCTCAGTCTTCCAGTATAGTAGTGAAATGCTCTTTCTCAGATGAGATAGTTACTGAAGCTCTTTTGGGTATTTAAAAAATCCTAACTCAACGAAAAATAGTCCACTCTATCCTATATTTAGCCTGCAACCAATATAATCTGAATAGACAACTTTGCTAATAGTTGCAGGACTTTGTTGTATGCAGAATAGATACTCTATCTTCCTACCTTAGAGCAACGGCAGTATGTCACTGGCTGTAATTATTGGGTGATTCTGAGGTAGCAAAAGACACTGCATAATGGCAAATCTTTCATTTACAACCAATGACTGCAGATATCTTTACCACCTTTAAGTTTTTATAAAAAATGCAAGAAGCTAATCATCCATCCACAGTTTTCCAACGGGCTTCATTCATTGCAAGAGCTTGTTCATTGGTAAGGCAGGGCAAGGCTTAAAAAAAGCTCGGGGCCTTTTGGAACATTTCAGAGGCTGTGATCATCGTGAGAGGTAGCTTGTTGGTGAGGCTACTTGAGCTTTAAAAAGAACTCGTGGTCTTTTGGAACTTTTCAGAGAGCAGCAATCGTCACGATCTTTTAGGCACTCAGGAAGGGCCAATAAAAAGAAGCAAGGTGTAGGTGGAGTGGCCTTTGTGTGAGTGGGCCAATGTTAAAGTGGTCAGGGTTTGGCACAACAGGCTTGGACAAGAACAGGTGGAGGCTAGAACTTAAGACTGAGAAGATAGAGGCATAACAAGTGTAGGCAGGATGGTAGTTCAGGCAGTGGAATGACCCTGCTGTGAAATGTGGGATTTCAGGGTACCTAATGGTCTCCTTGATGGCTACATTTTCAGGAAGTGCACCCAACTTTAGCGCCTGCCTAACAAGAACAAGGAGCTGGAGCTGAAGCTGGATATACTCAAGACTCTCCAGGAGGCTGAACACCTCGTAGATGAGACTTCTATTGAGCTGGTCGTGCTCGGAGTGCAGGCTTCAGATAGTAGATGGGTGACCAGCAGGAGAAATAAGGGGAGTAAGCAGTTAGTGCAGGGTTCCCCTGTGGCCGGTCCCCTTGGCAACAAGCTTGGATACTGCTCGGGAAGTTGGGGGGCAGGAATAACTTATCAGGGTAGAGCAGCAGTAGTCAGGACAGTGGCACTGTGAGGGTCTGAGGCTCAGCAGGTAAGGATAGAGTCGGGCAGAGCAATAGGGATAGGAGACTGCAGGTTCTGTGGCCGGAACAGAGAAGCCAGGATGGTGTGTTGCCTCCCAGGTGCCAGGATCCCAGATGTCTCAGAGCGGCTGCAGAAGATTCTCAAGAGGGGCAGTGAGTAGTCAGAGGTCGTGGTGCACATTGGCACCAATGACACAGGTAGAAAGGGGGAAAGAGGTCCCGGGGAGTGCGCTTAGGGAATGAGGGAAGACGCTGAAGAGCAGGATTTACAGGCAGTAATCTCTGGATTACTCCCAATACCTCGTGCTAGTCAGGGCCGGAATTGGATGATAGTACAGATGAATGAGTGGCTGAGGAACTGGTGCAGGGGACAGGGTTTCAGATTTCTAGATCATTGTGATCTCCTCCGGGGAAAGTAGGCCCTGTACAAAAATGACAGGTTATACCTGAACCCGAGAGGGACCGAAATCATTGTGGGCGGGTTTGCTGGAGCTGCTGGGGAGGGTTTAAACGGATCTGGCAGGGGGATGGGAACCAGAGTGATAAGGCTGAGGATGGGGCGGTTGGTACACAAGTCAATGTATTGTGTAATGGGACTGTGAGGAAGGACAGGCAGATGATTAGGGCCAAATTGAAGTCAGTGGAATTGCAAATCAGTCAGTTGAATTGTAACATTGGGTCAAAATCAAAAAGTGTGATGAATACAGGACTGAAGGTGCTATATTTGAATGCACACTGTATATGGGATAAGGTAGCTGATCTTGTAGTGCAGTTAGAGATTGGCAGGTATGACATTGTAGGCATCCAAGTCATGGCTGAAAGAAGATTGTAGTTGGGAGCTTAACATCCATGGATAGATCTTGTATTGAAAGGACAGGAAGGTAGGCAGAGGGATGGAATGGCTCTGTTGGTAAAAAAATGAAATAAAATCCTTAGAAAGAGGTGACATATGATTGGAAGGTATAGAGTCTTTGTGGCTAAAGTTAAGAAACAGCAAGGGGTAAAAAGACCCTGATGAGAGTTATATACAGGCCCCTGAACAGTAGCCAGGATGTGGGATATAAGTTACACAGCAAATTAGAAAAAGCATGTAATAAGGGCATGTTACAACAGTCATGGGAGATTTCAATATGCAGGTATATTGGCAAAATCAGGTTGGTGCTGCATTCTAAGAAAGGGAATTTTTAGAATTCTTACAAGATGGCTTTTTAGAGCAGCTTGTCGTTGAGTCCACTAGGGGAAAGACAATTCCGGATTGGGTGTCGTGTACTGAACCAGGTTTGATTAGGGAACTTAAGGAAAAGGCACCCTTAGGAGGCAGTGATCACAATATGATAGAATTCACCCTGCAGTTTGAAAAGCAGAAGCTGAAATCAGATGTATCAGTATTAGAGTGGAGTAAAGGGAATTATGGAGGCATGAGTAAGATAAGAGCAAAAGGATAGTAAGGGATAAGATTGGTCCTCTTGAAGATCAGAGTGGTCGGCTATGTATGGAACCAAAAGAAATGGGGGAGATCTTAAATGGGTTTTTTGCGTCTGTATTTACTAAGGAAACTGGCATGGAGTCAATGGAAATAAGGCAAACAAGTAGTGAGGTCATGGAACCTATACAGATTGAGGAGGAGGAGGTGCTTGCTATCTTGAGGCAAATCAGAGTAGATAAATCCCCAGGACCTGACAGGGTATTCCCTCGGACCTTGAAGGAGACTAGCGTTGAAATTGCGGGGGCCCTGGCAGGTATATTTAAAATGTTGGTATCTATGGGTGAGGTGCTGGAGGATTGGAGGGTAGCTCATGTTGTTCCGTTGTTTAAAAAAGGCTCTAAAAGTAATTCGGGAAATTATCGGCCGGTAAGTTTGACGTCGGTAGTAGGTAAATTATTAGAAGGAGTACTAAGGGATAAGATCTACAAGTATTTGGATAGACAGGGACTTATTATGGAGAGTCAACATGGTTTTGTGCATGATAAGTCATGTTTAACCAATCTATTAGAGTTTTTCGAGGAGATTACTAGGAAAGTGGATGAAGGGAAGCAGTGGATATTGTCTACATGGACTTCAGTAAGGCCTTTAACAAGGTCCCGCATGGGAGGTTAGTTAAGAAAATTCATTCGCTAGGTATACATGGAGAGGTGCTAAATTGGATTAGACATTGGCTCGATGGAAGAAGCCAAAGAGTGGTGGTAGAGAATTGCTTCTCAGAGTGGAGGCCTGTGACTAGTGGTGTACCACAGGGATCAGTGCTGGGTCCATTGTTATTTGTCATCTATATCAATGATCTGGATGATAGTGTGGTAAATTGGATCAGTAAATTTGCGAATGATACAAAGATTGGAGGTGTAGTGGACAGTGAGGAAGGTTTTCAAAGCTTGCAGAGGGATTTGGACCATCTAGAAAAATGGGTTGAAAAATGGCAGATGGAGTTTAATACAGACAAGTGTAAGGTATTGCACTTTGGAAGGACAAACCAAGGTAGAACATACAGGGTTAATGGTAAGGCACTGAGGAGTGCAGTAGAACAGAGGGATCTGGGAATACAGATACAAAATTCCCTAAAAGTGGTGTCACAGGTAGATAGGGTCATAAAGAGAGCTTTTGGTACATTGGCCTTTATAAATCAAAGTATTGAGTATAAGAATTGGAATGTTATGGTGAGGTTGTATAAGACATTGGTGAGGTCGAATTTGGAGTATTGTGTACAGTTTTGGTCACCAAATTACAGGAAGGATATAAATAAGGTTGAAAGAGTGCAGAGAAGGTTTACAAGGGTGTTGCCGGGACTTGAGAAACTGAGTTACAGCGAAAGGTTGAATAGGTTAGGACTTTATTCCCTGGAGCGTAGAAGAATGAGGGGAGATTTGATAGAGGTATATAAAATTATGATGGGTATAGATAGAGTGAATGCAAGCAGGCTTTTTCCAATGAGGCTAGGGGAGAAAAAACCAAAGGACATGGATTAAGAGTGAAGGGGGGAAAGTTTAAAGGGAACATTGGGGGGCGGCTTCTTCACACAGAGAGTGGTGGGAGTATGGAATGAGCTGCCAGATTAAGTGATAAATGCGGGCTCACTTTTAACATTTAAGAAAAACTTGGACAGGTACATAGATGAGTGGTGTATGGAGGGATATGGTCCAGGTGCAGGTCAGTGGGACTTGGCAGAAAAATGGTTCAGCACAGCCAAGAAGAGCCAAGAGGCCTGTTTCTGTGCTGTAATGTTCTATGGTTCTATGAGAGAGGAGCTGGCCAAAGTTGATTGGAAGGGGACTCTAGCAGGGATGATGGCAGAACAGCAATGGCTGGAGTTTCTGGGGGCAATTCAGAAGGAGCAGGAAAGATACATCCCAAAGGTGAAGAAGTATTCTAAAGAGAAGGCTGAGGGTGAAAAAGACAGCATAAAAGGAAAAGAGAGGGTAAGAAGTGGTGAGAAGTTTGAGGACTGGGAAGCTTTTAAAAACCAAAAGAAAGCAACTACAAAGCCATAAGGAGAGAAAAGATGAAATATGAAGGGAAGCTAGCTAATAATATAAAAGAGAATACCAAAAGTTTTTTGCAAATATACGAAGAATAAAAGAGAGCCAAAAGTGATGATCAGATTGCTGGAAAATGATGCTGGAGTGGTAGTAATCAGAAACAAAAATGGGTGGAGGAAATTAATGAATACTTTGCATCAGTCTTCACCATGGAAGACAACAGCAGTATGCCAGAAATATGTGAGTGTCAGAGGGCAGAAGTTGTCAGGAGTTTGAACATTCTTCCTGAGACTGCATGGGTTTCCTGCAGGTGCTCTGGTTTCCCCTGTAGTCCAAAAGATGTACTGTTTGCTAGGCTAATTGGTCATTGTCAATTTTCCCATGATTAGGCTCAGGTTGAATTGGGGGTCGCTGGGCAGTGTGGCTCAAAGCGCTGGAAGGGCATATTCAACACTGTATCTCAATCAATCGATAAATGTGATTAAGGAGAAGGTGAAGAGAAAGCTGAAATGTCTGAATGTAGATAAGACACCTGGACCAGATGGACTACACCGCAGGGTTTAGAAAGAGGTTGCTGAAGAGATTGTGGAGGCATTAGTAATGATCTTTCAAGAATCACTATATTCCGGAATGGTTCCAAAGACTGGAACATTGCAAAAGTCACTCCACTCTTCAAGAAGGGAGGGAGACAAAAGAAGGGAAATTATAGACTAGTTAGCCTGACTTCAGTGATTGGGAAGAAATTGTACTCCGTTATTAAGGAAGAAGTTTTGGAGTACATGTTAATGGAAGCGAGAGTCAACATGGTTTCCTGAAGAGTAAATCTTGCTTGACAAATCTGTTGGAATTCTTTGAGGAAATAAGAGTCAGAGAGACAAAACTGAATCAGTGGATGTTGTTTACTTGGATTTTCAGAAGGTCTTTAACAAAATGCCGCACATTTAACGAGGTAAGAGCCTGTGGTATTACAGGAAAGCTACTAGCATGGATAGAAGATCGGCTGACCAGCTGGAGACAAAGAGTGGGAATAAAAGAGGCCTAACAGCAACTCCTTTGCTTGCATCTTCAGAAACAGCTCTATTTCCATCTTTAATATCTCTATTTTTCCCTTTCAGGGTTCTTTTGAAGACCCTGACCTGGAGTTACACGCTGACTTCGGTTCTTTGCGGAAATGGGACCTGCTCTCAGGGTCTCACGACTGGCGGCTATTCGATATACCAAGGACTCGGCCTGGAAGACTGGTGCGCCTTCAGGGTTCTGGGATTTCATGGCTCTGGAGGTGTGCAAACTTGAGGTCCATGACGCTGCAGAAAACTGCTGTGTCGTGGGAGACGGAAGATCGAAAGCAGCAAGCTGGCTGCTGGCTGTGTGCCTAGAGATCCATGTTCTTTGGGCACAGAGCTCGGAAGGAAGTGATGCAACAGACTTTTAACACCATAAATCAGCGAGTTGTTTGTTATGTTTCCCCTCTTACTGTGAAACAGGGACACCTCTTTTTCCCTTATTAGGGAGAGAGAGAGAGAGTGCCTGTGGTACGTCAAATACCGGGTGAAAGAGTAGTCTTTGGGATACTGCAAGTCTGTGTCTTTATTGATGCTTTGCTGCCCGCCTGAGTGCTCTGTGGGGGCTGCTGTTGCTTCTTTTTTGTTGGTGGGGGATCATTGCCTTACTGCTGCTTATGCATGGGAGGGGGGAGCTGGGGAGGCTTTAGGGTTCGAACATTTAACTGTCATTCATTCTTTGGGGCACTCCTCTGTTTTCGTGGATGTTTGTGAGGAAAAAGAATTTCAGGATGTATATTGTATACATTTCTCTGACATTAAATGTACCTATTGAAACCTATTCTGGTTAGCTGCCAATGACCAGTGGTATTCTGCAGGGGTCAGTATTGGAACTTTTCATGTCATATGTCAATGATTTGAATGATGGAATTGATGTTTGTTCATGATACAAAGTTAGGTGGAGGGGCAGTTACTGTTGAGCAAGCAGAGAATCTGCAGAAGGACATAGACAGATTGGGAGAATGGCCAAAGAAGTGGCAGATGGGATACAGTGTAGGGAAATGTATAGAAATGCACTTTGGTAGAAGGAATAAAGGTGTAGACTGTTTTTTAAGTGGGAAAAAATTCAAAAATCGGACGTGCAAAGGGACTGGCGAGTCCTCTTTTAGGAGTCCCTGAAGGTTAACTTGTAGGTTGAGCTGGTGTTAAGGAAGGCAAATGCAACATTAACATTCATTTCAGTAGGACTAGAATATAAGAGCTGAGGCTTTATAAGGTACTTCTCAGACTGCTCTAAGAGTATTGTGAGCAGTTTTGGGCCCCTTATCTAAGAAAAGATGTGCAGGCATTGGAGGCTCACGGAATGATTTTGGGTATGAAAGAGTTAACATTTGAAGGCTCTGGCCCTGTGCTCACCGGGGTTGTGAAGAATGAGGTGTGATCTCATTGAAAGCTATCAGATACTGGAAGGCCTAAATAGAGTGGATGAGGAGATGGTTTCCTATAGCGGATGGGTCTCGGATCAGAGGGCACTGCCTCAGACTAGAAAAGAGATTAAGAGAAATTTCTTTAGTCAGAGGGTGGTGAACCCGTGGAATTCATTGTCAGGTGGAGGTCACGTGAGTGAGTATATTTGAAGTGGAGATTGGTAGGTTAGTCGGGTATCAAAGGTTATGGGGAGAAGGCAGGAGAATGGGGTTGAGAGAGATAATAAGTCAGCCCTGATGGAATAGTGGTGCACACTCAATGGGGTTCCTATGTCTTATGGTCTAATATGTTAAAAGTTTATGAAACCAACAGTGATATAGCTTAAATATCATGTGACACTAATCATTAACAGAGTTATCCTGAGCCACATATAAGCTGGCACACAATTTTTATTCATCGCTCTGCCCTGGTTTGTGACCCTGTTCATAATATATTCTAAAAACAAGCCTTATCTTCTTCAGCAGAGGTCCTGTGTCTCCATGCTGTGTGTTAGGTGATCTGATTAAAACTAGAAAGTGCTGAAAATACACAGAATTTGGTCCACAGCTGAATGGTAGAGATAGGCTGATAAATTCTGGGTGTTAGGTGGGGATAGGATATTGGATGGTCCCACACTAAATGATAATTCATGTAGTTCACCTTTCTTACTAATTTATTTCCAGATGTTTTATGTTTTTCTTTTTAATTCAAGTATACAATTTGACAATTTGTAATTGTAATCAGCAACGATTTGCGCTTGAGAAAACTTCTAACATAGTAAAGATTCCAAAGGATATTTTATATTAGTAGGAGGTTTTCATACCAAGCATGTTAACATTGAGTTACATAAGGAGATACTTAAGCAGATGACTGAAGTCTTTGCAAAGATAGATTTAGAAGCATCTTAAAGGAGTTAGAAGAAATTCAAGAATTGAAGACTTGGATTAAAACAAAGTTTAAAAGCTGCCAGTGTTGTGGTTAATTTCAAGGGTGTGCAAAAGTCCATAATTGGTGGAATGTAGATATTTTAGAATATTAAAGGGCTGGAGGGGATGAAAGGGAAAGGGAGGGGCAAGCACATAGAGGAATTCAAACCCAGGGATGAAAATGTTAACGTTTAGTGGATCCCAGCACAGGTCAGCAAGCACAGGAGTGGTGATGAGTAGCTCTTTGTGTAAACTAGGATTTGGCTGAATTTTGAGGGACCTCTGCTTTCTGATACTGGAATGAAGAATTATCATAGATGCAGGCATCAAAGCCGAGTACGAGTGTTTCTGTAATAAATAAACCGAGGCTTGCCTGGCATCGGCCCGTGTTAAAGAAGATAGAATTTAGTGGTCTTGGAAAGGCATAATGATGAGGTCTGCACGTCAGCTCAGGATTAATTATGACAGCATTGCAAACATTCTGAGATTTAGACATTTACCGGAGGTGGCATAGGATCAGCTGGTAAAGCACTGAGCTTGCGTGGAGAATGTTGAAACTACTTTGGTCTTTCCAGTAGTTAATTGGATGAAATTCTACCCATTTGGACTTTGACGTGGGCCAGTTTAAAGCCAGAGATGGTGAACTAAATCTGTGTGTCATCGACACATGGAGCCTGGTGCATTTTTTCAGATGGCATTACTAAGGAGCAAGCAGCAGGTAGATGAGAAGTAAGGAGGCAGATTCAGGAGGAACACCAAAGGGAAGAGTGGCCAATGGTTTATGACTTACTGACTAAGTGTTTGGTTAAGAATGGAAACAGTCAGTATGGCTCCACCCAAATGGACAATAGTGGAGATTTGATGTAAACTATCACACCAAAGGCTGTAGGCAGATTGAGAGGCACGGGGAGCCACTGTAATACGTAGAATGTGACTGGTGACTTCAGCGTTGGTTATTTCACTACAGCAGGGCAAATTAAGAAACTCTCTAACTTATATCACTTCTACTCCAGAACCAAAGTCACCCACCTTAGGTCACCGAGCTGCCGTTTTCAGATGATGCCTGTGTTTGTGCATGTTTGGAGTCCCATCTCTAAGTTATAGTCACTTTGTTTACTGAAGTACACAGGATAGGTTTGCATTTGGGCAAAGCAAAGGTCCCCTACCAAACTGATCCCACAGCACAACAGTGCCCAGCAACAAGGTATAATATAGCTTTGTTGGATCCTCCTGACAGCGAGACCCTACAGAATCCCAGTATTGAGCACTATACCATATCAGCTCACAAGCTACTCATCTCCTGCCCACCTGCATTAGTGTCTCATGGGTTCTAATTTGGTCTCATCAGCTACTTCAGAACATCAAGGAACTGAACTAGAAGCAGGTCATCATGAAATTTGCAGTACTGCCGAGGAAGAAGACTGATTTGCAGAGAAAAAAAATATGCAGTTAATTTCAGGGAAGCCTTTCAGAGTGAAGGAAAGGACTTTCATTTTTAACACTCTCAAGGTGTTTGAGAATAGCTCAAACGTAGTCGTTGGCAAAGTGGCAGCCACTATGCACAAATTCTCGAATTTGGAAATAGAATAACTGAGACTTTAAAGGCTCAGTTTTGTGTGCATTTGGAAGAACTCTCTGCTCTTCTTCAAAGATGGGTTGTGGAACGTTTAATATTCTTATTTACTGAGATATCGGCCCTTTGGCCCTTCGAGCCATGTCTCCCAGTAACTCCCGATTTAACCACAAGCCTGGTCACTGGATAATTTACAAAGACCAATTAACTTACTAACCAGTACGTCTTTAGACTGTGGGAAGAAACCGGAGCACCTGGGGAAACCACACATATTCCTTGGGGAGGATGTACAGGCTCCTTACGGATAATGTTGGAATTGAACTCTGAACTCTGACGCCCAGAGCTGTAATAATACCGTGCTAACTGCCCCAGGACATTGGTGAAATATCTCATCTGGAGCAAAGCACCACCTGCAATTCACAACTCCTCAAACCTGCCAGCTTAGTTACTGGGATGCAGAGGGTGGGTGGGGTAGGCTGTGGTCTAGGGCGTGGGGGTCATTGGATTCACAGATTTCTGATGCAGCCTCAGGAGCCTGGGTTCAGCTCTACCCTTGGTCTCTGTATATGTAGAGATTACATGTTTTTATTTGGTTTTATCTGTTGAGATACAGCATGGATCAGAGCCTTCGAGCTGCACTGCCCAGCAATCCCCCCATTCAATCCCAGCCTAATCACGGGACAATTGACAATGACCAATTAGCCTACCAAGTGGTATGGCTTTGGACTGTGGGAGGAAACCAGAGCACTCAGAGGAAACCCACGCAGTCACAGGGAGAACGTACAAACTCCTTACTTGCAACAGCTGGTTGAATCCAGGTCACTGGTACTGCAAGGCACTGGGCTAACCACTATACCACTGTGCCTTTGTTCTCCTTGGCTCTCCTCTGATTTCTTTCCGTGTCACAGACGGATACTAATAGATCAATTGGTTATGTGCTGTGCAGGCGAATGGCATGTTTGAAAAAAAATAAGTTGCTGCAGTGGTGGGAAATAAGGAGAGTTGGAATGGGACTAACGAGACTGCTCTGTGAGCTAGAATGGTCTTCACGTGTTGAATGGTCGCCTCCTGTCATTATAAGACATGAAAGCATTAGTACTGAGCCAAGAGTACCATTGTTACCTAATTCATTATTTCAATGAAGTTATTTTTCTCAAGGACTAAACTACAATCATTACAACCACAGCAAGTTGTATATCCCATTGAAGGAGGTGAGATTTGACTCTAATCACTTTGTGAGGTCTATTTTGGATATCTCTCTCTGGATTTACATCAATGTACCCGTACATTGAAGTGGTCATTTTTTCCTGTTTTCTCCTTAGTATTCTAATAAGCAATACTCTGCTTAATTTTATCCTCCTTCAGCATCTGCCACCCTTTCTAATATGATTGTTTTCACCAGACTTTACATGACTGCTTCCACCACTTCTGCCTCATTCTCCTAAAACTTTGCTTGGTTTATAAGGTATTCAGAAATGAATATTGGATACTTCCGATTATGTTTATTTTCTCCATTTTGATACGTAATTTATCTTTTAGGTAAGGTTATCATAGTTATTCAGTTGTTAAGTCATTATCTCAGCATTACCTTGCTTTATGAATTTGATAGAAACATAGCAAGCCAACAGCACAATACAGGCCCTTCGGCCCACAAAGCTGTGCCAAACATGACCTTACTTGAGAAATTACTCACGTTTACCCATAGCCCTCTATTTTTCTCAGCTCCATGTACCTGTCCAGGAGTCTCTTAAAGGACCCTATCGTATCCGCCTCCACCACCATCGTCGGCAGCCCATTCCACACACTCACCACTCTCTGCATAAAGAAATTTACCTCTGACATCTCCTCTGTACCTACTTCCAAGCACCTTAAAACTGTGCCCTCTCGTGCTAACCATTTCAGCCCTTCGAAAAAGCCTCTGACTATGCACACGATCAATGCCTCTCATCATCTTACACACCTCTATCAGGTCACCTCTCTTCCTTTGTCACTCCAAAGAGAAAAGGCCGAGTTCATTCAACCTATTCTCATAAGACATACTCCTCAATCCAGGCAACATCTTTGTAAATCTCCTCTGCACCCTTTCTATGGTTTCTACATCTTTCCTGTAGTGAGGTGACCAGAACTAAGCACAGTACTCCAAGTGGGATTTGACCGGGGTCCTAGAGAGCTGCAACATTACCTCTTGGCTCTTAAACTCAGTCCCACGACTGATGAGGCCAATACACTGTATGCTTTCTTAACCACAGAGTCAACCTGCGCAGCAGCTTTGAGTGGCCTATGGACTTGGACCCCAAGATCCCTCTGATCCTCCACACTGCCAAGAGTCTTACCATTAATACTATATTCTGCCATCATATTTGACCTACCAAAATGAACCACCTCACACCTATCTGGGTTGAACTTCATCTGCCACTGCTCAGCCCAGTTTTGCATCCTATCAATGTCCCGCTGTAACCCCAAACAGCCCTCCACACTATCCACAACACCTCCAACCTTTGTGTCATCAGCAAATTTACTAACCCATCCCTCTACTTCTTCATCCAGGTCATTTATAAAAATCACGAAGAGTAGGGGTCCCAGAACAGATCCCTGAGGCACACCACTGGTCACCAGCCTCCATGCAGAATATCACCTATCTACAACCACTCTTTGCCTTCTGTGGGCAAGCCAGTTCTGGATCCACAAAGCAATTTCCCCTTGGATCTCATGCCTCCTTACTTTCTCAATAGGCCTTGTATGGGGAACCTTGTCAAGTGCCTTGCTGAAATCCATATACACTACATCTACTGCTCTACCATCATCAATATGTTTAGTCACATCCTCAAAAAATTCAGTCAGGCTTGTAAGGCATGACCTGCCTTTCACAAAACTATTCCTAATCATATTATGCCTCTCCAAATGTTCATAAATCCTGTCTGTCAGGATCTTCTCCATCAACTTACCAACCACTGAAGTAAGACTCGCTGGTCTATAATTTCCTGGGCTATCTCTGCTCCCTTTCTTGAATAATGGAACAATATCCGCAACCCTCCAATCCTCCAGAAACTCTCCCGTCCCCATTGATGATGGAACAATCATCACCAGAGGCTCCGCAATCTCCTCCCTCGCCTCCCACAGCAGCCTGGGATACATACCGTCAGGTCCCAGTGACTTATCCAATTTGATGCTTTCCAAAAGATCCTGCACATCCTCTTTCTTAATATCTACATGCTCAAGCTTTTCTGTCCGCTGTAAGTCATCCCTGCAATCACCAAGGTCCTTCTCCGTAGTGAATACTGAAGCAAAGTATTCATTAAGTACCTCTGCTATCTCTTCCGGTTCCATACACACTTTCCCACTTGATTGGTCCTATTCTCTCATGTCTTATCCTCTTGCTCTTCACATACTTGTAGAATGCCTTGGGGTTTTCCTTAATCCTGTCCGCCAAGGCCTTCTCATGGCCACTTCTGGCTCTCCTAATTTCATTCTTAAGCTCCTTCCTGCTAGCCTTATAATCTTCCAGATCTCTATCATTACCTAGTTTTTTGAACTTTTCGTAAGCTCAAGTGATATTGGCTATCCTCCAAGATGACAGTATATATCCTCTTTAAATTTTACTGAACCCCAGTTTGATGAGGTTCTTTTCCCATTTTCTTCAGCGTGTTTGGATATATTTTATTATATTGCAGCATTGGTCAGAAGCAATTTTTTAGTTTTCTTTATTATAATATCTTGCATCTTTCTTTTAATCATTTCAATGCTTTCCTTTGCTCTAATATCCCTTTTTGTAAATATTAATACAAAGCAGGTGGCAGTTACGTTACTGTGTAATAAATTACTATCCTCACTTCTTGGAGGTCTCACTTTGCGCTTGCCAGTTTTTTTGTGAAATGCTTCAGTGTAACTTGTAATAATATTCCATCTGCCAAAAGCTGTGCAGATCCAGAAACTGTGCAGTCAGAAAGGGAGACTGCAATGATATGATGTGTGTTTTCTCATCCGCCCTTCTACAGGCTGCTATTTGACTTTAATTTCCTGTTTGGAGTGGGAGGCCTCTCGTAGTCTTTCATTACCCAAGAGGTATGTCATAGTTGATAGGAAATTTTCAGGGTCACACACTACATGAAAAAGCATTTGGCAAAGCTTATTATTTTTAATTTGGGTGTCAGATGAGTAATGTATGCTTTCAGTTACTGCAGAGTCATGCACAAAGGATGTTTCAAAGATAAGTTACGTCATCATGATGCATGAAGAAGAAAAGGTTTGCAGAAACGTCTTTTGAGTTTGTACCACTTTGGAAATATGAAAATGTAATTCTCTCTATCCCTTCTGTTTCCTCCTGATCCAACTGAGCTGTCACTCTATCTCCTTCCCTTTCCCTGCTCTCTCTTCCAATCACCCAGACACTCCTGCCACTAGTTCCCCTCGCCAGCTCCTTCCGTTTATTCCATGTTCCACTGTCCTCTCACCTTTCACCTACCTTTCACTTTTCACTTCTCATCTTCTTGCAATATTCCTACTCGTCTGCCTCCCTCATCTGCTTGTCACCCCCTCACTTGATTCCATCAGATCTTGCTCCACTCCTCCCCAACTTTTTACACCAGCCATCTCCCCTCTTTATTTCTAGTCCTGATAAAGGGTCTCACTGTAATGTCACCTGGCTAATTCCCTCCATAGACCCTGCCTGACCCACCGAGTTCCTCCAGCAACTTTGTGAATTGTGTAAGGTTACAAAGACACAATGGATGTTTTGAGAGAATGCTGCACGACTGCAGATGCCACTTCTCAGTTAAACGGAGCACTTTGTTTCTTCTTGAAATTACATGGAGATTCCAAACCCTGGTGTGAAGAAAAGAAGAACTCTCTTGATTCCCTTTTTGATATTTATCCCTCTAATTGATTAAGTTACTGAAACAATGGGCTAAAAAGTGCTGAGTTACTCCAGTGTCAGCAGTTACCTCCAAAGGCATTAAGCAGTCCAGGACTCCTCGATGAAGAGAGAGATCCTAAACTTATTAGCTACCTATTGGCAGGGTTTCCCTGGTTGAGCGTTGGCATCGGAATCCTAGAGTTCAGCAGCAGTAAGACGGGTATAAGGACCAAAGAAATGATTGTGGACTTTAGGAAGGGGAAGTTGAGTGAACACACACCAGTCATCGTCGAGGGATCAGCAGTGAAGAGGGTGAGAAGTTTCAAGTTTCTGGGTGTCAACATCTCTGAAGATCTGTCCTGGGCCCAACATATTTACAAAGAGGGCACTACAGCAGCTATATTTCATTAGGAGTTTGAGGAGAACTGGCTTGTCACCAAAGACACTTGCAAGCATTCAAACTGGTTGCATCACTCTCTGGTATGGAAGGGCCAGATGGTGATGCAACCGTCGGGATTGGAAACAGCTGCAGAAAGTTGTAAACTTAGCCAGTTCCTTCATGCGCACTCGCCTCCCCAGCACCCAGGACACCTTCAAAAGGTGCTGCTTCAAAACAGCAGCATCCACCATTAATGACCCCATCACCCAGGGCATGTTCTCTCCTCATTGCTACCACCAAGAAGGAGGTATGGGAGCCTGAAGACATACTCAGCATTTCAGGAACAGCTACTTTCGTCCACTGTCAGATTTCTGAATAGATCTATATATATACTTTTAGTAATTTCTAGGTTCTTTTTGTTATTATGTATTGCAATGTACTGCTGCCACAAAACAGCACATTTCATGCTATATGCCAGTGATACTAAACCTGACTCTGGTTTTGATTCAGCATGATCCAATCTTACTACAATTCCTCAGCAGCTGTTAGATCGTGGCAAGATAGACTCCACATTCTATTCATCTCAACAAAAATAAAGAGCAGCAAGGCGCAAAACAATTTACAATATTTTGGAAGTTCTTATTTGAGTTGTTTAATTTCTTTAAAGAATCCCAATCTGGTTTATTATCGCTGTCCTAGATGGCATGAAACTTGTCGTTTCACAGCCAAACTTATTATAAATTACAAAATAAATAAATAATTCAAAGAAGGTAGTGTCATGGACCATTCAGAAATCTGTTGACCGAGGGGAAGATACTGTTCCTAAATCATTGAGTGTGGGTCTACAGTCTCCTATACCCCCTTTCTGATGGAAATAACAAGGAGAGGGTATATCCTGGATGGTGACGGTCCTTAATATTGATGCTGCCTTCTTGACACAGCACCTCTTAACAATGTCATTGATGGTGGAGAGGGTTGTGTCCATTGTGGAACTGGCTAAGTCTACAACCCTCTCAGCCTGTTGCAATCCAGTGCATTGGAGCCTCTGTACGGGCTGTGATGCAACCAGTCAGAATGCTCTGTGGAAAACTGGAAGAGTTTTTTGGTAACCTACCAAATCTCAAACTGCAATCAGACTAAAGCTTCTTTTTGATTGCATCAATGTGTTGAGACCAGGACAGATCTGTACTAGCTCTTGTCTCCCAATGAGGAAGTCAAGAATCCAGTTGTGGAAGGAGGTGCGGAGGCCCAGGTTTAGAAGTTTGTTGATTAATATTAAGGGGATGATGATATTATACACAGAGCTGTCATTGATAACCAGCAGCCTGATGTCTAGATACTCCAAAGCAGACTGGAGAACGAATGAGACTGCATTCATTTTAGTCTCGCTGCTGCAGCGGCTGAATTGCATGGGTCCAGGACTTGCTCAGGGTGGAGTGAATTCTACCTCCACCCAGCCTTTTGAAGCACTTCACTGTGAGTGCTGCTGTTCAAAAGCAAAGATAATTTAAAACTAGTTTAATTTTTGATAAGTTTTGAATCATTATGGAAGTCTTTCAAAGCCTGTGACGTGATGCCTATCACAGGAGGCTTTGCCTGTATCTCCTGTCACAGCTGGTTTGGGAATTCTGGACTGCCCAAATTCACAGTAGGTTTTATTTTTAGGAGGAGTGGGGATGGGTAGGGATTAGAGTGTCATTGACAAGACCAGCATTTATTGCCTATTCCTAAATGACCATGAGAAGCTGGTATTCAACCATCTTCTGGAGCTACTGCCATGGTTTTGGTGGAGTTTCGCACTTCTTCTGGGCAGGGAGTTCCAGGATTCAGAATGAATAGTGTTGAAGAAACAGTGTGTTTCTAGTCTTCTGGTCTGAGCCTCATAATGTGGACATTGTATTACCACGCACCGTCTACCCAGGCTTTTCTGATTAATAGAAAATATCCCTTGGTTCTCAAGGGATATTGGAACGCTGATGATGAAGAAGAGAGAGTTGTATGACATGGAGTAAATAAGGTGCTTGAGGAGTATAAGAAGTGCAAGAAAATACTTAAGAAAGAAATCAGGAGGGCTAAAAGAAGACATGAGGTTGCCTTGGCAGTCAAAATGAAGGATAATCCAAAGAGCTTTTACAGGTATATTAAGAGTAAAAGGATTGTAAGGGATAAAATTGGTCTTCTTGAAGATCAGAGTGGTCGGCTGTGTGTGGAACCAAAAGAAATGGGGAAGATCTTAAATGGGTTTTTTGCATCTGTATTTACTAAGGAAACTGGCATGAAGTCTATGGAATTAAGGGAAACAAGTAGTGAGATCATGGAAACTGTACAGATTGAAAAGGAGGAGGTGCTTGCTATCTTGAGGCAAATTAAAGTGGATAAATCCCCAGGACCTGACAGAGTGTTCCTTCGGACCTTGAGGGAGACTAGTGTTGAAATTGCAGGGGCCCTGGCAGATATATTTAAAATGTCTACGGGTGAGGTGCCAGAGGATTGGAGAGTAGCTCATGTTGTTCCGTTGTTTAAAAAAGGATCAGAAAGTAATCCGGGAAATTATAGGCAGGTAAGTTTGACGTCAGTAGTGGGTAAGTTATTGGAGGGAGTACTAAGAGACTGAATCTACAAGCATTTGGATAGACAGGGACTTATTAGGGAGAGTCAACATGGCTTTGTGCGTGGTAGGTCATGTTTGACCAATCTATTGGAGTGTTTCGAGGAGGTTAACAGGAAAGTGGATGAAGGGAAGGCAGTGGATGTTGTCTACATGGACTTCAGTAAGGCCTTTGACATGGGAGGTTAGATAGGAAAATTCAGTTGCTAGGTATACATGGAGAGGTGATAAATTGGATTAGACATTGGCTCAATGGAAGAAGCCAAAGAGTGGTAGTAGAGAATTGCTTCTCCGAGTGGAGGCCTGTGACTAGTGGTGTGCCACAGGGATCAATGCTGGGTCTATTGTTATTTGTCATCTATATCAATGATCTGGATGATAATGTGGTAAATTGGATCAGCAAATTTGCTGATGATACAAAGATTGGAGGTGTAGTGGACAGTGAGGAAGGTTTTCAGAGCCTGCAGAGGGACTTGGACCAGCTAGAAAAATGGGTTGAAAAATGGCAGATGGAGTTTAATACAGACAAGTGTGAGGTATTGCACTTTGGAAGGACAAACCAAGGTAGAACATACAGGGTAAATAGTAAGGCACCGAGGAGTGCAGTAGAACAGAGGGATCTGGGAATAGATACAAAATTCCCTAAAAGTGGCGTCACAGGTAGATAAGGTGGTAAAGAGAGCTTTTGGTACATTGGCCTTTATTAATCAAAGTATTGAGTATAAGAGTTGGAATGTTATGATGAGGTTGTATAAGGCATTGGTGAGGCCGAATCTGGAGTATTGTGTTCAGTTTTGGTCACCAAATTACAGGAAGGTTATTAATAAGGTTGAAAGAGTGCAGAGAAGGTTTACAAGGATGTTGCCGGGTCTTGGGAAACTCAGTTACAGAGAAAGGTTGAATAGGTTAGGACTTTATTCCCAGGAGCGTAGAAGAATGAGGGGAGATTTGATAGAGGTATATAAAATTATGATGTGTATAGATAGAGTGAATGCAAGCAGGCTTTTTCCACTGAGGCAAGGGGAGAAAAAAACCAGAGGACATGGGTTAAGGGTGAGGGGGGAAAAGTTTAAAGGGAACATTGGGGGGGCTTCTTCACACAGAGAGTGGTGGGAGTATGGAATGAGCTGCCAGACGAGGTGGTAAATGCGGGTTCGTTTTTAACATTTAAGAATAATTTGGACAGGTACATGGATGGGAGGTGTATGGAGGGATATGGTCCGTGTGCAGGTCAGTGGGACTAGGCAGAAAATAGTTCGGCACAGCCAAGAAGGGCCAAAAGGCCTGTTTCTGTGCTGTAGTTTTTCTATGGTTTCTAATAAAGGTCATGGGTTTGGGTGCTGCTGATGGAGTAGCTTAAATAACTGCAGCGTATTTAGGAGCCACCTAATACTGGTTGTAGAGGAAAGGAAGATTCATGGTGATAGGTTTTTAATTGACTTGTGTTGTCCTGAAAGTTGCTGAGCTTGTTCATGGTTGAAGCTGAATTTTTCAGGCAAATTAGATTAGATTAGATTAGATTAGATTCAACTTTATTGTCATTGTGCCGAGTACAGATACAAAGCCAATGAAATGCAGTTAGCATCTGACCAGAAATGCAAAGAATAGTGTTATTTACAAAATAACTGTGAATAAAAAGTAAGTACTACAGCACACAGATATAAAAGTACTGAGACAGTACAATATGGGTGCAATACTGCTTAGCGCTGTGATGTGAGGTTCAACAGGGTCACAGCCTCAGGGAAGAAGCTCTTCCTGTGCCTGCTGGTGCGGGATTGGAGGCTCCTGTAGCCCCTACCGGATGGGAGGAGGGTAAAAAGTCCATGGTTAGGGTGAGATGCATCCTTGATAATGCTCTTCACCCTGCCCGGGCAGCGTTTATGGTAGATGTTCTCAATGCAGGCAATTGGGTGCCGATAATCCACTGGGCAGTTTTCACCACACGCTGGAGTGCTTTGCGGTCCGATACGGGACAATTGCCATACCACACTGAGATGCAGTTGGTGAGTATGCTCTCAATGGTACAGCGGTAAAAGTCCATCAGTATCCTGGGACAGAGGTGAGCTTCCTTGATGCTCTGCAGGAAATAAAGGCGCTGTTGCGCCTTTTTGATCAGGATGGAGGAGTTCAGGGACCAGGTGAGATCCTCAGAAATGTGGACACCAAGGAATTTAAAGCTTGATACACGCTCCACTACAGCTCTGTTGATGTAGATGGGGACATGACTGTGGCTTCTAGCATGCCTGAAGTCCACAATGATCTCCTTGGTCTTCTGGGTGTTAAGGGCCAGATTGTTGTCGGCACACCACACGGCCAGGTGCTGGACCTTGTCCCTGTAGGCCATCTCGTCATCCCCTCTGATCAGTCCAACGACCATGTTGTTGTCTGCGAACGTGATTATGGAGTTAGAACCACATACAGGAACACAGTCACAGGTGAAAAGGGAGTACAGAAGAGGGCTCAGCACACAGCCTTGAGGCACGCTGGTGCTCAGGGTGAGAGTGGAGGAGGAGAGGTTGTCTAACTTAACTGATTGGGGTCTGTTCGTCAGAAAGTCCAAGGTCCAATTGCAGAGCGGTGAGCTGTTACCAGGCTGGCGAAGTTTGGTGATCAGCTTGGAGGGGATCACAGTATTGAATGCCGAACTAAAGTCAATGAACAGCATTCTGACGTAAGAGTTGGGGCTGTCCAGGTGGGTCAGGGCAGAGTGAAGTGCCGTGGAGATGGCATCCTCTGTTGACCTGTTGGTGCGATAGGCAAATTGATGGGGGTCCAGGGTAGTGGGCAGACAGGATTTCAGATGTGATAGAACCAGTCTCTCAAAGCACTTTGCAATGTTGGGGGTGAGTGCAACTGGAAGGAAGTCATTCAGGCTCTTGGCAGTGGAATTCTTCAGCACTGGCACGATGGTGGTGATCTTGAAGCTTGTGGGGACAACTGCCTGGGTTAGGGACAGATTAAAAATGTCCGTGAAGACCCTGGCCCACTGCGCTGCATAGACTCTGAGCACACAGCCAGGTATTCCATCCGGACCAGCTGCTTCTGTACATTCACCCTGCTCAGGGTGGCGCAAACATCGGAGGTGGCAAGTGAGAGAGTTATTCCCTCACACTTCTGATTTGTGCCTTAGAGATGGTGGAAGGTCTTTGCAACATCAGACCACTCACTCCTGGGCACCCAGCCTTCTGATTTTCTTTTGCAATGACTATATTTATGTTGGTAATCCAACTGAGTTACTGTTTAATGGTGACACTCCCTGGATGTATGTAGCTGGGCATTAGGTGATGGCAATGCCATTGTAGGTTAAGAGATGAAATAGGTCTTTCTCTTGCTCAAGACCATAATAGGACTTTCTCTTGTGCAGACCACAGGACCATAACACCCATTGCCTGGTACTTTTGTGGCACAAATATTACTTGTCACTTACCGGTCCATTTCTCAATGTTGCCTAGGTCATGAATGGAAGTTACAAATGGAACTGAATATTTTGCAAGCATACTCACTTCTGACTTTATGACAGAAGGAAGCCTGGAAACTTCTAGGGCTGGGATGACTGACCTCCAACAACCATAACCATCATATTTTGAATAAGATGTAACTCCCTCTGTTGGATTGTTTCCACTTTGTCTATTAACATAAACAACACGTGGCTAGCATCTTCCATCAAAATGCTGATGAATGAAATTTGTTTGATCAGGTGGTCAGTAGGTGAACTCAATCTGTCCTGTTTTTCACAAATGTGGTTGTACTTGAACAGCTTGGCTAGAGGATCTGCTAGTTCTGGAGCACAAAATCTTCAGTGTTATAGCTGGAAGCATGTCAGGGTTCATAACATTTGTTCTCCACCATTTGCTTATCATTTGGAATGAATTCAATTGGCTGAGAACTGGCTTAACGAGTGACAGAGAACTCAGAACGAGGTAGGCATGAGCTATTCATTCATTACTTTTGGTTGAACATGTAGTGAATACTTCCATACATCTTTAGCAATCCTAAGATAAGCCCCATAGAGAATGGGGACAATCTTGTTGGAGGCATTTCCTTCCCCTATTGGCTGTTTAATTGTCCTCTATTATTCTAGGAGTCTCCGGATGTGGTATTTTAGCTGACATGTTTACCTTTGCCTATTGCCCGCTACTTTTGCTTTCCAATCCATGTAGTCCTCTGCAACCATGGGAGCTTAACCCAAGCAGTAAATTTGGGACCAACGTTTTTTTGTTCTGTAAGATTGTTGGGTTTGACGATATCCAAGTCAACTCTTCATATTACTCTGAAGCACTTCCTGATAGATGTCCTCAGGTACTCTGTAGGAGATGATCTTACACTTGGCTATTTAGGAATAAAAACTGGAGTACTATCTGCCGAATGGGGAATTAAAAAATTAAATTGATTATGGAATAAAAGATTGCTGTGGCTGTGCAGGAAAGCATAGTTGAAGTACAATTGAATTAACTACTATCTTATGAAATGGTGGAGCAGACTTGAGTGACTTACCTGGGCAAATGTGTCAGCTTGGATGTGAAGAGTTACTTTATTATTTCCTCTCAGATCACCTTATGTACGGCCTAATGTCACGTTATGGGTATATAATTGGTCTATGTACATACATTATTTTATGTATTTATATTTATTGTTTATTATTATAATGGCTGTTAAAGCTGTGTCAATTTAAATAAGACACAAAGATTAGTGAATACTTTAGAAGCTATTTGGGGATATTAGGTAAATGGAGAACAAGATAATAAGCATGGTCTAATTTAATAACAGAATGGCTCCAGTGCTGCACAGTTCAGTCTTATTCCTGTTTCTGTATCCCCACTGAAGCAATAATTAGGATCTACCCATATTATAAAGCAGATTACAGAGCTAGCTCTTGCAAAATTTGAGATTTTGGGAAAATGATAGAACTATTTTCAAGGAATGCAATCAAAATCAAAAATGAAAATAACTGATTTCATACATAAATGGCAAAGGAGGTGAGTCTAGAGATTTTAACAGGATTTAAGAGTGTATGTGCTGTTTTAACCAATTATTGGATTGTGCCTATTCTTCTGGATTATATAACACCCATTAGGTGGGTCCTGACGCCTTAAAACCAGTGCTTCAGGTAGATGGAGCTCGTCAGCCTGGGAAGGCAGTCCATTTAAGAGAGGGAAAACTTTGATTTCAAACCTCCACTGCCTTGTGGCCGTACCCACTCATGGGAGAGGCTTCGGGAGTAAACCTTGAGGACAAATCCAGAGCTGGAGTCCCTAAGGCAGTGTGACGTTGCCTTCAACCTCATTCTGGCAACTCCTGCGACGACACTTATGCCAACCTGTATCGGCGCTTGCCCTTCCCTTGGACAACATCAGTGTCATGGAGAGGGGAGACTTACTGCATGGGCAACTGCCGGTCTTCCATACAACCTTGCCCAGGCCTGCGCCCTGGAGAACCTTTCCAGCCGCAGATCCATGGTCTCACGAGACTAACAGATGCCACATTAGGATGCTTCTAAATTTTAACTGCTAGATAAAATATGATGTAAAATTAATCCTTATTCACATCGAAGAGGTAATATGCATAGTCGATATGAGGAACCAGTGCATATGTTAATGTTTCCAGAGGGAATTTCATGAGTTGACATGTCCGGTGATTGCAGAAAATAAAAGCTAATGATGCAGGGAGCAACATTTTGGGGTGGTTAGAAGATTGGCCTACCAACACAAAATAGAGAATAGACATAAATAGGTCTTCTTCTGGCTGGTAAGAAGTAGCAAGTAGTGTACCACAAGAATTGATGCTGGCGTCCCAACAATGGTGAATTTCTTTCTTCTCCAGAGTTGGTTATAAGATTATAGAAATACTCTTACAACTTCACTATAGATTACTAATACTTGTAAACATGAATAAGCTTTTGGAAGACCAACAGGATAGATGCTGCAGAGCTGTAGGCACCTTCTGCTACCTGGGGGCTCAATTCACGAATGTATTTCCAACTAAAGAATTCGGATTACAGATTAATCACAAGCGTGTAACCATGCTGTAATCTAGGGAGGACCTGTACTTTATTTCCACCACCCTTTGAAGAACAGAAATTCTGAATATTCTTAAGATGGATGTACACCAATAATTGACTATGGAATAAAAGATTACTGTGGCTGTGCAGGTAAGCATAGTTGAAGTATAATTGAATTAACTACTATCTTATGAAATGGTGGAGCAGACTTGAGTGACTTACCTGGGCAAATGGGTCACCTTGGATGTGAAAAGCTACTTTATTATTTCCTGTTGGGTCACCTTATGTACTGCCTAATGTCACGTTATGGGTATATAATTGGTCTATGTATATGTTATCTTATGTATTTATATTTGTTATTATTATTATTGTTCTTTATCTTTTTATGTTTTTTTGTGCTGCATTGGATCAAGGTAACAATTATTTCATTCTCCTTTAGTTATGTACAGGAAATGACACTAAACAATCTTGAAGGACCTCTGATTGGTATTGCTCTATGACTATAGCTATTCTCTAAATTTGCATATCCTTTATACAAGTATGTCCTCTGTGATCTCCCATTACCAAATTTAAACCCTCCTTTTCTTTTAATCTAATTCAAATCCATTCAGCTTGTTTTCCATCCTGACCATAGTATTGAGACTACTCTGAAATTAACAATAATGTGTGGAGACAATGGTGACAAGTTATTCTTTCCAATTTTCATTGATTGTTTTCAGCATGTCTAGTTTCAATATTGATTGCAAACAGCTACAGCACTACTGACATTGTTGTAGATAAGCCATAATTACTGTAACTAAATATGAATTTATTTCATTAAACACAAGAATGATACTGTCCTCAACCCTGGCTTCCAGATCAGTTTAAAACAGATGACCCACAACTTCAATATTCTTTTTGAGTGACTAATGATTGAAACCCACCACCTAGTTTATAAAATTCATCCATTTCCATCTTTGCATCTGTGCTTGCCTCCATTAGGGAGTTTCAAGATAACAGTTTTCAGTTTGAGACTGCAGTTATACTATCTTACTATAATTCTGTTACTTTTGCAATAGGTAATACCAGTTTTATTGTTCGAGAATTTGTAAATATCGTGCGATCCAACAATCGGCAGTCAGTGTTAGTGAGGCTGAAAAAGATTAGTATTTATCAAAACTGATAGAAAGACTTCAAAGAACTCTTAAATGAGGGTAGATTGATCTGCAATCAAATTCACAGCAGACATGGTTAATATAATTGGATTTACTTCTGATTTTACAGAGCCTTTTACAATGAGATCTACATTTCTTACAATGAATTTCATGAAAAAGGATTCTGTAGCATCCAAGAGGAATGATAGCACTCTGCTACATTAATTTATGATATTGTAATCTGTCAATATTTCATACAATTCAAGTATGGTTTTTACAAGCCAAACTCCAAAACAGATTTGTTGTGCATGAAACTGCTGCCAACTAGTCATTAATGTAGTAAGTATTCAGTACTGTATCACGATCTCAAGAAATGATATGACAACTCTATTTAAAAATTTAAAGCCATGTGCTTAAATTAACCATGTTTGTGAACATTTATAAACATTTTCATAAGTTGCTAAGAATCCTTCAAGTAAATCAGTTTGCTTTTTGTCCCAGGCCTCTACCTATGGTTAATGTTATTGTGAAGCAAGCTGCTATTTGGAATGATGTAGCAATCTCAAGGCTGGATTTGGGAACAACTAACTGCAACACTTACCATTTCATTTTAATTTTATATCCAGATAGATTGAAAATCTGAGTGTTTGGGTCACGGATTTCTCTTTTTCTAGTGGCATAGATGAAAATTTATTACGGGAAGAATGTCAAAGAATATGCATTATGCTTCATCTCTGCTGAAGGCTCATGCACTTTGTATTCCAGGAATCACCTTTTTAGCAGTAACTTCTACTCTTGCTTTATGCCATTTACGAAATTAGCTATATAAATCACTATCGATTCATTGGGAACATTACTTGAGTAAGATTTGCTCTTTTTATATTTTTGACTTGAATGAACTGAACAGTAGAATTATTCTGCATACATTTACAGTACATGATAGGCAGAACATCAAGATATTCCTCACCTCCACCCACTGCAGACGTTCAGTAACATTGATTGAAGTGGGGCAGGAGACCAACCTTATAAATGAGATATTTTGTACAGTTACTGTTCCATTTTATCACTTGATATAAATTGGTCTCCTATTTGCTTTGTTATCTAAATACATACAGCACCTAGAATTCAGTTCCATCAATATTCCTGCAAAAGGCATTGCAACTTAAATGCAAGAAACATTTTAATCTTGAATAATAAACTGCTCTAAAATATACACTGTAATTCTTAATTACTTACAAATGAATAGTTTAACATTGTTATTTTTCCTTGTCTTTCAATATTAGTTTTAATTTTCATTTGCTAATGGAAAATCTAGTATATAGTCGAGAATTGATTTAAGAAAGGCATTTATACCTGACCACAAATATATGCAAAATGTTATGTAGAATAGTCTCCAGTTGGTTGTATATCCTTCCCTGTTCCGGGTTTATTCTCTGAACCCAAAAGTAAATAAGAAGGATCTCTTATTGAGCATGTTGTAAATGATTCTGCTCTTTATTTGGATATAAACAAAGATATGCCTGGCTTCCAACCTGTAACTGAATTACAAGTGAAAATTGATATAAAATCATGAATTATAACTTTTAAATTCTAAATACATAGCAAGGCATGGAAAACAAAAGTAGTGAAAGTAGTAAAAATACACATTTATCTGGAAGATCCAACTGTTGGGGAGTCAGTATCTTGGCAAAAACTGCACCATTAAGACAAAAGAACAGTCAAAGGAACTCCAGGATTATTGAAAAGCACAAGCCAGGAAATGGATACAAGAAAATTTCCAAGGCACTGAATATCCCTTGGAGTACAGTTGTCAATCATCAAAAAATGGAAAGAATATGGCACAACTGTAAATCTGCCTAGAACAGGCTGTCCTCAAAACTGAGAGACCATGCAAGAAGGGGACTAATGAGGGAGGTCACCAAGAGACCTATGACAACTCTAGAGGAGTTACAAGCTTCAGTAGCTGAAATGGGAGAGACCGCACAGACAACAACTGCTGCCGAGGTGCTTCACCAGTCACAGCTATATGGGAGAATGGCAAAGAGAAAGCCACTGTTGAAAAAACTCACTTGAAATCTCACCTAGAGTTCCCAGAAGTATGTGGGAGACTCTGGAGTCAGCTGGAAGGTGGTTCTATAGTCTGATGAAAATAAAATTGAGCTTTTTGGCCATCAGACTAAATGGTATGCACATCATCAAAAACACACCATCCCTATCATGAAGCATGGTGATGCTTCACTGCAGCAGGCTTGTGAAGGTAGAGGGTAAAATTAATGCAGCAAAATACAGGGAAGTCCTGGTGGAAAACCTGATACAGTCTGTAAGAGAACCGGACTTAGGAGATTTGTCTTCCAGCAAGACAATAACCCCAAGCAAAAAGCCAAAGCTGCACATGAATGGCTTAAAAACAACCAAGTTAATATTCTGGAGTGGAGAGTCCAGACCTCAATCCAACTGAGAATTTGTGGCTGGGCTTTAAAAGGGCTGTTCACTCACAATCCCCATGCAATCTCACAGAGCTTGAGCAGTTTGTAAAGAATAGGGGAAAATTGCAGTATCCAGAAGTGCAAAGTTGATAGGGTTCTATCCACACAGCCTCAAGGCTATAATTGCTGCCAAAGGTGCATCTACTAAATACTGACTTGAAGGGGATGAATATTTATGCAATCAATTATTTTGTGTCATTATTTTAATTAATTTAGATCACTTCACAGAGATTTGTGTTCATTTTAACATGGAAGATTCTTTTTCTGTTGGATCAGTGTCAAAAAAGCCCGATTAAATACACCGCAATTCAATGTTGTAAAACAGTAAAACCACTGGAGGGTGGAGAGTACATTTTATAGACACCATATCAGGTAGATAGGATAACAGTTGAGTAAAATAAATTCCTAGAAGATTAATAGCAAGTAAAATCAATTTGCATTCTCCCACATACTACAATTGTTCAGCTACATTTACGTACACCTGGCAGCAAAATATCTTACTGCTAAGGAACCTTTTATCACCTGATCTGGAAATAAAACTACCTTTAATCACTGGAATGAGGACTAAAATTAATATGCAGTATTCATTAGTTCAAAAATACTTTTGCCCCTTCCCCATTCTTTTCCCTACCCCACTTCCAATTGAAAGTTACCAGGGTAAATCAAAACCATTCCAGTTTGAAGTCTATGACTGTAATCTTCTAGGTAAGACACATTTAATGATATCCATAAAAATCAATCTACATTTGATTGGGTAATATACCCTTAAAATCAGCAGGACTACTGTTGTTTTATATCACCTGTCAAAATTTCATGAAATTAGGGTCTGCAGTTTGCATGAAAAGAAATAATAAAGCTTGGCTTCATTATATTTTACCATTTCCTTTTAGTGAATCTTTTTTTCTCTAAAAGTCTGCATTCATCGTTTCAGGAGGATTTAAATGATGTCAATTATTTCTGTAATCTATCAATTTACACAACATTTTATGCTATTTTTAAAGACAAATCTTTTTTGCTAATACGTGAACCAACAGCTTCTATTACCCTAATGATATCTGGTTTGATCAGAAACTGAATGTAAAATTCAAATAGGTTTATGTTACAATACCATTTTATTTAAAATGATGGTTCATTGTGTTATGTTGCAGATTTCAACATTTAATACTGACAAGAAATGGACAAGGTTTCTTGGCCTACATTATTACCCACTATTCTGCAGGAGTGTTCCATTAATAATACTAAAATGATTAAGTATTTTAGTATTCTTCAAATTACAATCAAAGTGAATTTGTAATTTCAGATCTATCACCTGGAAGAAGTCAAATCATAATTTCAGAATTATATGTGCACAAGTCTTATAAATAAAATGACTGTTCTCTTAAAAGTGAACAACTAATGCCCTTCAAATTACTTACAAATTTAATTCAAATACCATAATTTGATTAGTTTAAACAATATACATCTTAATTTAAAGCAATCAAACAATCTTAATAGGTTGAACAAGTTTTTAAAAAGGGAGCAAATTTGGGTTTTTGTCATAATTTGTAGTTTTTTATTCTAATGTTGATTATCTTGCTCAATCCATAATTAGGACTAATTGGCTGATGTGTGAAACAATTGTACAGCGATAAGCCTAACAATTTTTGTGTAACAGTATATAATTCAATGGATCCATATTATCTGAACATTAAGATTCTAAACATTATCTTCCAAAATAGATCCTGTGTATTCTATCACAATTTTGAAAGTTTAGTGCTTTATATACGACACTCATCATAATAACTGATTTAAGATACAAGGTTTATATTTGTTCTACATTATTCAGAACTATAAAGGCCCATATTTTGTCTTCCACCAGCAACTGCACTTGAGCTAACTTCATAGCTGAACTTACCTGTTGCTAGTGCAGAATACTCCATCTTGCTTAGATTGAACTGTCCCAGTCTCGAAAAGGGAGACTTGAATGACAGGGGGACTCAAAGCAGCATGATGGATAAACCCATTTCCATAAGCTCTCTTAAAAATGTCGACTCCTTGCAAAACCTCATCTCTAATTTTGCTGGTTATAAATTCAAAATGAAACATTGAAAACAGATTTTTTGCATTAACACAAAAATTAAAATCAAATAACAAATATTTTAATGCATTAAAATAAGCTTCTCTTTTTAACAGCCTTACCATCCAGGAAGATGCAGCTTCACAAATTGCTCTAGTGGGGAATTTCAGCAGTGCAAGCAATGGCAAATGTAAGTCTTGTTTATATAGGGGTACCAGGAAGACTTAAGATTTGCTGCCGAAGAGACACATGTCAATAGTTCTGAATATTTATCAGCAAAATCTGATCACAAATCTCTTGATTTGTTCATTCTGTTTCAAGTTTTGCATGTAGGCTGAATGCCTAATTATTTTAAATGTGCTGCAAATGTAAGATAATCAGTTGCATCTTAAAAAATTCCTCTACAATCGACCCTAAGGACTATGAGAGAGGCAAGCAGGAACACTAAAATGACCTTCAATAAAACAAGGAAGCTGTATTGGGTACATTTCGAGATTCAATACATAGAAGCAGCATTGGTAATGGTTACCTAGCTAACCAAATGAAATAAATTAATGAAAAATAAATTGCAGACCAGTATTAGTATAAAGCTGAGACATTTACAGTACATTGAAACACTTTAATCATTCAACATTTCACATTACAAATATTTAAAAATTACTGAGCGTTATAAATAGTTGGCATAAAACTTAACAACATTTTTTTACTATCACTTCAACAAACAAGCTGTAAAAAGGGACATTTTTGAGGGGGTACATAAAATAAAATCAAAAAAGGTGAACCAATATTAATAAAAATGAGTTTCCTTTATTTAAAATTGTTAATCACTACAACCTCCCCAAACACAGTGAAAAGCACAAGGAATTCAGCTACAGAGTGTCACCACTGATGGCTGACTTCCAGAAATAACTATTCTTCTTATGAATATTTGCCATACAGTGTTGAATACATAAGCTTTCAATAAAAACTAGACATTTTAAAATATTAAAAAAGCTGCACATCCAAAAAATATTACAACATAAAAAATCTCAATGGTCAAAATGATAAAAAACTAATTATACATTTCAATTTAAAATACCAAAAAATAAAAATGCTGGACAGGATATTGACCCAATTATTATAATGCTGCTGAGAAAAGTAGTCTTTGCTACTTTTTAAAGTAAGGTAACAAAAATAAGCAAACAAGCACATTTTTCCTTTAGTCCATATCTAAAAATAACTTCAATTATTTATATTAGTACAAAGATCATATTCTGAATTTACAAATATCAGTAAGATAAAAGGGAATATAATAACAGTAGAAAATGACATTGTGGACAACATACTAATCTGAATGTTTGCAATTAAAAAAAATCGCATTAAAGGTTTACACTGTAAAGTTTTTTCAGAAGTTAGAAAAAAAGTATTGCACATAACAATATGACATTAACTTTTCACAATTTACCACATTCAAGTCTTCTGTAACTTTGTAAGAAATTCTTAAAATCCAGACACAAAGAATAAATTATCAAGTCCTTCCAATGGCATTCATAAAATCTTTTCCTTCTTGAACCATAAGATCAGATTTAAAATCATGCATTCTGCAGAGGTCTGTTTATGAGGATATATTTGCCATGCTATGGGCAAGTGAGAAATGAAATTTAACCTTTGTAAACAACTTTACAACACACAATAAACAAGTTTTGAATTTTACATATTGTTTTTGTTTGTTCGCATGCATGCTTTTAATAATTTTAACTTTGCACACTATTTAGAACTGAGGTAACTTGATGGCATTTCAAACCAGTTTTTGCCCATTGAAAACAGGTAAATCCAATTTTAAAACCATCAAACACCTAAGAATCCATACGTTCAAGTTTACTGCTAAATTCTTTTGTGTGCATTTTGTATTGTGAGTTGTGGCAGGCCTGCTACTATACCACAAATGCAGGAGCTGAAAGAAAGTCTATATGAATATTTTCACTGAATATTAGCTGTAAATGCAATGTAATATTGGAAGAAACTGGAACCCACATTTAGACTTCAAGGTTTGGGCTGAGATTGCAGTTTGGCCCTAATATCTACTGTATCATTATTCAGATGTGAACAATATTTTTGCTGGAGTTAGGAGGGTTAATACTTCTTATATCTGTTTTTTTGTCTGAATCTGCAGTTTTATCAATAGCATTGCTGATCCCTACCATTCATGATATTTATATTTCATTTTGCCTTCAAATGCTAAAAGGAAACAAAAAGTGAAAATAAAACTGATTGCTTCAACTCATTCTTGTTGCACAATTAAGTTAGCTATATGTGCAAATCTTTGAATAATAAACATAGAAAAATTATTCATCTCTTTAGATTATGAAAAATCGAGGTATTGCAAAAAGAGATGTCATCTGTGAAAAAGTGAGCTTAAAAATATTAACTGTTGGAAAAATCAAGATATATAAAAGTAGTGCACAACAAATGTTGGTATATGTTTTTATAAAAGGAAAACAAAATAAGGGAACAAAAAGCCAGTTAGAGAAATAATGTCCCAAAATGTTCAAAGGCAGATTATGTAAAAAGGGATTTAACTACGAGTAAAAAAGTTATTTTTCAGTGTCAAATTTTAAAAATGTTAGTTCACTACATCTACAAACATTAGAATTGGGCATGAATGGCACAAAAGCACACCAGTTCACCTAGAAAGGATGATAACCAACACTTCCTATAGTTTAAAAATTGCCACTAAGAATTACATTTTTTTTTACTTTAACAGTAAATCCCTGACGAGCTATGGTAAGCACCCTCACAACTCTCTGCTGCTGTTCCTTTATCACTGCTGTGGCAGAACATGGAGATCAAATTTAAATTCTAAATTTGATCTTTTCACAGCAAATGTCTCCATTTTGACTAGGTTTAACTCTTTAAAGCCTTTTACTCCAAAGCAATAGTTACACTGCTCATTATCATTGTGTTACTTGTGGGTCACAAGTCAGCAATCAGCAGTGAATAATCCAGTCTTTGGTTCGCAGGAGTTTGAAGATGCTATGAACTGTATCAGAAAAAAAACAGCAAAAGTGAGGAGAAATAACTTTTCACATATATATTTTTAAAAATTACACACGGAAACATAACCACCTTTGGCTGAATCACGCAATACTTATAAGGAATGAATTCCTTCAATGCAGTCCAGCACCTATATTGCCACTGCAAGGCAGTACCACTTAAAGCCAACCTGCATAGTTTACACTTATAGTGTTGTGACACCACATGCTAACCTATAGAAATACAGAAACATGCACATTGGCACTCTCAAATGAACTTCAGTGTTTCCTTTTTTTCTATGACATTTACATTTTGAAAATGTAACTTTTCTAAACAAAGTTTATAGGCAGAATATAAGTACTGTGGATAGTGGGAAAATGTATGAATATATAGTGCATGCAAAATAGGTGTACAAGTAAACATTCAATCATTCATACTATTCCACATAAAAAATAAAATAAAAAATCTTAGGCAGATGAAGCCATAGCCTGTGCTACACATAGTTGTGTTGTAATGTAGCCTTTTACTTTGTTATTTTCCAATTCCCATTTTTACTGGAAAAGACATGGTATTTTATATTACCATTTAAACAGCAGCAAGGCCTTTATTGTCTCTTGCAATTAAATAGCATTACTAAAAATAAAAAAATATAAATCAAGGCTACATTTGAGGTATTACTTTTGTGTGTCAAAATGGAGAGCAAAAGCTGACACATGACAATATATTAGTAGATCAAGTGGACTTTGTAAATAGCAACATCAAAAAAATAAAGGTATAAAATCTCTTCCAGCAACGAAAATGCCTCTCTACAATTAGATTTGTGTCAATCTCAACAACTTTGGTAAACTTTTAGGGGTAGCAGATCTTCAAATTGTGGTTTTCCTTTTCTGAAATAAGTGCACACTTCAACCATAGCAGCAAACTAAACCCCCTTTTCTAAAATCATTTATTTTGGGGAGGTGAAGAAGGGATATGGGAAAAGCACGAAAAGCATTTACCCCGCATATTTGTTAGTGAAGCCTGTAGTGTGTCAGAAACAACTTTTTAAAACCACACTGATAGGTTTATGTTTGAACAATATTGGGATTTGTATTGTTTCAGGCTATTTTTTCTTATGTGCTCTTCCTGTACTTTAGATTCAACTCAATTGAAACAAAAACACAGAAGGGGCTGCAGTTAAACTTCACATTAATTTTAGTTTCTGTCTATAGAACAATAAAACTGATTCTCTGTTGTCAATTTCATTAACTTAACATTTTTCTCAAATACAAAAGCAAGCTGTGCAAATATGTTTTCCAGAAATACCAATCATACATTCCATTAAGATAAGGATCACATATCCAGTGTTACCACGAGTAATTCAATGTTATGAACAACATTGAAACTGGAGATCAATTTAACTATTTTAAATGAATTTAGAAACTATGTTTTGAAATATGGGATGAGGCAGTAGAAGAATGCACTTATTTATTATTCCTAGCTAGTCTGGTGTCTGCAGCCCTAGAACACACTTATCCTGCCACTAGAATCATATGTGATTATTTGTTAGTTCCAACGGAAAGGAACCTGACGTGGACGGTCTCCTCCTTCTTTGACAAGTGGCTTGTGGAACTCTCTCCCAGCACGAGAATGTATGGCAGCCCAGCAGTATTCACAGTAATACTGCAGACATGTGACATTGGCACAGAAAAACGGAGCAAATTTCCCACCACAACGGGTACCCTGGCATTCATCACATAGCTGATCATCAAGGACATATGGCTTCACTTCCACCTAAAAGTTAACATCAGATTTCCATTAGTAGATTCAGAGATAAATATTAAACAAGTGTAAAACAAGCTTTTAGATTGATGCACATAATGCCTGAAACTGGTATCTGACATCTGCATTTTCTGCTCAACAGTAATATAGGGTGATATTTTACCCAGTTACTTTAATTACATTATTGAAAAATATAAAATGATTATTTAATTTGTACAACAAATATTAACTAATTATTTCTAAACAACACATTATTTCTGAAAGATAGTCACTATTGTATGGAGAAGAACAAACAATATTCAGAACAAATAAAAAACAGAAAATATTTGACATATTTTGTTATTTGCTATTTTCACTGAAGGTGAAATGTAGTTAAAATACCAATAAGCCTCTTTTCTGTCCTGTACCTACCTTAACAGGCAGAGAAGACCAAAGTTAATGTTTAGTTCAAAAGACAAGGATTTATCTGCAAGTCTGCAGTTTGGATAAAACTGAGTCTATCACTACGATTATATTAAATACCAAATTAAATAACTAATAGATAATTAAATAAATAACCAAACAACAACTAAATTAATACTGATTAGCATCTGGAATTGAAAGTAGTAGCTGAACCACAAAAATGTTTATTACTTGTCATTACCACAATCAGGAAGGAGGCAAAGGAGCCTGAAGACCCACTCTTAATTTTCAGGGAAGTTTCTCCCCAGTCATTACATTTCTGAATAGTCCATGAACCCGAGGATACTATTTCATATTTTTTTGCACTATTTATTTTGTAACTTATAGTAAATGTTATCTCTTTTCACTGGACTGCTGCCACAAAACAACAAATTACACATCATATAAGATGGTGATAAAACTGATTCTGATGAAATTGCTGCTATTAAGTTATCACTATTTGTTTCTGACCACTTCTTCTTGGGTTAAATTACATGAAAAATGAAATCAAAGCAAAATCTTTATTCCAAAGAAAAAAAATTGAAAATACAGGGACCAAAACATTTTTTTTCCCTGAAATTAAACTCTTAACTAAATTCTTGGCAAAGGTAACACCAAACCAAACTTTTAATCTTGACTTTGCAGGAATGTAGCTGACCCCTCTGCTTATACTCATGTATATTAACATGGGATATGAAATAGCACAACATAGAAACAGGGAATTTAGCCCACCATGTCTGCAACCAAAATGATGCCAATCTAAACTAATCTCATCTGCCTGCACGTTGTCTTAAAGCCTCTATTCCTTGCCTATTCATGTCTGTCTAAGTACTTAAACATTGCTATGTTATCTACTTCTACCATCTCTACTGGCAGTATATTCTAAAATTCTAAACCATTTTCTGTGTAAAAATAAAGAAATGCTTGCCAGTAAATCTTTAAACTTTCTCCCCTCACCTTAAAGCTATGCCCTCTAGTAGTTGATATTTCCACCCTGGAAAAAATGACTATCTACTCTTCCTGTGTCTCTTATTATCTTATATATTTCTATCAGATTGTTCCTCAGCCTCTAGGACTGCAAGGAAAACAAACCAAGATTATCCAACATATACTTGTAGTTAATGCACTATAAACCAGGCAACATCCTGGAGGATCTCTTCTGTACCCTCTTGTCTTCACATCCTTCTACCTTATCTAATCTCCTCTGTTGTACAGCAAAGATCTAGCTTCCCCAGTTTTTCCTCATAATTGAAACACTCCATCCCAGACTACATTCTAGTGAATCTCCTCTGCACCTTCTCAAGCACTATCACATCCTTCCTACAGTATGGTAATCAGAACTGCACACAATACTCCAACAATTTTATTTACAGTAGCTGCAACATGACTTGCCCAATGCCCTGACAGATGAGAACAAGCATCTTTAACACCCTTTCCACTTGTTGCCACTTTCAGGAAGCTATGAATTATACCCTAAGATCTTTCTGTATATCAGTGTTCATAAGGATCCTGCAGTAGATGTTGCATTGATCTCTCAAAATGCATTACCTCACACTTGTTCAGATTAAACTCCATCTGCCATTACTCTGCCCATATTTTATTTACAAATGATCTATATGCTGATGTATCCTTTGACAACCTTCCTTGCTAGAACAGCTCCACAAAATTATGTCATCTGCACACTTACTAATCAGACTACTTGTATGCAACCAAATGTGAGACAGGATTTTTCCTGCATAAATTCTCTTTTAATATTTTAAAAACATGTTTGGTGATTTTCACTTACCCGTTTATCAATGTCTCCATGCTGTAACTGGACAAAGCGAGCACTGATAGCAGCAATATAGCTTTGTTGATTTGAGAAAGCCACACGGCCTGCACCTTTTGGATATTTTAACTCTGGATCTGTGTCAATGCCAGCATAGCATACTCCGCCATACAGCCTGTCCATGATCATTGCCAGCTCCACTGCAATGCAAGAATCATGACAATAAGATAAGCAGAACAATTACGAAGTGCTAAATGTATTAATACAAAAGAATTTCATCGAAAAATTGTAAAAAAAAAGGGTACAGTCTTACTTGTATTTTTCTTTTCATGAATTGCAGAGATCGCTCTCTCTGTGATTCACTTGTCCATTCGTCCCTCTCCACTGACCTCAGATCTGGCACTTACAAAATGCCTTGTAAAAGTATTCAGCCCCAACTGTTTGTTCACATGAATGACTATTACAACCAGGGATTTTGATCAATTTAACTGATAATTTTTATCCGTTTTTGCCCCGTAGAGCCCAAAAAATGAAAATTTAAAAAATCCAAAACTGAAATGTCAGCAGTTCAAAAGTATTCATCCCCCTTTGCTCAGTACTCTTTTTCAAAAGTCTCTATTAGCTTTGCACAATGTGATGAGAGCAAGATTTTCCCATGCAAAATTGCTCAAACTGTGCTAGGTTAGTTGGGGAACAGCACTGGACAGCAATTTTGAGGTTTTGTCAGGTTAAGGTCAGGATACTGAGTGGGCCACTCAAGGACATCAATTTTCTTTATTTGAAGTCATGGTTGTTCTGGCAGTATATTTTGGGTTGTTGTCCTGCTAAAAAGGCAAACTTCCTCCCCAGTTTAAGCTTTCTGGCAGAGGTTAGCAAGTTTTCATCCAGCATCTCTGTGTATTTAGCAGCATTCATCTTCCCATCGATCCTGACCATGATGCTACCTCCACCGTACTTTAAAGTAGAGATGGTGTTAACTGACTGATATGCAGTATTAAGACTTATGCCACACATACCACTTAGTATTGAGGCCAAAATGTTCCACAAGCTTTCTTCCTAATCTTTATAGTATCTTCTAAGTGATACTTTGCAAAGTCACAGGCAAGGATATGCTTCTTTTCTTTTAGGCAGGGCTTCTTTCTTGCTGCTCTTCCACAAATACCTTTTCTGTGCAAGGCCTTAGAGATTGTGGAGCCAGGAACTTCATCTCCAGTTGCAGCTACTGACTTCTACAGCTCACACAGAATGACTGTTGGCATCACAGTAGCCTCTCTTACAAGTGCTATTCTTTTCTAGCAACTAAGTTTAGAGGAGCAGCCTGACCTAGGCAGCGTGGCCACAGTTTCATATTTTTTCCCAGTTTTTTTTGCAATGGACTGCATTGAGCTCCGAAGTATGTTCAGTGCCTTTGAGGTGGTCCTGTAACTTTTTGCAGATTTCTGCTTCTCTATTATTATATCCATGACTTGTCTTGAATAATCTTTTTGTCTTCACTTTGGTTTGGGTCTGTTGGAAATCTACTATACTGTTGGATCTTACAGAGAGAGGGGTTATTTATTCTTATGAATTTATTGAAAACAGGTGATCCTCCAATTTTCTACATCAACAAATTTGGTAAGTTGGTAAGATAATATACAATATTTCACCTGAGGAAAGTTAGCATAGTAATTACAAAGGGGATGAATACTTCTTCTGCCTCAAAATTTTGGTTTATAATTTTTAAAGAATTGTTGACAGGTTTTGGAATTTTTCTTTTGATTTAACATGATGGATGATGTTTTGTAGATTAGCTCAAAAATCATACTTCAAGATATTTTAAATTTAGAAAATGAGACAGTAAAATGTGAAAATAGTTGTGGAGGCTGAATACCTTTTCAAGGCAATGTATCCCTACAAGTGGAAACTTAACCCGCCCATTCACCTCCTTCATCACCTCCATTCAGGACCCCGAACAGTCCTTCCAGGTGAGGCAACACTTTACATGCAAACCTGTCAGAGTCATCTACTGTATCTGGTGCACCTGGTGAGGCCTCCTATAGACGTAGATTGGGGCCCACTTTGTAGAGCACCTTCACTCCTTCTGCAACACAGAATTTCCCAGTGGCCAACGATTTTAATTCCAATCCCCATTCTGATATGTCAGTCCACGGACTCCTCTACTGCTATGATGAGGCTGCCCTCAGGTTGGAGGAGCAACGTCCCATTGAATGTCTGGGTAGCCCCCAACCTGATGAGAGGAACATTGATTCATTAACTTCCAGTAATTTGCACCCACCCCCTTTCTCTCTTCTTTCGTTTCCCATTTTGGCTCTTCTCATACCTCTTCCTCTTCTCCTCACCTGCCTATCATCTCCCCCACTACCTTTCCCCCTCCTCTTTCTCCCATTATCCACTTTCTTATCAGAATCCTTCTTCAGCCTTTTACCTTTTCTGCCCAACACCTCCCAGTTTCATTCCACTTCCCCGGCATTACCCATCACTTTCTAGCTTGTACTCCTTCCTCTCCCCTCACCTTCTTATTCTGGCTTCGCCCCCCCCCTTCCTTTTCAGTCCTGAAGAAGGGTCTCTGCCCAAAATGTCAATTCTTTATTCCTTTCCATAGATGCTGCCTGACCTGCTGTGCTCCTCCAGCATTTTGTATGTGTTGCTCACAATCTTAGTTTCTAGATTTTTATGAACTAACTGCTGCTTTTTATAGTAGTTATTATCTGAACCCAAAACTGGTCTTGGGAAGAACTAAATTTTTCATGTCAGATCCTGGATAGAGTATTGGCAGGATTTTATAATCTGAAAACTTTACCCTATTTAGCCTGATATCATCCTCCTTAATACAAACATAACCATGATTTTGTAGATGTTATCACACTGAACAAGCATAATAATCCTGGTATGGTAATTCTCTTCCAACAATCCACCGTGTACACCAATTCTAACACCTTTTCTGCCAAGCTAAATGGGAATATAAATGGGCATCCTATCCAATCAGAACTACAATGATAACTTGACTGTTCAATATTTGACAAATGTGGAAAAGGCTGGGGTTTGAACCCAATATATTTGATCCATATAATTTGTGTGGCTCTTTCTTAAAACTAAACGGGGCAGCTATTTTCTCTCTTTATAACACCCACTCTTTCAAATATTTATTCATTTCTCTTTCACTGCAAGTGTCTCAATAGCTATTTAAAAATATCATAAACTCACTCCTCAACTAGTTATAACCATCTTAAATTGATGACCACTCAGCACTGAATCCATATCCACAAATGTTGCAGTCTTTAAGCCACTGGTAATAATTTTACTATCTCCATTATTTCTGATATCATCTTGCTAAATACCCTCTGAACACATTCAACGACCTTAACATTCTTTCTTACAACCCTGCATGCATCTCAGCCATGCACTTGTCTAAATATATCAGATTTATTCTTGTACGTTGTAACACAAATGCTAAAGAAAACACAAAATGCTGAAGTACATTGTATGTTAAGCAAATAAACAGGTCATGAATTCTGTGCAATTGTTTATATTGTACTCCATATGTGGCAACTACAATCTACATCTGATGTTCAGCATATTTTTTATTTCTATTTCTCTCATGAACATTTCTAGTTCCCTTAAACTGTTAGTCGCAATAATAACTTGACTGATCACACCAAGTAAGGAAACAACCCATTTTTCTATTGGATTTATTTGTATATTCATGGCTCCAGATAATGAAATTGGTCATAAACTAAAGAATTCTCTTTACTTCTATCTTCTATTAAAAAAAAACTATAATCTTGTTTTCTCCAAATCATTCCTTTTGAATGAAAACCTGTTCAATCTCTTGCAATAATTATCTTTTTGGTCTTAGTATCCTCTCACCCCAGTGATTTTCTGTTCTCTTCCCTTCCACTGGGCAGAAGATGCACAAGCTGGCAAACATGCTTGAAAAAGGCCAGGTTCAAGGTAGCTTCTGTTGTGTTTGATATTGAGGGATAGTGCAGAGCACACCATGATGCCAACATGTAGGATATTCAACTCAACTTTATTGATCCCCCTGCTTGTACAGTATGTGAACTCCTTTCATGTGGGAGTGGCATAGGAATAACACTATTAACTACCACTACATTTCCTACGTTGTTAGGAAAAACATACTAGGTATGTACTTTTTGTCCATAGAACTGCATTGAAATTATAGTCACTGAAATAGAGTGATTCTGCGCACTTTACCCATAGCATGTAACTTATGCTCCTTACATAAACAAAAAAAAAATTGCCAAAATTAAAACTGTCTTTTTTTACTTTAATAGTCTCCCTCCCTCCTTTCATCAACTCTTTTTTGGTTAAAGAACAGCCTCATTTTGTGAAATACTTTCAACATTACAACACTCTTTAAAAAAGACACTATATTTAATGGAGATCAGAGTAGACTACCTGAACACACTGATGAACTGAGAGGATTACTCTGCCTCTTTAGTCACTTGTCCTAAGCTATCAGGTTATGGCACGTATCTCTGTGGTGCGACAGATAAATGACCCGATCTGGCACAAGTTTCTGGAAGTGTTGGCGTGAATGGAGATTCCTGAGCAGGTGTGCCCACCTCAGGTAAATGGTCCTCATCATAAGGATCAGGCCACTCTATTTCTTCCTCTACCTTCTGTGGACTTTGAAGGCGTACGAGCACATGCCTGTTCCACCTCGATTCCACCTCGTGATATTCTGATCACAAGCGATTGTGGTGCATGCATGTTATTATTCCTTCAGTGAATTGATCTGAAACCCAAACAGCTTTACCACTCCTGAGTGGTGACAAAGCTTTTACTTTGTATCTGAAATCATGCATGCTCCTCATTTTCTCACTCTGTATTGTCTCAAAATTTCTCACTTTGTCCAAGTCCAGTAAGTGAGGTTGGAAAAGGGAAGAAAGAGTGGGCAGGCGTGTTCTCAGTCTCTGGCCCATTGACAGCTCTGATGAGCTGTAGCCATTCACAGCAGGTGTGGAGTGATTAGCTTCGTAGTGATCTTTTGCCTTCAGAATGAGACTCTTAACAGGTTGCACTACTCTTTCCACTTCTCCATTTGCCTATGGGTACCGAAGGTTGCTTGACTGGTGTTTGAACTCAGTCCCCAGCAAATGGTTTAAATTCTGAACAGCTGAATTGTGGACCATTGTCTGACACAAGTGTCTCTAGTATTCCATGGCGAATGAATACAGCTTTCAGGTGCTGTATACCTTCTGCTGAGGATGCAAAGGACAGCTTGGACACCTCAACATTCCATGAGTAGTAATCCACAGTGAGAAGATATGTCTTTTCTCAGCTCGAAAATGTCTGTGCCTACAATTTGCCATGTAAAGTTTGGGAATTCTGTGGGACAGAGAGGTTCAGCATGATTTTTGTGCAGTTTTCTGCATGCTTCATATTGCTTTACATAATTTCCCAGTTGTGTCGTCAGACCAAGACACCACATGGATTGCCTTGTTCTTAGGGAACATTTTTTGATGCCTTAATGTCCTGGGAAGATTTGACTGATGATTCTGGCATGCATAGAAGAAGGAGCGATGAGTCTAGAGTCCTTTAGCAGCAAACCATCAAGAATGGGGAGTGTGTCCCTTGCAAGCCAGTAACATCTGAATTTGTGAACTCCTTCTGGAACAGCTGGCCATCCATGCTCACAGTACTGCATGACCTCGCTGCAGACTTGGTCCTTTTTCAACTCAGTGCGAATTTCGTCCAGTTTACTCTTTGATGCAGGAAAGTGAACACACAACTGAGCTAAGTAGACATCAATATCTTCCATAAGGGCAGAGTCAGTTTCTAACCACTCACTTTTGTATGGCAACCTCAGAAGAATGTCTGGTGTTGTGAAAGATTTGCTGGGGACACGTTAGTCATAACAGTATCGCATAAGCCTCATTCTGAACGTTTGCAAGTGTAGAGGCAAGTAGCTTGTGGTCTGTTTCAAGTTGGAACTTAGTGCCAATCAAGCAGCAGCTGAAGTGTTCACAAGCCTATGAGAGCCAGCATCTCCTTTTCAACTTGGGCGTAACACCGTTCAGTAGGAGTCAGTGCTCTTGATGCACATTTCACTGGTTTCCATATGCCACTGCAGTTTTGCACGAACACTCGCCCTAGGCCAAAGGACGAGGTGTCTGCTAAGACCACGGTTGTTTTGTTTGGATCAAAGAACACCCATATTGGTGGAGAGATAAGCTCTGCTTTAAGTGATGAGAATGACTTTTCTTGTGCTGTGTGCCAGGTCCAAATGTTTCTCTGAGAGAGGAGGTCACGTAGTGGCTTTGTTTTCTCTGCCAAATCTAAAACGAACTTTCCCAGTTGGTATAACATGCCAAGGAAACTGCAGATCTCTGATACATCCGTAGGTTGTTCCTTGTTCCGAACTCCTGTCGGTTTGTCTAAATCTGGTTGCACTCCCTCTAAGGAGAGTTGGTGGCCTACAAACTTTGCCTCCAAATTTGCTAATTTACATTTCTCTTTGTTCAGGATTATTCCAGCCTGTTTCAATTTCTCCAAGGCAGCTTCCACTCTTTCATCATGTTCCACACTTTGACCCTCCAAAGAAGAGTATATTCCATGTGGCAGACTACTCCTTCCAGTCCCTCCAAAATTTGGTTCGTCCTCATCTGAAAGTGTTCAGGGGATAATGACATAACAAAAGGGAGTCTCTTGAAGGCATAGCACCCACATGGCGTGATAAAGATTGTGAGCTTCTGTGACTCAGGAACTAAATGGATCTGCCAGACCCTGAGTTTGCTTCTAGTTTGGTGAAAAACTTTGCTCCACCCAGCATACCCAATGTGTGCACAACAGGGCAGAATAAACTTCTCCCACCTCACTGCACTATTCAGTTTTGTTAGATTAACACAGATCTTCACTGTGTCGTTTGGCTTGGGAACATTCACTCTTGTTATGATGTCAAGCACTCCATTCGCTCAAGTTCAGCTTTGTCTTTGTTCCACAGTGGGACTGATACACGCTCCACTGCGGTCAGAAAGTTGAACGTCACTCCTGACCTCAGTGGGATAAGGTACTTTTCTTTCAGTACCCTCAGGCCTGCGAACAATTTGGGGTACATCTGCCACTAAACATTATTTAGCCAATCCCAGTTTGCATTGAATTTGTCCTGCACTGTTTTGTGCTCCTTTTTCTGAGCATCTGTCAGTCCTAATCCACCAATGATGTCATCTGGTTTGTCACCCACGCAGTATATCAGTGTGCTTACTCGATGCCCTTCTGAACCCTGAGTGAGATTGCGTGCAACCCTAAATCTCTCAAAGTTTCTGAACCATCTCTCAAAGTCCCCTGGCTTAGAAAATCAAAATGTCTCGGGGGCTTAATTAAGTAAGTAGATGTTGGTACTGCAGGTATTCACTCCATTTTCCTGTTTGTTTGAGTCTATTTATTATATTATTTATTTGGACCACAAATGTCTTCTTTTCTCTCCCTGAGAGTTTGACTGATTTCTCTGCTGTGTCTGTGTCTCTGTGCACTTCCCCAGGCTAGTAGCCCACAGATTACTAGAATGCATCCATTTTTGGGAATAGCCTGAAGGCTATACCTAGCAACCCTGGCCAGTACTCAGCTCATGCAGTGCATACAATTAGCAACTAGCATAGGCAGTTTAGGTTGTTAAGTCTCTGGATATTTTTCATAGATATATGCAAGCAAGAACAGCTCACTGTAAATTCTTGCTTGCTGGGAACCTCACTTGGTCTGTAGCACCAATTCATCGATAATCAACCACCTCTGACACCATGTTGTGTTTGATATTGAGGGATAGTGCAGAACACACCAGAATGCCAGCACATAGAATATTCAACTCAACTTTATTGATTCCCCGCTTGTACAGTATGTGAACTCCTCCCATGTGAGGGTGGCTAACTGGCATAGGATTATCACTAACTACAACAACAGTTCTATCCTGCTCTTATCAGGCTCTTCAATGAATCTTCTTGTATTTTATTTGTTTATATATTCAGCTACAGCACAGAATATACTCTTCCTGCCCTTCAAGCCACACAACCCAGCAATCCCTGACTTAACCCTAGCCTAATCGCAGGACAGTTTACAATGACCAATTAACCTACCAACCGGTATATGTTTGGACTGTGGGAGGACATTGGAGCACTGGGAGGAAACCCACAGGGCCACGGGGAAAACATACAAATTCCTTACAGGCAGCGGTGGGAATTGAACTTAGGTCACCTATACTGTAAAGTGACATGCTAACCACTACTCTACAGTATGACAAAGATGAACTCTCTATCTCTGAAAATTACCTCGTTGTGGCCTTGCATCTTATTGTATACATCTGCTGTACTTTCTGGGTATTCTGTTATTGCTTTTCCCATTGAACTATCTTGGTGTACACATGTTTTAAAATATTCTGTTGGAATGGCATGCAAAACAAAGATTTTCCACCTTAGTTTGGTACATGTGATAACAATAAATCAATTACCAATCCTTGTAAATCTTTTTTGCTGTTTTCCCAAAGCTTCTATGCCCGCTTTAATGCATAGTGATTTAAACTATGCACAGTATAATAGTGTAGCCAGTTTTAACCCACGCAAATTTAATGAAACATAGAAGAGTACAGCACAGGAACAGGCCCTTTGACCCACCATGTCCATGTTGAACATGATGCCAAACTAAACTAATCCCATTTGCCTGTACATGATGTTCTTCCATTCCCTGCCTGTTTAGTGTCTGAATAAATGTCTCTTAAACATTGTTATCCTATCACCTTCCACCATCTCACCTGGCAGTGCATTCCAGGAACTAATCCCTACAAGTAGAACAGTCCTTCCAGGTGAGGCAACACTTCATCTGTGAGTCTGTTTGGGTTATCTACTGTATCAATGAGACATAATGTAGACTGGGAGACCACTTCATTGAGCACCCTTGCTCTGTCTGTCACAAAAACCAGGACTTCCTGGTGGCCATTCCCATTCTGACATGTAAATCCATGGCCTCTGAAACTGCCATGATAACGCCATGTTCAGGTTGGGGGAGAACATCTTGTATTCTGCTTGGGTAGTCTCCAACTTGATAGGACGAACATCGACTTATCAAACTTCCGGTAATGTCATTCTTCTCTCCCTTAGCATTTCTCATTCTTGTTTCCCTCTCACACCTTCTCTCCTTATCTGCCCATCACCTTCCTCTGGTGCTCCTCTGCTTCTTTCTTCCATGATCCTCTGTCTTTTTCTATCAAACTCCTCCTTCTCCAGCCCTTTATCTCTTTCACTAATCATCTTCCCAGCTCTTTACTTCACCCCGCCCCCGATTTCACTTATCATCTGCCACCTTGTACTTCTTCCTCCACTCCACCCATCATCTTATTCTGACTTCTTCCCCCTTCCTTTCCAGTCCTGATGAAGGGTCTTGGCCTGAAACACTGACTGTTTATTCCTATCCATAGATGCTGCCTGTCCAGTACACTGTGTGTTTTGTCCCAGGAATCTCTCTCTCTCACACCCACAACCTCTCTCAATCTCTCTAGACCTCTCCCTCCCACTCCATCTCTCAATCTCTCCCTGTGGCAATCGCTTTCTCTCTATCTCCCTAGTCCCTTTCTCTATCTTTCTCACAATCCCTCACTCTCTCTCAATCTCCCTCTCTCTCCACTCACAATCTCTCACTCCCATCTCTGACCCTCTCAATCTCTTTCTCCCCTCTCTCTATCCCCCATCTCAATATCTCTTTCCCTCTCCCAATCTCCCCCTTTCTCAATCACCCTCTCCCTCTTTCAATCTCTATCAATCAGCTTCTCTGCCAAACTCTCTGTCCTCTCTCTTTCTCAAACTCTGCCACACTCTGTCAAACTCTTCCTCTCTCTTTCTCAAACTCTTCTCGCTCTCAAACTTCCTCCCTCTCTCGAACTCTCCCTCTCCCTCAAACTCACTCCGACTCCCTTTCTCAAACTCTCCCTCTCAATTTCTATCAATTTGCTTCTCTCAGTCACCCTCTCCCAATCTCTATTAATCTGCTTATCTCACAATCACACCCTCTCGATGTTTCTCAATCTTTCTCTATATTTCTCTCTCTATCTGTCAATCTCAATCTCTTCCTAGCAATCTCCCCCCTCTCTTTCTCAATCACCATCTCCCAATCTCTCTCTCTATCTCTCCTTTCTGCAGCTTATTTTGATCCCGCACAGTAGTACTCCCACACCAGATGGTGATGCAGCCAGTTAGAATGCTCTCCACAGTACACCTGTAGAAATTTGCAAGACTCTTCGGTGACGTACCAAATCTCCTCAAATTCCTAATGAATTATAGCCACCATCGTGCTTTTTTGTAACTGCATCAATATGTTGGGCCCAGGACAGATCCTCAGAGATGTTGACACCCAGGAACTTAAAATTGCTCACTCTTTCCACTTCTGATCCCACAATGAGGACTGGTGTGTGTTCCCTCGTCTTACCCTTTCTGAAGTCCACAATCAGTTCTCTGGCCTTACTGACATCGAGTGCAAGGTTGTTGCTGTGACACCATTCAGCTAGCTGATACATCTCGTTCCTGTACGCATTCTCGTCACCATCTGAAATTCTGCCAACAATAGTTATTTGACAGAAAATTTATAGATGGCATTTGAACTATGTCAGCAAGGCGGAGATGCTATTTGTAATCCGTACAGATTGTGGTCTTCTGGTTAGGAAGTCGAGGATTCAGTTGCAGAGGGAGATACAAAGGCCCAGATTTTGGAGCTTTTTGAACAGAACTGTAGAAATGATTGTGTTAAAACGCTGAGCTGTAGTCAACAAACAGCATCCTAACAAAGTATTAGTTTTGTCCAGGTGATTCAAGGCCACGTGAAGAGCCAATGTGATTGCTGCAGACCTATTGTGGGTCCAGGTCCTTGCTGAGTCAGGAGTAGGTATTAGGTATAACCAACCTCTCAAATCTCTCACAGCACTTTATCACCGTAGACGTGGATGGTAGTCATTAAGACAGCTCACACTGCTCTTCTTGGGCACTGGTATGATTGTTGCCCTTTTGAAGCAGGTGGGAACTTCTGACTGTAGCAATGCAAGATTGAAAATATCTTTGAGCATACCCACCAGTTGGTTGGCATAGGTTTTAACAGCCCTACCACGTACTCCATCAGGGCCTGTCACCTTGCAAAGCTTCACCCTCTTGAAAGACAATCTAGCTTCGGCCTCTGAGACAGAGATCACAGGGTCACCAGGTGGTGGAAGGATCCTCATAGCTGTAGTTTTATTCTCCCTTTCAAAGTGTGATCAGGTGATCAGACTTTCCACAGTGTAGGTGTGGGATGGCATGGTAAGCGCTCTTGATGGTAGTAAACAGTGGTCCAGGATGTTGGCTTCTCTAGTTTCACAAGTGATATGTTGGTATAATTATTTGGAGACTTTTTCAAGCTGGCCTGGCTAAAATCCCCCAAAATGATGGGGAAGAAATCAGGGTACGTCAATTCATGCCTGCTCCCCTATCTCTCAATCTCTCTCTCCACACCCCCCATCTCTCTCATTCTCTAGTCTCCCTCGCTCTCTCAATCTCCTAATTCTCTCTGTGTAATACAAAACTTGTCTGATAAATCTCTATTCAAGTTTCCCCTCTCACTTTAAAGTAGTGGCATTTGATACCTTCACCCTAGAATATTGACCATCTTTTCTGTCTACACCTCTAATAACTTTATAAAATTCCAATGGTTTATCCCCTCAGTTTCTGATACTCTAGAGAAAACAATCCAAGTTTGCCCAACCTATTTATTGCTTATACTCACTAATTCAGGCAACATCTTCATAAACCTTTTCTGCACCTTCTCCAAAACTCCACATCCTTTTTGTACGCAGCAACCAGAATTCCACACAATACTGCAATTGTGGTCTAGCTAAAGTTTTATACAGCTGCAACATGACTTCCCAGTTTAATACTCAATATTCCAACTGATCAATGCAGGTATGCTATGTACCTTCTTTAACTCCACTTTCAGGGAGCTATGGTGTTTCTTTGTATTTACTGTGAATTCCTGCAAGAAAATGAATCTCAGTGTTGTATATGGTGACATATATGTACTTTGATAACAAATTTACTTTTTGAACTTTGAACAATGGATTTGCACCCCAAGATCCCTCAACACATCAATACATATAAAGGTCCAACCATTTACTGTATACCTTCTTCTTCCATTTGACCTTCCAAAGTGCAACACCAGGTACCTATCTGGACTAAATTCCACCTGCCATTCCTCTGTACAAATTTTTATCTGGTCTACATCCTGCTGAATCCTTTAGAACCATCGTCACTACCCACAACTTTCCCAATTTCTGTGCTATCTAAAGGTTACTAATCAGCCCCCTATACATCACAACCAACTAAGGTCTGAGCACTGATCGTTGCAGAACTTCACTGGTCATTGTCTTCCAGTCAGAATAATACCTCCCTCCCTCACCACAAATATAGACACCTCCTATCTTCTCTGCTCAAGCCAATTTCGAATCAAATCTACCATGCATCAATGGATCCCATGGACCTCAATCCTCTGGATCAAACTACCATCAGGGATGCTGTCAAAAGCTTTACTAAAGTTCACGGTATACAGCATCCACTGCCCTGCCCTCAATCATCTTTGTCACTTCAAAATGACTCAATCACATTTGTGAGACATGAACTCCTATGGACAAACATATATTGACTATTCTTATTAAGTGTCTACTCTTTTCAAGATGCAAGTAGATGCAAGTAAAGGCGGGAGAAGAGAGAGCAGCGCACCGCGTGTGTGCAGCCCTCCAGTGAAAAATGATATCGTATCCGTTAAATAGGGGCCGTGGACAATTCTGATTTGATGGAGATAGCCGTGAAAGCACAGAGGAACATCTGGAGAAATTTCTGAAACACCAGTTCGCAATTCAGAAAAAAAAGATTCCCTTGAAACTTATTTCTTTGGACATGTTTTTAATGTTTTCAATGGCCTTTTTCATCAATTTGCTTTAATTTATTTTGTCCGATTACCAGTTGTAATGTATATTGGTACATTCACCTTTAACGTATTTTATATAAGATGTACAAATAGAGACTGCTTATTTTAATTTGTTGTTTTATTACTTGATAATCTCTTTTTGCTATTTCACGTCATGTATAATGCTGTTGAGGTAATGCAACTTAAAACACCTTTGGAGATCTGCAACTCCTAGGATGATTTTTGTAGAAAGTATACATTACTCTACCATTAATAAAAATAAAAAGCCTGATAATTATTAAATATGATCATTGCTAAGTACCACATTAGTTAGCCTTAACAATGTTGTTAAATTGAATTGATAATTTTAAAACATGATCAAGAAGCATTGATATTTTGTGCAATTTCAACAGTTCTATACTCTCAAAATACATTATAAACATGAATAAAATGTAAAAGAGAAAGTAGTTTTTAATTGAATCCTTTATGAGATCACTAGTTCTAACTAAGAATAGAAACCACTACACATAATTAGTGAACTTTATTGGCATTTTAGCTTACCAGCTCTAAGAGGTCTGGGAACACCACCTACGAAGATAGTCTTCCGTGGATCAAGTGGCTGAGAACCATCCATTACAAAATCACTGTCATTGAGATTCCATGGGCGTATCTGAACCTACATTTAGAATTATGTACACTTAAGACTTCTTGAATTTCAAAAATAAGATAACAAAATATATAGATCTTTTCATATACCCAAATAGTTAGCTGAAGCATTAGAAATTTAAAAAAGGCACCACCTGTGGCATTTGATTACAAGTTAGAATTCAGCTTTTTATATTTTTACTTAAATGATTATTTTTTTTAAACAACAACTTTGTGGTTTTCCTTCTCAACTGTTTTCCTTTCTCTCTGTACTTAGAAATATGAATATAATGTTACTGGAATAAATAGGTGAGCTTATAAAATGTAGAAAGTGACATTGTTTCTCTGTCAAACACAAATAAGATTCCCATGAAAGCTTAATTGCAGATACAAAAAGGGACAAAATTATGTACTTGCAGAGCAGCATAGCTAGAGTTCCTATCCAAGGACACTAAACACAATCTAAGTCTCTTCCTAATTGTTAAGTACAATATATCAAAATTTGATGCTTTGTTATTAGATACACATCTGCTTACTGGTTTATCCTTGATAGTTGGACTTGATACACAAAGATACAGCTTTCCTTCCTCTTCAATGCAAGCATCAATTAAAGCTTGCACAGAACCTTCCTCCTGAAACAGCAGAAACGCATAGCCTGCAAAAGAAGATAAAGAGTAAGTTGATTCATTTCAACTAGTGTAGTTGCTTAGGCACCTTGTATTTTGCACATTATGAGAATACATACTCAGCTGCCACTTTATTAGATACACCTGTACATTAATACACACATCTAATCAGGAAATCACATGGCAGCAACTCAATGCAGAAAAACATGCAGATATGGTCAAGAGGTTCAGTTGTTCAGACCGAATATCAGAATGGGCAAGAAATGTGACCCAAGTAAGTTTGACCGTGGAATGACTGTTGGTGCCAGATGGGGTGGTTTGAGCATCTTAGAAACTGCTGACTTTTTGGGATTTTCATGCACAACGGTCTCTAGAATGATGCACAAAACAAAAAAAATCCAGTGGGTGGAAATGTTTGTTAATGAGAAGGGCCAGAGGAGAATGGTCAGACTGGATCAAGTTGACAGGAAGGTGCCAGAAAAACAAATAACCATGCACACAACAGTGGTGTGCAGAGGAGCAACTCTGAACACACATGTCAAACCTTGAAGCTGATGGGTTACAGCAATAGAAGACCACAGACACACACTTAGTGGCCACTTTATTAGATACAGGAGGTACCTAGCAAAGTGGGCACTGAATATTGATTTTAGATTTTATGCAGTGGTATGATCATTGCTACAAATAATTATTTTACCTTTTTATGAAGAGGCATTTACCATGCTTCATTTTAGCAGAATAAACATCCTTCAAAAATCTAGCAAATTAATAAATGAACATTCTTGAAAAACTTTCAAGATATAAAAATTGAGCTCTGACAGTCATTGCTAGCTATTGAGAGACTGCTAGAAAACCAGAATAATGCTACTTCTCTTTCCGAATGGTTCTGTTAGCAATACATGTTCTAATTATTTTATTTATATTGAAAATAAGCTATTTATTGATTGGTAGACACAAGTCTTTTGTTAAATCTTAAGGCATCAACAATGAAACAATCCTTAAAATTAAAGAAAAAACTTAATTGTCCACAGTGCTACTACAGGGAGGAATAGAGAAAAAAAAGTTTAAGCTGATACTTAGAAGAACTCACAGCATGTACTGTACTTCTGAGTTTCATGATGATCCAGGGAAAAGTAGGGTTATTATGGCAAGAAGGAAAGCAAGGAGACTGATAGATTTTCTTGAAGTGCTGAATGGCTCCCATTCTTGCACTGCATCACATTTTAAATTCACTTACTTATAATGAAATTCTGATGAGGTAGAAGTTCATTCTCCCTGCTGCCTGATTCTGGAAGTAAGTCCTCAGATCCCTGGTTAGCAATAGCTGTGGGTGGTGCTGTAAAGCCAAGGTATGTATTCTACCCCACGATTATACTGTAAATTAAAACCTTGGTGGGAACCATTACAATGAAACTTGGGGAAATCAATTTGCCTATGTGATATATGTACTTGACAATAGGCATTGGGCCCACTGAAATACACAAGGTCATCAGTTACAAATAGCTCCCAGAGATAGTGATAGGGATAGTGATTCATTGGTTAAGTGAAGACAGAATATTCTGTGGATGAGAATGAGACTCCCAGATGACATGTTGCCTCCTAGTTCCAGGGTCAGACATGTCTCAGATCACATCTACAGCATTCTTAAGGTGGAGGGTGAGCAGTCAGAAAACGTAATACACATTGGCACCAATGACAAAGATGGGAAAAGGGTTGAAGTACTGATGAGTGAAAATAGGCAGTTAGAAAGGAAGCAAAGAATCAGGACCTCAATGATAGTAATCTCTGGGTTGCTGCCTGTGCCACATGCCAGTGAGAGCAAATGTAGGAAGATATGGAAGACGAATGTGTGGGTGAAGGGTTGGTGCAGGGGGCAGGATCTATGAATCATGGGGATCTATTTCAGATCTATGAATCACGGGGATCTCTCTGGAGAAGGTACAACAGGATGGGTTACACCAGAACTCAAGACAGGCCAATGTCCTCGTGGTCAGGTTTGCTAGAGCTGTTGGGGAAGGCTTAAATTAGGTTGGTAGTGGGTTGGGAACCAGATAACTATAGGTCAGATGACAGAACAATTGGTGTAAAGGTAGAGAGAGGGTAGAACTGCACAGGGATAAAGGGGAAAACGTGCCTGGAGGTGGAGGAGGTAGGGGATGTCCTTAATGAAAACATTGCTTCAACATTCACCAGAGGGACTTTAGATGAATGTGAGGTCAGTGTAAAACAGGTTAATGGGCTGAACCATGTTGATGTTAAGTAGCGTTGAGAGCTTCTGAAAAACATTAAGATAGATACACTCAGTAGTTACTTTATTAGGTGCTTTCTGTACCTAATAAAATAGCTATTGAGTGTATGTTCTTGGTCTTTTGCTGCTGTAGCCCATCCGCTTCAAGGTTTGATGTGATGCGATTTCAGAGATGCTCTTCTATATACTACTGTTGCAATGCATTGTTATTTTAGTTACTGTAGCCTTCCAGTCAGCTTGAACCAGTCTAGCTATTCACTGGATTTTTTTTTGCTTTTTACACCATTCTCTGCAAACTCTAGAGGCTGTTTTGCGTGAAAATCCCAGGAGATCAGCAATTTCTGAGATACTCAAACCATTCTGTCTGATACCAATAATCATTCTATGGTTAAAGTAACTTAGATCACACTCCTTGCCCATTCTGATGTTTGGTTTGAACAAATGAACCTCTTGGCCATATCTGCATACTTTCATGTACTGAATTGCTGCCACATGATTGGTTAACTAGATATCTGCAATAATGAGCAGGTGTATAAGTGTACTTAATAAAGTGGCCACTGAGGGTGTCACCAAGGATCCCAGCTTACTACAGAAAGCAAGGGGAGAGATTGTTGGGTATTGATGATGCTCTTTGCATCCACCCTAGCTATACGATTCGTACCAGAGGATTTGAGGTTGGCAAATGTTGTTCCATTGTTCAAGAAAGGTAATAGGGATAATCTTGGGAATTATAGACCAGTGAGTTTTCCAACAGCGATGGGAAAATTATTGGAGAGGATTCTTAGGGACAGGATTTATGAGCATTTAGAGAATCATAGTCTTATTAGGTGTAATTAATTTAGCTTCGTGAGGGGCAGATCATGCCTCGCAAGCCTTAACTGAGATATTTGAGATGTCAAAACAATTGAGATTTACCATGACAAAACAAATTGATGGAGAGTAGTAGATGTGGTGTATATGGACTTCAGTAGGCATTTGACAGTTTCCTATGATAGACTCATCCATGAAGTCATGAAGCATGGGATCCCTTGAAATTTGGCAGTGTGGATTTGAAATTGGCTTGCCCACATAAGCAGATAGTGGTAGTAGATTAAGCATATTCTGCATGGAGGTTGGTAACTAGTCATTCGCAGAGATCTGTTCTGGGACCCATGCTTTTTGTGATTTTTATAAATAATTTGGATGAGGAAGTGGAGGGGGTGGGTTAGTAAGTTTGCAGATGACACGAAAGCTGGAGATGTGGGTAGTATAGAAGGTTATCACAGATTGCAGTTGGATATACAGGTAGACAGGATGCAGTGCTAAACTTCGGAAGATTGAACTTGAAGGTAGAATACAAAGTTAATTTCAAGGTACTTACTAGTGTGGAGTAACAGAGAGATCTTGGGGTTCAAGTGCCTACAGAATTTGCTGCAGAGGTTTATAGAATGATTAAGAAGGTGTATGGTGCGTTGGCCTTCATCAGTCAGAGGATCGAGTTCAAGAGCTGCGTGTCATGTTACAGCTCTATAAAACTCTGGTTAGACCATACTTGGAGCACTGTGTTTCGGTCACCTCCTCATAGGAATGATATGGAAGCTTTAGAGGGGGTGCAGTAGAGATTTACCAGGATGCTGCTTGGATTAGAGAACACATCTTATAAGGAAAGGTTGAGCAAGCTAGGGCTTTTCTCTTTGGAGCAAAGGATGAGAGGTGACTTGACAGAGTTGAAAAAAAATTATCGAAGGCATAGAAGGAGTGGACAGAAAGCATCTTTTTTCCCCACAGCAGCAATGGCCAACACCAGAGGATATCTGCCTAAGGTGAATGAAGTAAAGTGTAGGGTGAATGTCAGACATAATTCTTCCCCCCTCCCCCCCTCCAATATGCACAGAACGGTGGCTACCTGGAACGTACTGCTAGGATTGGCAGTAGAGGCCGATATAACAGGGACATTTAAAAGATTCTAAGATAGGCACATGGACGTAAGGAAAATGGAGTGTAGGATGGAAGAGTTAGATTGACCTTGGAGGTTTATAGGGGTCAGCACAACATTGTGGGCTGAAGAGCTCATACTGTGCTGTACCGTTCTATGTCCTAGATAGCTATAAATGTACCTATGAGTTCAGCAAAATCTTGACCAAATGTCCAATTGAATAAGAACTGTTTGACTGATTACTATGTTATCAGTGCACACAAAATTATGCTGAAAAATATTGATTTTTACTTTAAGCCTTTGATTGTATTTGTGATCACTACTGTGCACTCCATCCAAGCACAGAATGAAGGTAAAGCATTTTAGTAAAACTGTTCCTTAAATCTTGTTAACATTGTGACTACTTAAGTATACAAATTTGAAACTCCATTTGTATCATACTCATATAGATCCCAAAGCTGCTGTAAATCAGAATTATAATCCTGGTGGGCTCAGCTGTAATTGCATTTCACTTCCTTTCTTTTGTAATTCAATTCACATCATCAGTATATAATTCATCCTTCTAAACATCCTGTATATCAATAGCAACATTAAGTTTAGTTTTTTCAATTAATATAGATAGATAGATCTTGGTTGGCATGAAACTGGTAGGCCTAAAGATCTGTTTGTACGCTTTATTACTTTTATGCTTCTTAAAATTTTACGGTGCTATCCTCAACATCGTCAATAAGCATACAGCCTGAAAGTAAAATATCAGAAAATATTCTTACGAACTGATATCATGGTAACAAGTTTTTGTCTGCATTTTTTAAATCATCTGTCTATGGCAGTATTTAGACTAAAGCTAATTAAAATTGCTTCTTTTTAATGATGAAAAACTTATTTTTTATAATCATCAGCTCTTTTTCCATTATGCATGCTGAACATTCCAACAATAAATATACTGGACAGTTTTATGTTTTTCTCAGTTAGGTACACCATGAATTGCTATGAAATCAAAAGCAAAATCGCGTGTTAAATACAATCTGGCTTACCTTTTGGTGGAAAATATGACTTGCTCTCTGCTTTGTGAGGCCAATCAACAACCAGGGAACCAAAACGACGAAAACTAGCTGTGATTTCATCTGTTTGAATGAAGTACATTTTCTATCTTACTGTTGATAATTTTGTAGGTTCAAATCAACTATACCCCTCATTTACAAATATGGAAGAAAATCATGCACAGCCTTTGGGCCCAAATTGCCCAGTTGCATACTGTATATGTGAAGATGTTTCTCATGATATAGTTTATATGATATACAGTACTGTGCAGAAGTCTTAGGCACCCTAACTATATATACGTGCCTAAGACTTTTGCACAGTACTGTATACAAATGATATATAAACAGATGCATTGTAGACAGCATCTAAATATCTGTTTACTTTAGCAAGTTAAAAATGATTTTCTTATTTAGTGTTTATAACAAAATGGAGGCCATTCTCATCCTAAGCTTATCATTCTATCATTGAGATTGATACAAATTTTTTGTATATTTAGTTTCAAATTTTGTGCCAACAAAACAATTTTAAAACTACTACCTTACCTTCATCAATATCAGGTGGCAGACCACCAACAAATACTTTGCGGGAATATCGTTCCACTCGTTCACCATTTTGGTGAGGAAAACAATGAGGAGAATTTATGCCACTATGAAGAGTTTGATCACCACGTCCATCATCAAGGAAACCATCTTCAACTGGGAAGAGGGATGAATGACCTGGATGAAATCAAATATTAAACAATTATAAAAATACACAAATATTACTCTTCAAAGAAGTTTTAGTTCAAACTTGTTCATCCAAGAACCTTATTTACTTCTTCTGTGACTGATTTTAATTGCATCCTTTCAATGCAGAACGTTGAAATCTATGTTCACACTGGAACTTTCTCATTCAAGTTTGGAAGTACAGCAAAGTTAAACAAATAGAGATGCAGAATAAAAATAAATTGGCCGACATAACTGGCCATCTGTACCTAAGTAAAGGTTAATATTTGTGTTAAGGATTTAACAGAATCATTTTCAAGTTCTATCGTGTAAAATCCTATGGTTAATGCCACCTGGAAAACATACCGACAGCTGCCTCAGCCATGTCTGCAGTTCAGTCAGCTGTTAAAGACTAACAGTTAATTATTAACAACATTTTAAAATCTTCTAAAATTAAGAAATATCCCTAAACTTCACTGCTTGGAGATTAGCTTTATTTGTTTCATGTACATTGAAGCATATGGTAAAATGCATTGTTTGTGTCAATGACCAACACAGTCCATGGACTGTGTTGGGGCAGCCCAAGAGTGTATCCACGCCTCTGGCACCAACATAGCGTGCCTACAACTCAATAACCCTAACTGTACACCTTTGGAATTTAGCAAGAAACTGAACACCCAGCGGAAGCCCACATGGTCATGGGAAGAACATATAAACTCCATACAGACAGCAGATGGAATCGAACATTGACGAGTGATAACTGGCACTATAAAGAGATTGCCTTAACTTGCTACACTACCATTTTGTTTCCTATTCGTTATAAACTTCACAAGTTTCTAAATGAATAAATATATTTATGAACAGAGAAACAATGATATTTATAAACTAAAACAATTCAAAGGATTACTGAAGTGTAGAAGTTGTGGATGCTATTGAAGATCCTCAGTGGTTTTGGGAGAGGTACCAGGGGTTTTTTTGAAAACAAAAGGGTAAATGGATAATCCTATAGATCAGTTGACCTAATACCAATCGTGGAGAAACTTCAGAATGCTATAAATGAATAAATTAAAGACAAATGGTGTTTGATCAATTTCTCTTAAGTGGTGACAAAGAAAATTAATGAAGCTAACGTCCTGTTTGACATTTTATCATTTGGAGATTTCCAAGCAAATTAATGTCTTGGGTTAAAGGTATATTGGTAATATGGATATAAAATTGGCTTTGTAACACTAAGTCATGGCCAGTGAAAAACGTTTATTTTTCCAGAATAGATGGATATTTACAGAGGTAATTCATCTTGTTTTCACTTAATGACTTGGGCATTTTTTCCCTATTTTTCTTTACAAAACTGCTCAAGCACTGATAGATTGCGTGGGGATTGTGAGTTAACAGCCCTTTTCAAGTCCAGCCACAAATTCACAATTGGGTTGAGGTTTGGACTCTGACTTGGCCACTTCAGGACATTAACTTTGTTACTTTTAAACTATTCCTGTGTAGCTTTGGTTTCATGCTTGGGGTCACTGCCTTGTTGGAAAACAAATCTTCTCCCAAGTCGCAGTTCTCTTGCAGACTGCATCAGGTTTTCCTCCAGGATTTTCCTGTATTTTACTGCATTCATTTTACTCTCTACCTTAACAAATCTATTCCTGTCCCGTTCTCAACCAAGTGTCTGTTATGGCTATGGTATCATAGTTCCATGTACTGATCCATGCTCTTAAGTTCATGGCCCCTACTAGCACCAAAATACCCAGACTTCAATCTTCCTGCTCCATCATGAATATTACATTGCTCCTGCATGTTCTTACTTATCATGACATCCACCTTCCTTTCAATTCCACCACTTCCTGAGCTGGTGCTCTGGTTTCCATCCCCCTGCGAAACTAGTTTAAGTACCCCTCGCTAAATATTCTTCACATAATTCAAGTGTTTTTCTTATTATTTGCCAAAATGGACAAACTTACATCTCTCCACATTATATTCCATTTCCTGGATCTTCATCCTCTTATTCAACCTGCCCATATCCCTTATGTCCTCAGCAAAGCTTACTTTCCTACTTTGTGTTATCAGCACATTATCTCTGACTTAATTTGTTATGCCCTATCATTTCACAAGTCTGTTTCAGCTCTTAGTGTTCATTTCATTTGGTTACTAACTTAAAAACCATACTAATTTCATTCACAAGCCTTCTGGGCCCTGCTGAAGTGAGGCATTCCCAGAGCATGATGCAGCCACCACTATGTTTCATGGTAAGGATGGTGTTTTTGATGATGTGTAGTGTTTGGCTTACACCAGAGTGTTTAGTTTAATGGCCAAAAAGCTCAATTTCATCAGACCATATAACCTTCTTCCAGCTGACTTTGGAGTCTCCCACATGCCTTCTGGCAAACTCTAGCCAAGATTTCATGTGGACTTTCTTTCTGACATTCTCCAATAAAGCTGCCACTGGTGAAGCACCTGGGCAACAGTTGCTGTATGCACAGCCTCATCCATCTCTGCCACTGAAGCTTGTAACACCTCCAGGGTTGTCATAGGTTTCTTGGTGGCCTTCCTCGCAAGTCCCCTGCTTGCACGGTCACTTCCTTTTTGAGGACAGCCTGCTCTAAGCAGATTTACAGCTATGACATATTCTTTCCATTTCTTGATGACTGACTTAACTGTACTCCAAGTGATAATCAGTGTCTTGGAAATTTTCTTGCATCCATCTCCTGACTCGTGCTTTTCAATAACATTTTCGCAGAGTTGCTTGGAGTGTTCTTTTGTCTTCATGGTGTAGTTTCTGCTGGGATACTGACTTACTAGCAGTTGGACCTTCCAGATACAGGTGTATTTTTACTACAATCAATTGAAATGCCTTGACTGCACATAGGTCTCCAAAAAGAGATTTCCATTTAACTAATTTACGTAACTTCTAAAACCAATTGGTTGCACATTAAACAGGGTGAATACTTATGCAAACAATTATTTCTGATTTATATTTGTAATTAAGTTAGATTACTTTGTAGAGATGTGTTTCTACTTTAACATAAAAGAGTCTTTTTCTGTTGATCAATGTAAAAAAAAAAGCCAAATTAAATCTACTGTGATTCAATGTTGTAAAACAATAAAACACAAAAACTTCTGGGGTGGGGGGAGAGAAACACTTTTTAACACTTTTTATAGACCTAGAGTGCTGCGTCTTTTGAAGAACATTAAGGTGGAAAAATCCCTAGGGCCTGATATATTATTGAGAGAGGCAAGAGATGATATTGCCGGGGCCTTGACCAATATCTTCACTTTCTCTTCAGCCAGAGCAAGGTCCCAGAGGACTGACAAGTAGCTAATGTTGTGTCATCATCCAAGAAGGGAAATGGGGATAATCCTGGAAACTACAGACCGGCGAGTCTCACAGCAGTAGTCGAGGTGACCGGAGATTATTCTTAAGGATAGGATTTATAAGCATTTAGAATTTCATAGCATAATTGGAGATAGTCAGCATAACTTTCATTGGGGCAAATTTTGTCTTAAAATCGAGTTTTTAACAGGAGATGACAAAGGTGATTGATGAAGCTAGACGTGTGGATGTTGTCTACATGTATTTTAATAAGGCATTTGACAAGGTCCCTCATGGGAGGCTATCCAGAAGATTAAGATGCATGGACACAGTGAATTGGCTACTTGCATTCAGAATTAGCTTATCATAGAAGATAGAAGGTAGTAATCGATGGAACTTATCCTGGCTGGAGGTCTGTAAACAATTAAGTGACCTTAATGAAAACAGAGAAGGGTGGATAAGTTAGTTTGCAGATGATATGAAGATTCATGGTATTTTGGATAGTGTAGTGGACTGCCAGAGAATATAGATCAATTTCAGATATGGATGGAGAAATGCAGATGGCGTTTAACATGGTCAAATATGAAGAATTGTACTTCGGGAGATCAAATGTAAAGGGATGGTACACTGTTAATAGCAAGAACCTTAACAGTGTGGATGTGCACAATAATCTTGGGGTCCAAGTTCATAACTCCCTAGAGGTGGCCACACAGATAGCTACTGTGGTAAACATGGCATATGGCACACTCAATAGTTGAGAAACTGAGTTCAATAGATGGGAAGTTAAGTTGCAGCTTTATAAAACTACATCTGGCATATTGCATTGAATTCTGGTCCCTCCATTATAGGAAGGAGAGTATTGGAGAGGGTGCAGAAGAGATTTACTAGGATCCTACCTGGATTAGAGAGTATGTGCTATAGAGAGAGGACAGACAAACTTCGGTTTTCTCTGAAGTGAAGATCAAGATTAGAATTGATTGAGGTTTATAAAATGGTATGAGAGGCACCGATCGACAGCCAGTATTTTACCAGGGGGCATGAATTTAAAATAACAGAGGTAAGTTTCAAGGAGATATACTGGGGATGAGGCACCTTTTGATAGAAAATACTGTGGTGCTGCCTGGAATGAGGGTAACTTTTCATATTAAAAAACACAATGGTGGGTACCTGGAATGTGTTGCCAGGGCAGGTGATGGAGCCAAATATGACAAAGGCATTCAAGAAGCTCTTAATTAAGCACACAAGTTTGCAGGATATGGAAGGTTGTGGATATTGTGTAGACAGAAGGGATTAGTTTAGTTGAGCATTTGATTACCAATTTAATTAATTCAGCACAACATCGGGGTTGAAGTGTCTGTTCCTGTGCTGTATTTTTCTATGCTCTATCTAAATATCTGAGTGATGAGAGATTACAGATATCTGAAATGCAGAGGGACCTGGGTGTTCTGATACATGCATCATAAGACTAGTATTCAGATAGAGGAAGCAATGAGGAATGTTAAAAGAATGTAATAATTTATTGCTAGGATAAGTGAATACAAAAGTTGGAAAGTAATACAGTAAGCCCCCGGGTTAAGAACGTCCCGACTTACGGACAACTCGTACTTACGAATGGACTGCTATAAAGCCTATTATATTAAAAATTTGAAAACATTGCATGGCTTCAGCGTTTCGTCGGCTCAAGGAAGGAGATGCTGTCCGCCATTTGAAGTTGGATCACGTTGCCGTTAACACTGTGTTGAGTGTGTAACTTTGTATTTGGCTAAAATTTTTCTTTTATTTACCTGCCCCCAAAGCATAAATTCCATGCAAGTGCTGGTGATGCATCAAAGAAAAGGAAAACGACCATGATTGAAAATAAAGTGGAAACAATAAAGCAATCGGAAAGAGGTGAAACGCCATCGGTCATTGAAAAAGCACTAGGCTACAGTCGGCCAACTATCATAACAATTTTAAAGGATAAAGTGAGAATAGTGGAGCATGTGAAAGGCCCTGCCCTGATGAAAGCTACAATTATTACTAAGCAATGCAGTGGTTTAATTATTGAAATGGAAAGGCTATTGATAATTTGGTTAACGATCGAAATCAGCTTAATATGCCTATTAGCCATACTTCAGTGCAAGAAAAGGCTTGAAGCCTTTTCAATGATTTAAAAGCTGCACGCGCAGCAAGTGAAGGTGATTGTGATGAAGAATTTGTTGCGAGTAGGAGTTGGTTCAATCGTTTCAAAGTGAGGGCAAATTTACATAATATTAAAGTACAAGGTGAAGCAGCGAAAGCTGATGTAAGTGCTGTGAGTGATTTTCCTGAAATGTTGAAAAAAATTATTGAGGAGGGAGGTTATTTGCCAGACCAAATATCTAATGTAGATGAGATTGGCTTATTTTGGAAAAAAAAATGCCAGAAAGGACCTACACTTCAGAAGAGGAAAACAGTGCACCAGGGCATAAGGCATCGAAGGACAGGCTAACGTTATTTGCTAGGGGGTAACGCATCCAGGGATTTCAAGCCTTTGCTTGTGCGTCGCCCCCTAAATCCGAGGGTACTTCACCATATCGTTAATGTATCTCTTCCCGTTATTTGGAAAGCAAATGCAAAGGTTTGGGCATAGGAAAGTAAAATATATACTAAGGCAAACATTTGACTAAATTGACGCTAAATAAGAACCGTATGTACCTGTTCCAACTTACCTACAAATTTGACTTAAAGACAGACTCAGGAACGGATCTCATTTGTAACCCGGGGACTGCCTGTACTTCAAATATATACGGCATTGGAAAACTATTCATAAAATTGTTTTTCTTACTTAAGAAAGGATGTTAATGCATTAAAGCAATTTAGGGACGGTTTACTTGATTAATGCCTGTAATAAGTGCACACTCTTAGGAAGAAAGGTTGGACAGACTTTGCTTGCATCCACTGGGAGTTCAGGAGGACAAGGGGGAACTTGATTAAAAAAAAAGGACTCTGATGGGTCCTGACAGGATGGACATGGAAAAATTCTCTTTTCGGAAAATCTAGAATAAGGGTTCATAGTTTAAAAATAAGGAGGGGCTACCCATTTAAGACAAAACAATTTCTCCTGTGAAAGTCTGAATATTTTTAAGCCAGGGGTTAATCAAGATGGGGAAAAATTATCAGGGGTAGGTGAAAGTGTAAATTTGAGTGTACAACAAGATCAGCTGTGCCCTTATTAAACTTGGAAAAGGGATGAAGTGCTGAGTAGCCTGCTACTGTTCCAAATAAAATCAAAGAAACCCTTTGGTTTCTCATTAAAAACCCTGGGAGAGAAGGATTAACTGCTCCATCAAAGAATCAGCACGGGCATGATGAGGTTTATAACCTTGATCACTTCGAGCTCTCATGTTGTGATAATTTTTTTCAATGCTCCCTAAATCTGAGGACATCGTAACTTTCATAGAATAATTTTAGGAAAAGCAACACTTCCTTAATACTAGGAGAAAAAGAGGAAGTTAACTTAGTGAAATTGCTGGTCAAACTGCTATTAAAGTATGGCAAAACAAGGATAAAATGCAATACACAATTTAGATGTTGATTTTACAATAAAAACTGCCATTATGCTTTAGATACAAAAATAACTCCTTAGGATATAAGCAGTACTGAATGGGTCACTTGCTACTCGAAGGTAGCGATATACTGTATTGTGATGAGAAACTGAAATGAGAATCACTATGTAGGGATAGTATGTAGAAGTGTTTGCTCTTTTCCCCACCTTCCCTAAGCTTCCAAATGTAATCATAGTAAAATATGATACAACCCATTCATTTCATAGAAACATAGAAACATAGAAAATAGGTGCAGGAGTAGGCCATTTGGCCCTTCGAGCCTGCACCGCCATTTATTATGATCATGGCTGATCATCCAACTCAGAACCCCGCCCCAGCCTTCCCTCCATACCCCCTGACCCCCATAGCCACAAGGGCCATATCTAACTCATATTTCATGGTCTCCATGCTGCTTTAAGAACTACCAAACACAATTCCACATTCCAGCTACTACAGCTCTCAGACCATACTGACAGCTTTGAAGATCAGGTAGACTGAGATATGTGTGTGTGGGGGTGGGGTGGGGGGGGGAGAGGAGTGGGTGTGGAGACTTGCAGGCTGTCAAAGCAGTAGTTCTGACTCCAGTAGGCTATGCCAACTGATGGGAGTCAGCCTTCCAAAGGAAGACAATGCTCCTAGCAACTAAGCCGGAACAAGCAGCACTCTATGGAGACAAGTGTTAGTGATTTCAGGGCAACAGAAAATCTGTTCTTTTGTCTCTCATTTTGTTGAACAATCCATTTTCCTCTGAAGCAAAGAACACAAGAAAATACAAGTAGACTCTTCAAGCCTGCCTTACTGATCAATAGGATCATAATTAACCTATCACCACCTTACATATTTATTTAGAGATACAGCATGGAACAGACCCTTCCTGCCCAATGAGCTGCAACGCCCAGCAACCCACCTATTTACCCTACCCTAATCACAGGATAATTTACCATGACCAATTAACTACTAACCGGTACGTCTTTGGAATGTAGGAGGGAAGAAACTGGTGTGTCCGGAGGAAATTCATGAGCTCATAGGAAGGATATACAAACTTCTTAAAGTCGACTTTGGAATTGAACTCTGAATTCTGAAGCCTCAAGCTGTAGTAGGATCACGCTAACTGCTACATTATCATGGTGCCCTGGTATATATCCAGTGATCTGGTTTCCACCATCACTGGGGTGGGAGAATTCCAGAAATTCTCTTCCCTCTGAGAGAAGAAATTTCTATGCACCTCAGTTCTAGATGACCAGCACCTACTTTATAATTATGCCCCCTTGTTTGTGACCCTTCCATTGGTGAAAACATCTCAATATTTACCTTGTCAAGCCCGTTTAGGATATCATTTTATCATTTGTTTAAGGTCACACCTTATTCTTTTTCTAAAGAAATACAAACTCAAATCTGTCTAGTCACTCATGATAGTACATCCTTTATCCTGTGAATTAGCCTGGTGGATAATCCAGTCCTTGTTCAATCCTTGGGGATTGTATCCTTTTTATGCAAGGGAACTGAAGAGCACAGTATATTCCAGGGGTGGTCTCACCAACACTGTAACAAAACCTCCCTACTCTTAAACTCCAACCCATTTGTTATGAACATTAACATACTGTTTGCTTTTGCAAAGCCATAGAACACTGCACAAAGAAACAGGCCTTTCAATCATCTAGTCTGTGCCAAATTATTATTCTATCTAATCCCATCAACTCACACCTAGACCATAGTTCCCCACACACCTCCCATCCATATACTTATCCAAACTTCTTCAAATGTCGCATTATACGTATATACACCACTTCCATGGGCAGCTTATTCCAGTCGCATCATCCTCGAGTGTAGAAGTTTCCCCTCAGGTTCCCCTTAAATATTTCACCTTTTACCCTTAACCTACTGTCCCTAGTTCTAGTCTCATCCAACTTCAGTGGAATGAGCCTGCTTGTATTTAATCCATCTATAATCCTCCTAGTTTTGTATACCTCTATCAACTCTCCCCTCATTTTCCTATGTTCCAACAAATAAAGTCTCAACCTATTCAACCTTTCTGTACAAGTCATCAAGTGCCTGCAATATCCTTGTAAGTTTTCTCCTTACCCTTTCAATTTTATTGCTATCTTTCTTATAGGTAGGTGACCAGAACTGAATATAATATTCCAAATTAGGCCTCACCAACATCTTAAAACAACTTTAACGTAACATCTCAACTCCTGTACTCAAAAAACTTTGATTTATGAAGGTCAATGATCCAAAAGTTCTCTTTATGACCCTATCTACCTGTGATGCCACTTTCAAGGAACTATGGATCTGTATTTCCAGATCCCTTTGTTTTACTGCACTCCTCAGTGCTCTACCATTGATTATGCAAGCCTTACCCTGATTTGTCTTCCCAAAGTGCAAAACCTCACATTTAACTGCATTAAATTTCACCTGTCATTTTATAGCCCTTTTGTTCCAGCTAGTTTGGATCCCACTGTGTGCTTTGAAAGCCTTCATTGCTGTCCACTATGTCCCCAATCTTGGTGCCATCCACAAATTTGTTGATCCATGTTACCACATTATCATCCAGATTGTTGATACAGATAACAATGAACACAGTACACCCCTTCTGCACACCCCTACTGACAGGCCTCTAATCAGAGAGGCAGCCATCTATTTCTCTTGCTAAACTAATGTTGAATCCAATTGACTACTTCATACTGAATGCTAAGCAACTGAACTTTCTAGACCAGCCTCCCATGCGTGACATTGTCAAAGGTCATTGCCAAAAATCCGTCTTTCCTTCAACAGTTGTGTATGTAAAACTCTGCAAGATTGGTTAGTCAAGATCCATCATACATAAAGACACATTAAATGTTATGCACTTTAACTCCAAAAACTAATCATAAGAAAAACACCACAGCTGGGGAAAACATGTCTATTAGCTTTACTTTAGTGAGGTGCACACATACAACATGGATTATGTATAAAAAGAATGCTTAATCAAACTTTACATTTACAATATTACTGAAATATTAAATAAACACCCCTCTCAGCTTAGTTATAAATTCCAACTCAATATAGAATGCATCTCAACTATATATATCAAATATGAAGCAAACTTGGTGAAATTACATCTGGTCAAACTGCTATTAAAGTATGGCAAAATAAGGATAAAATGCAATACACAATTTAGATGTTGCTTTTACAATAAAAACTGCAGCTATGCTTCAGACATTAAAAATAACTTCTCCTTAGGATATGAGCAGCGCTGACAGGGTCACTTGCTATTCGAGAGCAGCAATACACAGCGACCATGTACACTTTGTAAGTTGAAGGTTATGTTTTATTGTTTTACAACAGTGAATCACAGAGGATTTAATTTGGCTTTTTTGAGGCTGATCAACAGAAAAAGACTCTTTCGTGTCAACGTAGAAACAGATCTCCGCAATGAAAATAATTGATTGCATAAGTATTCACCCCCTTTACCGTGACATACCAAATCTTCACTGGTGCAGCCAATTGGTTTTAGAAGTCACATAATTTGTTAAATGGAGATTTGCTTTTGGAGACCAGTGTGCAGTCAAGGTATTTCAATTGAATGAAGTAAAAATAAACCAGTATCTAGAAGGTCCAACTGCTAGCGAGTCAGTATCCTGGCAAAAACTACACCATGAAGACAAAAGAACACTTCAAGCAACTCCGTGAAAAGGTTATTGAAAAGCACAAGTCAGGAGATGGATATAAGAAAATTTCCAAGTCACTGAATATCCCTTGGAGTACAGTTAAGTCAATCATCAAGAAATGGAAAGAATATGGCAGAGATGTAAATCTGCACAGAGCAGGCCATCATCAAAAATCAAGAGACCGTGCAAGGGGACTACTGAAGGAGGCCACCAAGAGACCTATGCCAAATCTGGAGGAGTTACAAGCTTCAGTGGCTGAGATAGGAAACTGTGCATGCAACAACGGCTGCCTGGGTGCTTCACCAGTCGCAGCTTTATGGAAGAGTGGCAAACAGAAAGCCACTGTTGAAAAAAAAGCCCGAATGAAATCTCGGCTAGAGTTTGCCGAAGGCATGTGGGAGACTCTGAAGTCAGCTGGAAGAAGGTTCTATTGTCTGATGAAACCAAATTTTAGCTTTTTGTCCATCAGGATATGCTCTGTTTGGTGTAAGCCAAACACCACACTTCATCAAAAACACACCATTACTACCGTGAAGCATGGTGGTAGCTACATCATGCTGTGAGGATGCTTCACTGTAGCAGGCCCTGAAAAACTTCTGAAGTTAGAGGGTAAAATGAATGCATCAAAATAGAACGAAATCCTGGAGGAAAATCTGATGCTGCCTGTAAAGGAACTGCGAGTTGGAAGAAGATTTGTTTACCAGCAAGACAATGACTCCAAGCATAAAGCTAAAGCTACACAGGAATGGCTTAAAAAACAACAAAGTTAATATCCTGGAGTGGCCAAGTTAAGAGTCCAAACCTCAATCCAATTGAGAATTTGTGGCTAGACTTGAAAAGGCCTGTTCACTCATGATTCTCATGCAATCTGAGAGAGCTTGAGCAATTTTTACAGACGAATGAGGAAAAATTGCAGTGTCCACATGTGCAAAGCTGATAGAGTCCTATCCACACAGAATCAAGGCTGTAATTGTTGCCAAAGGTGCATCCACTAAATACTGATTTGATGAGGATGTGTAATTATGCAATCAATTTTTTTGTGTTTACTAATTGTAATAAATTTAGATCAATTTGTAGAAATTTGTTTTCATTTTGACATGAAAGAGTCTTTTCTGTAGATCAGGGTTAAAAAAATGCAAATACACACACACAAAGAGTGTACTATACAAGTACTTTATAGATATTGACAGAATAATAAACTTCAAAGTATCCCATTCACGCCTAAAAATTTAATTGCTGTGGAGGATTTCTTACTTCTAGGGACGTCTTTCCTGACAAGGGAGGTCCCTCTACTTGACAGGAGCGATTTTCGGCTGTGAAACAATCTTAGGTTCTGGGGCCGCCTCTGTGGTAGCTGTAGTTGACGACTCTGGAGTGGCAGGAAGTGGTTCACCTTTCTTCTCTAACAAATGATTCTGCTCTCAACTTATTGATGTCTCCTCTCCAGATGACATCAGCTGCAATCTTCACTGTGTTCCGTCCTTAAACTTTCCAAGTACCCACTTTTGATCACCTCTAGTCCCTCACCAGGTCTGCTTAACCATAAGTGAAACTTCGATCCTTCTTGTTTGAGGAACCCTCAATTTGTCCTGCCAATGCCTTCAGAAATTGGGTTTGAGGAGATTCATGCATTAGCGCAAGGGATGACCTACAAAGAGCATAGCTGGTGGGCTGTTGGTTATGGAGTGTATTGCACTGTGATATGCAAGGAGGAAATTGGTGAACTTCTAATTCAATGTCAGTGTAGTGTGTTCTGCTGACATTGCTCAAAGTGCATTCTTTAGATTTTGGACAAAGCTTTCCGCCATTTATAGCTGGGTAGTATTACACCTGCACCATGCGTCTTATTCCATTCATTTTTCAGAATGACTGAAACTGTTCGGCAACAAACTGTGGCCCGTTGCTGCTGACTAAGTGTTCTGGAACACCAACCCTCGAGAAAAGGCTTCTCATCACCATCAATGCAGTGTGAGGCTGTAGTGGAGGCTATTGGGAATACTTCTGGCCACTTTGTAGCTGCATCAACAACTTGAGATTTGTGCCCATGAATAGCCCAGCAGAATCTACATGAATCCTCTGCCAGAGCGGTACAGGCTATTCCCACTAAGGGAGAAGCACTGCTCCTGGCATCTTCTGGTCATGTTGGAATGCCAAACAATGCATGGTGAACCTCTCAATCTGCTGATCTATCCCAGGCCACCAGTCAAAGCTTCGAGCCAAAGCTTTCATTTTGATCATACCTCGATGACCAGCGTGTACGTCTCAGCTTGGATAGTACAACTCTCAATCTCCACATAAGCCAAACGCCAAAAATGACAAGTTCATCCCAGTGCTGGTAAATTTGGGGGAACTGAAAATTCTGCTGCAGGTTGCAGCCATTTTGGGTTGCCATGTATACCTGAAGCAGTGTAGGACTTTTCTCATTTCCTTCTGGATCATCTCTGCTGTAACAGGGAGACTTTCAATTTGCATTAGTGAGAAAATGTCAAGAGGAGTGTCTTCTTTTGTAAATTTTTCAGATATTTATTTTTCCAAGGGTAAATGGAACAATCTATCAGCATTTCCATGATTAATAGTCCTCTTGAATTCAATCTTGTAATTGTGTCCCCCAAGAAACAGAGCCCATCTCTGCATTTTTACTGGTGCTGTTAGTGGACCACCCTTCTGTGAACTGAAAATGGACACTAGTTATTGATAATCAGTAATAAGGGTAAACTCTCTCCCATACAAGTACGGGTTGAAACATTTTACACCCCAAACCAGACTCAATGCCTCTGTCAATCCATGTGTAAATTTTCTCTGCAGCAGTAAGGAAACATGATTGCACCTATACCATAAGGCAAGGCGACACAGGCAAGCTTCACTGGACAATGTGGAATGTGCCTGATGTCACCATTTACTTTGCCTTTTGAAAAGCCACCTCACACTACTTTGTCCATTACTACAGATCAGGAAGAAATGGCAATGAGTTCAAGGGGTGAAGCACAGTAGCCAAGTTTGGCAAGAACCTATTAAAGTAATTGACATATCCTAAAAAGGACTGCAACTGTGACACGTCTTGTAGCCTTGGGGCATCCACCAGTGCTTGATTTTTCTTTCAGCAGACTTGTGTAAATCTTGTGTGTCAATGTGTGACCACATTAAGTGATGCTTGGTTTAAAGGATTCGCACTTGTTGCATCATGCTCCAAGCCCATAACCTTCTTCAAAGATTCAAAGTACACTTATTACCAAAGAGTGTATAAATTATATAACCTTGAGATTTGTTTGCTGGCAGTTAACGCTGTCAAGATTTTGAAGATCATCCTCATCGGTATAATGTCATCCAAGTAAATCTGAGTGCCTGGGGTAGCCTTGCAGCACCTGGTCCACAGCTTTCTGCCAGACTGCAGATGCAACTCCAAAAATAAGTCTATTATATTGATAAAGCCCTTTGTGAGTGCTTATGGTGAGAAACACTTTGGACTCTTCTTCAAACTCCATCTATAGGTAGGCCTCAGTTAAGTTCACTTTGCTGAAGCATTTCCCTCCAGAGAGGTTTTCGAAGGTATTCTCTATCCTGGGTAGATAGTATTGATCTATTTTAAGTAAAGGGTTGATGGTGACCTTAAAATGACCACAAATCCTGACAGAACCATCCCTTTTGGCTACCAGGACTACTGGCGTTGCCCGTTGGCTCCACTCAACCTTGGAAAGAACTCCTTCAACCTCCATGCAATCTCGCTCACTCGCTCCTTTACATAGATGGTACAAGGAACCAGATGGGCTTTTTACGAGCATGTGGCATTTTCATTTAACACCATTTTACTCTTGATATGTTTGAGTTTTCCAGTGCCATCTTTGAACACTGCTATGGCATCATCCAGCACCTTTCTTAATTCACTTTCAGTTGATTCTATCGCAGGGAATGTGGAATGCAAATTGTGCATGGATCTTCAATCGTTGTGATTGGCAGAGACAACTACATTTCCTGTTTTTAAATCACATACAAGCCCAATGTAGCTTTTGGCTGTTGTTTTCTCTGTTATGAATGTCATTTCCACAGTACAAGTTCTCAAATGGATATCCACAGGCTTTGGTTCAGTATCTCTGAAATACTGTTCAAAGTCATTTTGTGTAATGACTGAAACAGCTGAGCGAATGTCCAATTCCATCTCAATTAATTTGCCATTCACTTCAGGTGTGAACCATATTGTTTGTCTCATTAGTTTTCACATTGTAAATCCCAAGGCTACCCAGTCCAGTATCATTCTCATTATTATCAGATGTTTCATCAACAGCACGCAGATTAGTGCTCTTGTTGAAACTGCAACTTGACTCTTTTACTTCTGTGTAGTCCATTTATTTTTGTCTGCTCAACATGCTCTTTGTATGTATCCTAATTTATTGTATTTTCTGTAAGTTTCACCTTTAAATCTGCATTGGTCTGGTGCACGCGAGCCCTGCCATAACAGTAACCTAATTTGTGCAGCCAGGCTGGTTTCTATTTAGACTTTACAATTTTGTTCATGCTCACTTTCATTCTGACTGCAATTCACTTGCATCTCTGGCTGCTGATTTTAAAATGAGAGTTGCGCTTCAGTTCAGAGCCATTTTTGAATTTTTTTTTGTTACAGAAACTAAACGATCTCTCAGTGCATCAGCAAGCCCATTATTGAACTGGTAATGCTCAGATAATTGTTTCAATTCAGTCTTACCAGCTGAAATGGAGCCCCTGCCTTTTGATTCTACTTAAGAAACTTAAAAGTGTTCTGCAATCTACAATGTTTTTTGTTCTAAATGTTCCTGCATTACATTCACAATATCATCAGCATTCTAACTTCCAAGTAAACTGTACACTCTTCCATCAATTGTACTCAGCAAAACTGACACTCGTTTCTCATCAGCGATTCCACTTTAAAATGCAGCTCAATTTCCTCAATATACAACAGCCAGTTATGTGTTGTGCAATTGACCATGTCTATCCTTCCACTGTAGCCAGCTATTTCTGCTTTTCTTTATCACTGGGCACTGTATACAACCCATGAATTTCATTTGTATTGTCTTTTTTTTTTACTTGAATGTCTGTCTCCCCTTGTAAAGAAACATGTGCTGTGCTTCTCAGATTCATTTTAAAACAACTTGTTCGCCACTATTACGCTGTGTGACTCAGAAAAACTAATCAAAGGAAAAACATGGGAGCCAGTAAATGTTTACTTAGTTTTACTTTATTTGAAGCGCGCAAATATGACGAGGTGGCATAGAGATGTATGCCATTCACGTATTTCTTACATAAAACCCGTAATGAATTATGTAAACAAAGAATGCTTAATCAAACAATATATTTACAATAGTATTCAAATATTTCTGAAATATTAAATACACAGCATTAAGTATCCCTAATTAGGCCCCATTTATCCAAATGCTTGTACATTCTGTCCTTCAGAATACCTTCCAATAATTTACCCACTACTGCTGTCAGGCTTACTAGTCTAGAATTCCCTGGCTTAGTCTTAGAGCCTTGCTTGAACAGAACAACATTAGATATCTTCAAGTCCTCTGGCATCTAATCTGTGGCTAAAGACATTTTAAATACCTTTGCCAGGGCCCTGCAATTTCTGCACTTATCCACCCCAATTTGCCTCAAGCCAATGAGCACTACTTCTCATGTTCCCTCTTCAGTTCTACAGACTTCATGTCCCACTCTCAAGGAAATGCAGATGCAGAAGTCCACTGAAGAGCTACCCCATCTCTTTCAGCTCCGTGCATAGATGGCTATGCTGATCTTTAAGTGGACCAATTTTGTCCTTGCTATCCTTTTGCTTTTACTTTATCTCTAAAAGGCCTTGGGATTCTCCTTCATCTTGTCAGTCAGACCAACCTCATGGTTTCTTTTAGCCTTCCTGATCATACTCCACAACCTATGGGCTCATTTTCAAGGACTTTACAACTCATGTTATCAACATTATTTTTATCATTGTGCAAATACAAAAAAGAAAAAAAACAATTTTGTTGTATTTTGTGCATTGGTTGTTTGTCTGCCTTGGTTGTGTGCAGTTTTTTCATTGGTTCTATTGTGTTTCTTTGTATTTACTGTGAATGCCCACAAGAAAATTATCTTAGCATTGTATACTGTACACATGTACTGTACTTCATTAACAAACTATGAACTTGATTGCCCTCATGTATTCTTGCATGTCTTGTACTTCTCAAGTACCTCATTTGTTCCTTGCTGCCTACACCTGCCAGACACCTTCTTCCTAACCAAGGCCTCAAAATCTGTCAAAGACCAATTAGCCTTGCCTTTTATTCTAATAGAACATCAAGTCTGTACTCTCAATATTTCACTTTTTCACTGACCAAGCACCCCTTTGCCAGAAAACAACCTGTCCCAATCCACATATCCTTTCTGATACCATCAAAATTGACCTTTCTCTAATTTAGAATCTCAGCCTGAGGTCCTTTCTCTACAATTGTCTTGTAACTAATGGAATTACGATTACTAATTCAAGTGTTCCCTTAAACACACTTCCGGTCCCCAATAGGAGATCCAGTATTGTGCACACTGTAGTTGGAATCTCTTTACATTAAGGATATTTTCCTGAACACATTGGACAAACTATCCCATCGAGCCCTTTTACAGTATCGTAATCCAGGTCAACACATGGAAAGTTAAATTCACCTATTACCACAACCTTATTTGTCTTGCAACTATTTGCTATCTCTACAAAATGGCTCCTCTAAATCCTGCTGACTATTCGGAGGCCTATAATATAATCCCATTAATGTGTCATCTGTTTCTTATTCCTCAGATCCACCCTTATAGCCTCAGTCGACAAGCACACCAGTCTGTCCTGTCTGAGCACGGCTGTGACATTTTCCCTGACTAGTAATGCTACCCCTCCCACTTTAATACTCTCATGTCCAAAACAATGGAACCCCAGAATACTAAGCTGTCAGTCCTGCCCTTTCTGCAACCAAGTAACCTAATGGCTATAATATCATGATTACACATGCTGATTCATGCTCTAAGCTCATCTGCCTTAACTATAATACACCGTGCATTGAAATAGATGCAACTCAGAACATTAGCCCCACCTTACCTACTCCATTAGTTCTTAACTACTTGTTGGACCTGTCTAACTTTGGGATTGACATCTAGAATACCCAGATCCCTCAAAACTGCACACATCTGCATAATAATCCACCCTTGATTCCTCTTACTGACAGTTTAATACTCTCCTCACCATTTAAATCTTTCCAAGGCCTTACCATGCACACCTCGCAGCTCTAAAATCCAGCAAATACCTTATTCCTCTTACTTTCACTTCTTAAGCATTGAATCATCATTGTATTGCACTATGACAGGTACTTATGCATTCAGTACTTGGGTGTTGTTCCCAAATTACATGAGATGCCATCTAGAATTACAAAGTATACAAAACTAGACTGTTTAATCCATGACAATCTCAAATCGACTATATTGCTCCCATAAATCTTTATTCAATCTATTGCTAATGTCCAAGAGTTCTGCTTCAACTATCAACTTCAAAGTCTAATTCCAGTCTCTTCATTCATTATGTGAAAAGATCAATTGCCTATTCTGCATCCTAAATCTTTCATTTCATCTTTAAATTTCTTATTTTAGAAATTTTATTCACTGGAATAAGTTTGTAGCTGAATAAACATACGGTTACTGCTTCAGCAGAGTGGCAGGCCAAAATTCATTTTGATCAAAGGCTTACCACCTCAAAATATGCTTGAGACCCAAGCACCTATGTGTAAAGCTTCAAAACAGACCTTGGACTCTGTTTGTTCAAAGGTCCTTACTTTTACACTATTAGTATTGAGCAAAAATGGATAAATTGTGTGAAAAATCAAAAATAAAACCACTCAGCATACCAGGCAGCTTCAATCAAATTCTCCAACTTTTGGTAACTTGCTCCTTCTTTCTGCCTATTGAAATATGCTATTTGTGCCTGTCTTTATTTTGGCTCAGTTTTTCCCATCCCTTCCCCTTCCCTATTTGGATAATCTGACTTGTTGGCCATGTCACACATTACTATTAGCAGAACATTCCATAGACAAAGTATAATATGGTCCTGACTGCTTTTTAACTGCAACATAGTATTTGGTCTCACTATTCTCCATCACCTATCCATCCCCTCCTCTATTGTCTGATGCTAAAAGCTAACTTCTTTTTTCCATTTCTGAAAGGTTCAAGACCAGCAAAGTTAACTTCTCTTTCCACAGAAGTCAGCTGACCTGCTGAGTGTTACCAGCACTTCCAGAATAATGGTAGTTGCATTGATTACAGAGGCAGGGAGACAGTTACAGGATTTGTGGCAAGAGATGCACAAGGATCAACCTGAGGTGCAATCCCACTATTTTTTTTTAAGATTAGATTATGAAGACACACAGTCCTCTTTTACTGTCATTTAGTAATGCATGCATTAAGAAATGCTACAATATTCCTCCGGTGTGAAACACAGGACAGACCAAGACTGAAAAACTAACAAAAACCACATAATTATAACATATAGTTACGAGTTCAATGCTGACTGGTAACTCCTGTGACACCACTGGTGCCAAACTATATCAACCGCTGCCATTCCTTTGATTCATCAACTGCGTGGAAAAGGGAAGTCTGCTACATGGGCGAGACCTCAGTGAGAAACCATTTGTGTTTGGGGGGGGGGAAGAAATGTTTGTTTAATATGAACTTTAATACCATATTATTTAATTACAGTGCCCATATAAAGTATTCACCCCCTCCCCCAGAAGTTTCATATTTTATTGTTTACAACATTGAATCACAATAGGTTTAATTTGGCTTTTTTGACACTGATCAACAGAAAAAGACTTGTGTCAAAATGAAAACCGATCTCTACAAAGTGATCTAAATTAATTACAAATATAAAACAATAATTGCTTACATAAGTATTCACCTCCCCCCTTAACATGACATCAAGTCATCACTGATACAGCCAATTGGTTTTAGAAGTCACATTAATTGGTTAAATGGAGATCTGTTTTTGGAGACCTGTGTGCAGTCAAGGTGTTTCAATTGATTGTAGTAAAAAATACACAGGTATTTGGAAGGTCCAACTGCTGGTAAAAACTACACCATGAAGCCAAAAGAACACTCAAAACAACTCTGAAAAAGTTATTGAAAAGCACAAGTCAGGAGATGGACATAGACCATTTCCAAGTCACTGAATATCCCTTGGAGTACAGTTAGTCAAGGAATGGTATGGCACAGCTATACAAATCTGCCTAGAGCAGGCTGTCCGCAAAAACTGAGTTACCTTGCATGAAAGGGGCTAGTGAAGGATTCCACCACGAGACCTATGACAACTCTGGATGAGTTACAAGCTTCCATAGCTGAGGTAGGAGAAACTGCCCATACAACAACTGTTGCCTGGGTGTTTACCAGTCACAGCTTTATGGGAGAGTGGTAAAGAGAAAGCCACTGATGCAAAAAACTCACAAGAAATCTTGGTTCAAGTTTGCCAGAAGGCATGTGGGAGACTCTGAAGTCCACTTGAAGAAGGTTCTATGATCTGATGAAACCAAAATTGAGCTTTTTGGTCATCAGATTAAATGCCATGTTTGACATAAACTAAACACCCCACATCATCAAAACACACCATCCCTACCGTGAAGCACAGTAGTGTCCGCATCATGCTGTGGGAATGCTTCACAGCAGCAGGACCTCGAAGGCTTGTGAAGGTAGAGGGTAAAAATGAATGCAGCAAAATACAGAGAAATCTTCGAGGAAAATCTGATGCTGTCTGCAAGAGAACTGCAACTTGGGAGAAGATTTGTTTTCCAGCAAGACAACGACCCCAAGCATAAAGCCAAAGTTACAGAGGAATGGCTTAAAAACAACAAAGTTAATATCTTGGAGTGGCCAACTCAGAGTCCAGATGCCAAGCCAATTGAGAATTTGTGGCTGGACTTGAAAAAGGGCTGTTCACTCATGATTCCCATGCAATCTGACAGAGATTGTGCAGTTTTGTAAAGAAGAATGGGGGGGGGGGGGGAATTGCAGCATCCAGATGTGCAAAGCTGATGGAAACCTATCCATATAGACTCAATGCTATAATTGCTGCCAAAGGTACATCCACTAAATACTGACTTGAAGTGGATGAGTAATTATGCAATCAATTATTTTGTGTTTAATAGTTGTAATAAATTTAAACCAATTTGTAGAAATTTGTTTTCACTTTTCCAAGAAATAGTCTTCTTTAGATCAATGTCAAAACAGCCAAATTAAATCCACTGTGATTCAATTCCGTAAAACAATAAAACATGAAAACTTCCACGGGGTGGGGGGGGGGAATACTTTTTATAGGCATTGTATATTAACTACAACTAAGACATGACCACAGTACAGCCTAACGTGCACTAATATTAAGTGAGGTGGTTCTGGAATACTTTTGTGCCTCTTCCTCCTGCACCCAACAATCTCCCCACAAAAAAAAAAGAAAACACGTGTTTGATCTTGTTTTCCACAAGGATACTAACAAGAATAGAGAATTAAAATTTATACAAATCAAATGTAGAGGCTGTAACTTTGTGTACAATCCCAACAAATCTTTTTATGTGTTCAATTATACATTCGCATCTTTTGAATGCAAATTGATTTGCTATCAATTTTGCTGTTGATACAAAGGTATGAACATTAATGTTGCTTTTGCAATATTTTCTTACTTTTTACTTTAAGACTTTAGATTGTGAAAAATGCTTTCAATGGGAATAATACTGCTCATAGCTCGTATCCTTTAAAAATATGCATTAAGGAAGCAGACAAGCTTGAATACTGAACTAAAACGGGGGGAGAAAAATCAATATATTTGTAAATATTAAACTTAATAAAAAATGAAATCCGCAGTTCCAATTTGGTGAACATTTTCCTGAAGATTGTTAATACAAATGTTAAACAGTATTTGTACTGTTGAAACATGAGATCTGAACAGTGTTTGTGAAAAACTAACATTGACTATTCATACAGCAATGTGAAAGGACCACAGCAAGAACACTTGGTGGAATGCAACAGCGCAAGAGATAAAACTTCCAAAGTTATGTTAATTGAAGGAATAGAGAATAGAACAGTTTTCAGGAAGTAGATATTTTCATACAAAATAGAGAATGCATAAAGGAAATTCTTTGTGTGTCACAATTATACATATCATAAATAGCTGGCAAAATGTTCAGTTTGAATTACAGGCCCACAGATACTCATTTTAACTTCACCTTCCACTCTGCCTCCGACAAGGACTCTATTCCAGTTTCCTAATTTCTCCTGCTCTGTTGCATCTGCTCCAATGAATGGTGCTCCATAATAATGCTTCCAAGATGCTTTCTTTTCTCTCAACTGTGTCACTAAGTTGACAGAATACCCAGCTGCATCTGTTCCATTTTTGCCCCCTCACACCTAAAACTCAGCTATGATATCTTAGACAAGTATGTGTTGTAATTTTGTAAAAAGAGGGTAGGACTTGCAAAGTAGCAGGACCGCAGGGAGTGTTGTAGAACAGTGAGACCTAGGATGTGCAAGTACATCATTCCCTGGAAGTGACAACACTGGCTGAAAGGCTTAAAGCAGCATTTGGCACACTTGCCTTTACTAGTCAGAGCATTGAGTATAGATTTGGGACGTCATATTACAATTGTATAACATGTTGGCAAAATTGTGTCTGAAGCACTGTGCAATTGTGTTAGCTAACTATAGGAAGGATATCATTAGGTTGGAAAGGGTGCTGAAAGAATTCAGGTGGTTGTTGCCAGGGCTGAAGGGTTTAAGTTTAAGGAGAGACTGGAGAGGTTAGGGCCTTTTTCTCTGAAGCATAGAAGGCAGGGGGTTGACTTTCTATAAAATTAGAAGGGGCATAGAAATGTCAGTCTTTTCCTCAGGGTAGAGAAATCTAAAACTAGCAAAGGAAGATTTCAGATGAGGGGAAAATTTTTAAATGAGACTTGAAGGGCAATTTTTTTTCCATATAGAGGTGGTAAGTATATGTTACCAGAGGAAGTGGTAGAGGCAGATGCAATTTGGACATTTGGACAGGTGTTTGGATAGAAAAGGTTTCGAGGAATATGAGCCAAACATAGGCAAATGGAACTAGTCTAAGGTGTGCTGGTCAGCATGTACAGGTTGGGTTTAAGGGCCCCTTTTCTTTGCTGTAAAACTATGACTACGGCAGAATTCTCCTTGCCCCCACTTTCCACTCCACCAGACTCAAAGTGACTGATTATATTTTATTCTCCAATTTCCATTACCCTCAACAAGATTGCAGAGAATAAACTAAAGAGCCATGAATGAAATGGTTCCTTTTGTATGCCTAAAGGGTGGGAATAAAGGGACCACAGCTCCTTAGTTTATTCTCCCCCAAAATACCGACTCTTCTCACAGCAACTTTCCATGCAACATCTGACCTTTTAATCTTTCTTTTCACCATCCAGAGCCAAACACCAGTAATCCACTTGTAATACTTCCAATTTAGTGTACTGCACAAGGTGCTAACCATGTAGCCTCCTCTGTATTAGGGTAGCCATGTATAGCTGACCATTCACAGAACATCTTCATTCCATCTGCAAGGGCGACCCAGAATTTATCGCTATTGTTAAATCTTCAATCTCAGTAACCCCCTCAGTCTTTGGCCTCTCACATTGAATATGGCCATTGAGTGCAAGTTTCTGAAATAGTATCTTATCTTCTGATCCAATACATTCACATCCATTAGGATTCAGCACAAAGTTCAACCATTTCCAAATGCTAGTCTTTCCAGTTACTATCAAAATTTGTCAGATCTCATGAAAGGTCATCAAATTGAATCATTAAATATTTCCTATCTTCATTGTTCTGCTATTTCCAACATTTTTCAGTTTTGTTCCTGTACTGTTTTCAAAAGTATTATAATATTCCAAAACTCCATAAAGCCTTCAAGTTGTGGAACAGTTTATCAGAACATTGAACCAACTATTAAACTTCGTTGGATCCAAATTTGTAACAATATCAAATGAAGTACATACTAAAAAGGATTTTTTTTCTGACTCAGAAGCTCAAAGATTTTGACAGTACAAACAAACTAGGTAGCAGGGTTATTTTATGATTTCCCTCCCCCCCCCACCCCGCCAAATGAGCAGATCTGCTCTAAATTCCTCTCCAATAACTCTAGAAAATTAAAATGTATTATAATATTGAAGTCAATATACTCATGAAATAGAAGTAGAAACCAGCTTCGTGAATCTCAGAAGTTAAAAAGATCGGGTCTACAATTATATGACATATTTACACTGAAAATTAGATTTATTTAAGCAAAATACACTTGTTTGCATAAGAAACTTAAAATACTTATTTGAAGTGATGTGTAAAAAAAAAGTGATTAAATACTAGTCCATTGTTCTGAGATGCAGTACTACGAATACATTACACTAATTTTCATAGTTTTACCTCTCCTTCGCCCATATGTCCTTGCTGCATGTAAACAGAAAGAAAATACTTTTCAATCATAAGAGAAAATGGTGTGGAATAGTTGGTCATGGAAACAATTTAAATTGGATTCAGTTCGCATCTTCAATTGACAAAGGATAGGAAATACCTAATGCTGAAATTTCAAAGCCATTTTATTATGGAACTAAAGGATATGATGCCAAATTATCACCACCTAATTGTGATGACGGGACAAAATGCAGGATAGAGCGTACTAATACAAGATCCTCCTGGTGAGCTCCTGACTGAAAAGTTTTAAAGAATTAGAACACTATTAACCCAATACACAAAGAAAGCATAGTTAGTCAGTTTATCAAAATTTATGGTATTTTATTTGAAAGTATGTTTCTACCAAGATGTTAACTGCTTTGAGCAGGTGCTGTGCACCACCTTTATGATCAGCTGCAGCTTCTGTGATGGAAGGTGCCCTCACAGTTACTAAATTGGAACTAGTCAGATTTTCACTGATGAAAAACTGATACAAATCCAAGTTACTACAGTGTGAAACTTGGATGAATAAGAATAGAAGTGAATTTTTTTTCCAAGCCATCTGCTGCCTTTTTTCCTTCCAAGGTTAAAGTTTGAGAGCTGCTGTTAAAGAAGCCATGGTGAATTGCTGGAAGACATTATAAAGTTTATGACACAGCTGCAGCAACCCTGTTGAGGACAGAGTGGATAATCAAGGCAATAGACAGAGTCCTAATCATGCATATTGCACAGAAAGTCTCAGAAAATTCTCTTACAAACTCTACTTTGGGCAAGTGAAGTGTACAGTATTCAATCATACATCAGACTACATCTTACAAACAAGGGAAAATCTGCAGATGTTGGAAATCCAAGCAACCGACGCAAAATGCTGGAGGAACTCAGCAGGCCAGACAGCATCCATGGAAAAGAATTCAGTTGACATTTCGGGCTGAAACCCTTCAGCAGGACGAAGGGTTTTGGCCTGAAACGTCGACAGTACTCTCCCCCACCCCTTCCCCCCAACAGATGCTGCCTGGCCTGCTGAGTTGCTCCAGCATTGTGTGAGTTACTCAGACTACGTGTTTGTAGGAGTGAAGGAACATGAGAGATTTCAGCCATTTACCATGAAGTACATTGCTCCTGACCTGCTTTGTGCACCCTAACATTTTTTAATACAAAGTACGCACAATTTATCCACAAACATAATTCATGTCAACATCTGTATTTTAAACACCAACTTGAAAACTAACTGCTTAGTCTCAAACAGTCCTGCCCTTAACTGTATATAATCATAAATGAGAAGGTGTTGGGTATAAACTCATGATGCAAAGGCTGCATAGCAAAAGTTTATATCATGCACGAGAACATTACCAGCAATGCATCTTGAGAGCAAAGCGAATGCTTCAAAAACTTCTGCATGGGAGGAAAATTTAAGAATATATTAAGATTTCATAAGGGAAAGTATGCTGGTGTGAAGAGTTTAGGTTACTGTAGTCTTAGTTCATTGATTTTATTAAACAAACACTATCCTGCAATGACAAATATTTAAATATACATATATCTCAACTACCTGCATCTATTAATTTTTATCAAGATATAGTGAACAACTAAACTGGCATGGCATTTGGGGGTTGATGCATTGTTCATACTGTATATTAATCATTCAATTCAAAATAATCAAATGACTTCACAGAAAATTGAATTACAATGTTGGCCTTCCACATATTTAAATACTCAATTGTACCATTTAACCTTTGTGTAAGTAGTTATCGAGACAGTCAGAGCAATATAGCACAGATGCAGTCCCTTTGGCCAATGGGTCCATACATCTCAGTGCCCACTCAGCTAGTCCCAATTTAGTGTTTGGACTTCCCTATCCTGGGAAACACATATTATCCACCTCATCCAAGTTTCTCAATTTTGAACAGTTTACTCTAAGTTCCAAGGAATAAAGACCTAGCCTGGCCAATCTCTCCCGAGAACTCAGGCCCTTTAGTCCTGGCAACATCCTCACATTTTTTTCTACTTTCCAGTTTTCAGATAAAATGCATCTCATTGCATGCAGGAACACTACATTCAGTGACCACTTTATGAGGTATCTCCGATATGCTTGTGGTCTTCTACTGCTACAGCCTATCCACTTTAAGGTTTGATGTGTTGTGCATTCAGAGATGCTCTTCTGCACACCACTGTTGTAACCCGTGGTTATTTGAGTTACTGTCACCTTCCTGTCAATTTGAATCATTCTGACCATTCTTTTCTGACCTCTCACTAACAAGGCATTTTTACCACAGATCTGTTGCTCACTGGATGTTTTTTGCTTTCACACCATTCTCTGCATACTCTAAAAGGAGGGTGTGATGGCACTAGCTGAAGAGATTCATTAAGATGTTGCCTGGAATGGAGCTGGTTAGTTGCAAGGAAAAATGGAAGGAAAAATTAGGTCCATTTTCTTTAGAGCACAGGTGGTCAAGAAGAGACATGATTAAGTTCAAGCTCAAATTCAGTTTATTGTCATTCAGCTGTACACATATCAGACCAAAATGCACAACACAGTTCATATAATTCACACACAAAGTAATATTACCACAAATAAATTAACAAAATATAAGGTGCATTTACAACAAGTTAAAAAGTGAACAGTACAATGCTATGAGGAGGATTATGGATAGAATAGACTACAGGATGATCTCCAACTCCCCCTGATCAGAGGTAAATAAAACTAGAGGATATAGATTTAAGTTAAAGGAAAAGACTTACAGCAGGCACAAAGGGACTGTTCTTCACCCAGAGACAGCAACTACCTAGAATGCACTGCCCAAGTGGTTGAAGCTTGGTTGCTACCAGGTGCTTAAGTAGAGTCTAGACAAGCACTTGAACTGTCTGTCACTACTTAATAAGGGGTCATCAATTCAAGTTGATGAGACAAAATATTTTCTCAGTTTTCAGTCTTTGAGGCACTTCCTCAAACAGTAGGAGAAGCAGAGTCAAAACATTAAGGCAGATATAGATAAGTGGGTCAAAAACAGGAAAGTAGAGTCAAGGTTAAAATAAGATTAGCTATGATCTTACTAAATAAATGTAAGCTCAGGGGTAGGAGAGAAGGAAGGTGCTATTTCATTTCTACATTTATATACTGTACATTTCCATTTCAAGCCTTATCACGTTCTCTTTCTACATTCTTTTTGCCCTCACACCCCTCCAAGGTCAAACAGAAGCCTGTTCAAATCTGAATTTAAAATGCATTTTGAAAACTAAATTGTTCCACATTTGAGCAGCTGGAAGCAAACTGTAGAGTCAGTTTTTGCAATTTCTATTTTAACCACATTTCAACTTCATACTTGGAAAACTAACCAGGAAATGATGAATTATATTCCCAGCTTCCAATCAAGAGTTAATATTTCAGATAACAAATTTACACTGGAAGCCAATGTTAAAACCAGGAAGCTAATAGTTAATACAATCTTTTTAACATCTGATTGTAGGTACATGCATAAGTTTAAGTTTTCCAGACAAATTCACAAATTGGCTAAAATTCTCCAGAATAAGTCAATAGATGAGTTGTTTAATCCCATTATTTAGGTATGCCAAAATACTCCGGAGAAGTACTATGTTTAGATGTGCAGTGGTTAGAAATCACTTCATTATGAAGCATGAAGCTAATAAGTCTGAAGACAAACTCAACTAGGATAAGCTTTTTGTTAAGTAACATTAAATTATTAAAAATAAAGAACAAAATGGTAGTGTTCTGCTGTCAAACTAAATTATAAGAGAATTTTTTTGATAATGTTTATTGTGCTTAATTAATTTTATTTATTGAGATACAACACAGAGTAAGCTCTTTCGGCCCTTTGAGCTGGACCACTCAGCAATCCCTCAACTTAGTCCTGGCCTAATCATGGGACAATTTATAAAGAGCAATTAACCTACCAACCAGAACATCTTTGAACTGTGAGAAGGAACTGGAACACCAGGTCGAAACTCACACAGTCATTAGGAGAATATACAAACTCCATATAGGCAGCGACAGGAAATGAACCTGGGTTGCCTGTACTGTAAAGCGTTGTGTTAACCACTAAGCTACCATGCCAAAAAAAAAGCCAAAATGTATATCTGATGACCACAAGCAAGAATTAATATGAATCTCTTACTTCAATGCAGAACATTAAAAATTAAAATAAAAAAATTAAGTTAGGTTATCAAGATATTTTCTGAGATCTTGTTGCAGAAATTATTGGAGAAAATCAAATTGAGAAAAGAAATACTTCCCTAATACATTTGAGAAACCTAGGAATGGAACCAAATCCTCAAGATCCATCATGCTACAAAGGCCAGAAGTTATTTATCTGACAAAGGGCCACTGCTTAGCTTAAACTTTGCAATAAATTAGCAATAATAGGAAGACTTGTCATTAATGTAAACTGAATTACATTTGTCAGAGAAAACGTTTGCACCATTCCTACACCAGCTTTGCAACAGTTATGCAGCGAGTTTGCATTTCATTGTAATCAATTACCATTAAACAAATTAGCAGAAATTTATTTTATTTTTCTGATTTTGTTTTAAGTAGCTTTACATGCTATTTTGCTTTATTCACCATTATCTAAATTCTTGATTGCTTTTACTTTTCCCTGTCCATGTTATCCTCCAGCTTTGAAGATTTGAGTGCCAAATTAAACACAAGATTTTCAATGTTCGGAGTTACAAAAAACATTAGCAAAATATTATGATTGAATAATATACAGATTATTAACATACCATGTGAACAGCCCAAATAAGGTATTTATCATTAACTATACATAAGGTATAAGTACAGTGCCTATAAAAAGTATTCACCCCTCCCCCGCCACAAGTTTTCATGTTTTACTGTTTTACAACATTGAATCACAGTGGTTTTAATTTGGCTTTTTTGACACTGATCAACATAAAAACTCTTTCATGTCAAAGTGAAAACAGATCTCTACAAAGTCATCTAAATTAATTACAACTATAAAACACAAAGTAATTGATTGCTTAAGTATTCACCCCCTTCAAGTCAGTATTTAGTAAATGCACCTTTGAGTCTGTCTGAATAGGTCTCCATCAGCTTTGCACATCTGGATGCTGCAAATTTCCCCCCATTGTTCTTTACAAAACTACTCAATCTCTGTCAGATTGCATGGGGATCGCGAGAGAACCACCTTTTTCAAGTCCATCCACAAGTTCTCAATTGGATTGAAGTCTGGCCTCTGACTTGGCCACTCCAAGACATTAACTTTGTTGCATTGAAGCCATTCCTGTGTAGCTTTAGCTTTATGCTTGGGGTCATTGTCTTGCTGGAAATCAGTTCTCTTACAGTTGCATCAGGTTTTCCTCCAGGATTTCCCTATAATTTTGCTGTATTCATTCTACCCTCTACCCTCACAAGCCTATGAAGCACCCCCACAGCATGAAGTAGCCACCACCACGTTTCACAGTAGGGATCGTTTGTTTTGATGATGTGGGGTGTTTGGCTTATGCTAAACATAGCACTTAGTCTGATGGCCAAATAACTCAATTTTAGTTTCATCAGACTATAGAACTTTCTTCCAGCCAACCTTAGAGACTCCCACATGCCTTCTGACAAACTCTAGCCAAGATTTCACATGAGTTGTTTTCAACTCTACCACTCTCGCATTAAACTGCAACTGGTGAAGCACCCGGGCAATAGTTGTTGTATGTGAAGTCTCACCCATCTCAGCCACTGAAGCTTGTAACTCCTCCAGAGTTGTCATAGGTCTTTTGGTGGCCTCTTTCAGTAGTCCCCTTCTTGTACAGTCACTCAGTTCTTGGGGATGGGTTGCTCTATGCAGATTTATAGCTGTGCCATATTCTTTCCATTTCTTGATGATTACTGAACTATACTCCAAGGAAGATTCAGTGACTTGGAATATTTCTTATTTTTATTTCCTGACTTGTGCGTTTCAATAACCTTTTTGTGGAGTTGCTTGGAGTAGTCTTTTGACTTCATGGTGTAGCTTTTGCCAGGATACTGACTCACCAGCAGTTGGAACTTCCAGATAGAGGTGTTTGAGTAGTTTTATAAAGAATGGGGAAAGAATGGCAGTGCCCAGATGTGCAAAGCTGATAGAAATCTATCCACGCAGACTCAAGGCTGTAATTATTGGCAAAGGTCATCTACTAAATACCAACTTGAAGGGGGTGAATACTTAAGCAATCAATTATTTTGTGTTTTATATTTGTAATTAATGTAGATCACTCTGTAGAGATCTGTTTTCTCTTTGACACAAGAGTCTTTTTCTGTTGATCAGTGTTTAAAAAAAAGCCAAATTATATCCACTGTGATTCAATGTTGTAAAATAATAAAACAAAAACTTCCAAGGGAGGGTGAATACTTTCTATGGGCACTGTATAACATACTCAAAGATGCCACTACAACGAAAATTAAAACTCATTCACAAAGTGCTTTGCTAATCTCTTTTTGTATTGTACACAACCCTCAAAGATATTTGCTGTAGCAATAAATGTCATTACACTATTGGCAGAGAAAAAAAAGACAGCTTTCAGAAATAGTTTCAGATTCATAAAGTTCTCGAGTCAATTCAGAAATACTGAGACTGCTATAAATAGAATGAAATATGAATTATTTTAACCTACAATGAATTTTTGGGATAAATGATGGTTGACAAAGTTAAATATAAAATAATATTAACAAAGACTACAAAAAAACTTGTGTACTTAGTGATAATTAATTTATAGTTTTAATCAACAAATTAACGTAGTACTCTTAAGTTGCTTTGATTTCATTTCTTGATTAAGTACCGGAAAATCAAGAATGAGGAAGGTTCTAAAAATCTATTAGAATTTATGGTATAATTAGTTAATTATGACATGAACATCCCTTCTGATTTGCTTGCTGATCAATGCAATAAAGACTGCAAAAATTCTGCATTTAAAGATTAATTATTGACCTTGAATTATAATGAAATCCTTTGGTCCCAACTTAATACGTAGAGGTACTAGTCCACTCTGTAGTTAGCTAGTTTTCATCACTTGTAATGAAACAAAAATATATTCAAGATCACTTGTTCATACAAGGTTAAAAAGGTATTGATAATAGATCCTAAATTAACACTTACAGAAAATGAAGGACTGTATTTGCAGGTTTCCTCAGAATAGAACCCACTAGACCAAAAGCATCTACTGCTGGGAGGAAGGATACATTGAATTTCTGGTGTTCTGCACCACAGTAATACAGTGCAAGTTGTGCCTGCAATTCTTCGAAAAAAATAAAGCACCCAATTTTGGTAAAAGGATATATAGCTTGAACATAAATACTCACCATTAATAGGGAGAGGACTGTCTGATCCAGGATGCGCATAGTTTAAACGACCTATCAAAAGGTACAAAAGTTATAAGCAACTACAAAGTCTAAAAAAAATTACCCTTTTCATGCAATTGCTATGTTATATCTATATTCAAGGTCTTAATGATTGCAATTTTGTTAACTTGCAGATTTGTGCAATTCATTATATTTACTTAAGTTACTCAAGTCTTTCAGCATCTTAGTCTACAAGGACTAATTCTGGTGTAGCTGTCATCACTTGTGTCACAGAGAAGGCTAAAATTATGATTCCTAAGCTAACCTATATCGTTAAAAGAACCTGAAGCATATGAACAGCTGTGTTGTTTTAAATGATTATACATTTACATTGGGACTGTTGGTTTCAATTTAAAATATCTCAACTCGTTCACTAAAATTTCTGTACAAACATTTTCATCTCTGAATATGGCCAATATGCAACTGTGACTGACATTACATTAAATCTGTAATCAGTGTGTCAATTTTCTTACTAACACTTTACTTCCCTTTTTGACGTTTAATTTTTGAAGTTGTTCACTGATTCATCACAACCAGTAAACTCAGCTTCTACAAAATTACCCCTCAACATTACCCTACTGGGGAGACTTGCAGTCACATCTTTCACTCACTGATTTCCAGTGATCTACCCTATTTAAGGAACAAATTGAGAAGCTTGGATTATCTACAATCAATAAATGGGATGATAATGTACAAAGCAGTTAGTAAGAGAGGGAATAGATATTAATGTGAGGAAGAATGTTAAATATTGAAAGTGATAAACTGAGCAATATGGTAATGTAGTGGTTAGCACAATCGCTTTACAGCACCAGCAATCACTGATCTGGGTTCAATTCCCACTACTGTTTGTAAGTTTGTACGTTCTCCCTTGGGCGCTCCAGTTTCCTCCCACATTCCAAAGAAACAATTAAATTTTTTGTATTTGATGGTCATCTAAATAAACCAATTCTACTGGAGTCAGATGTAGTGAGGTAACAGGTCTTTCGTCCCAGAGTCCTTGCTGATCAACCATTAATTTACACTAATCCTACATTAATCCTCAATTTTTTGTTCCTCTTACATTGTCATTCCCCCTCCCCCAACCTTTCTCAAGATTCCACAAGTCGTAACCATTTACAATGATCAATAAACTGCAATTCTTTGGGATGTAGAAGGAAACTGCAGCACTCTGAGGAAACAAGCAAGTAAACGCCACTTACTCCAACTTTACACTGTACTACTACATCTTGCATGTGTCTCAGTCAGCCGGTATGACCGAAAAATTGAACTTTTGCTGAAAGATAATATTTTATGGGAGATTGCTCAACCAAAAGCCCGAGAAATCTATTGGGAGTGTTTTCATATTCTTGGCACATCCAAAATTAGTGAGCGTGGTCTCCAAGTTCATTGAATACATGTCATGATAGCAACACACTGGGTGATCAGTTATATTTTCTTTTTGCACTATTGAATTAGCGAGAGGATCAGAAGAAAGCTTGTCCAACGCAACAGTACAAAGACTCTCACCAGAACTGTTTACTTACAACCAACTTCATCCTTCTCTCTGGCAACAAGGCCAAAGCAGGCTGGTTGCAGTCTTAGCGTCATTAAAACTAAATGTAACAGAGTCCTGTTGATAATTGTATCTGAATGAGTACTTAAAAGAGGGGTACATACAAGGTCATAGACATGAACATGAAGAGCCAAGTGAGAGTGCCCTAAGTTATTACATTTCCAGCAAGTATAGACACAAAAGACAGAACCACTGCTTCCTCCAATTTGTATCTGCAGCAGAACAAGGGATTTACTTTTGTTGAGCCTAACTAAACACCTTTGATATTTTTCTGTGCAGTTGCAAGCTAATACCATGGAACAACTATGTCAATTCATGATTGCGCTTACTGAAATTCAATCTTTAAGTAATTATGCCTTCAGAATTGCTATGCAATTTCTGTACTTGTTTTCTTGAAACAGTATTATCTAGGATATTTAATTTCCCCTCTTGCTCACATAAATAGAAGTACGTCACTTGCTGCCTCCCACCCCCAAGCATAATATACCATTCAATGACGGCATGCCCGATCTGTCCAAGGCAGATTTTTCTTCTGTGCCAGTTCTCAAAATGTTCAATTTCCTGATCTTTTAAATAAAAATTAATCTGCTACTTCAAGAACCTACAATGATCTGACCTCCAATTCTAAGGATTCACCAACCTCTGCAAATCCATATGCAGCTCAGTTCTAAATGATAGACTCCTATCTTGCAACTATATCCCCTTATTTGAGACCTTCCCATCAGTGGAAAAATTTCAACATCCGTCCTGTCAAGCCTCCTCTGGATATTATGTTTCATTAAGATCTCTCATTTTTTTCTAACTTCAAAAGAATACAGGTTAAATCCTTTGGCCAGTGGCATTAGGTAGCTCTCTCATCCCTGGAATTATCCTGGTTAATCTGTGTTTGGCCTGCCTTCAATGCCAGTGTACCTTTTCTTAAAGAAGAGGATCAAAACTGTGTACAGCTCACAACATGCTGGAGGAACTCAGCAGGTCAGGCAGCATCCGTGGAAACAATCAGTCAACGTTTCGGGCCGGAACCCTTCGTCAGGACTGAAGAGGGAAGGGGCCGGAGCCCTATAAAGAAGATGGGGGGAGGGTGGGAAGGAGAAGGCTGGTAGGTTCCAAGTGAAAAACCAGTAAGGGGAAAGATAAAGGGGTGGGGGAGGGGAAGCAGGGAGGTGATAGGCAGTAAAGGTGAAGAAGGAATAAGGAAAAACACAATGGGTAGTAGAAGGAGGCGGAACCATGAGGGAGGTGATAGACAGCTGGGGGAGGGGGCAGAGTGAAATAAGAATGGGGGAAGGGAGGGGGAGGGAATTACCAGAAGTTGGAGAATTCTATGTTCATACCAAGGGGCTGGAGAGTACCTAGACGGTATATGAGGTTCCAACTTCCGGTAATTCCCTCCCCCTCCCCCAGCTGCCCATCACCTCCCTCATGGTTCCGCCTCCTTCTACTACCCATTGTGTTTTCCCCTATTCCTTCTTCACCTTTCCTGCCCATCACCTCCCTGCTTCCCCTCCCCCACCCCTTTATCTTTCCCCTTACTGGTTTTTCACCTGAAACCTACCAGCCTTCTCCTTCCCACCCTCCCCCCACCTTCTTTATAGGGCCTCTGCCCCTTCCCTCTTCGGTCCTGACGAAGGGGTCCGGCCCGAAACATTGACCAATTGTTTCCACGGATGCTGCCTGACCTGCTGAGTTCCTCCAGCGTGTTGTGAGTGCTGCTTTGACCCCAGCATCTGCAGAGTATTTTGTGTTTAAAACTGTGCACAGTATTCTAGGTGCACCCATTTCTGTACCCTGTACAACTTTTGCAATAAAAGGTAATTTTTTTTTTATCATGCATAGAGGTCCCTAATTAAGTGATAACCAACTTACTCTTATTTTGCTCATCAGCCTTGGGTCACACATTGTTAAATGTGCAACATTCACAAATTTATCTAACAACTCAGCTTTTTTATATTCTTATAGAAATCAAGCTAATTTGTGAAACATGATCTTTCATAAAATTTCATTGACTTGATAGCATCAAGTTTCTCAATGACTAGACATTCCTGACAACTTCCTAGAACTCTGAATTTGACAAGCTTCAACCAATGGCTCCAAGTACATGCAGCTGCTTCCTTAAAACACTAGTATAGGCTTTTGGGACTTGCCAACTGCCTGCCTTAGTTTTCTCCTTCTCCCCCACCCACCCCCAACCCACCACCACCAAAATACCTTGTCCCTCATGATGGTGATTGTTACAAGTTCTTACATGCTATTTGACATTAGTACTGCAGATAACTTTGGAAAATTTATACTGTCCTCTACAATGGAAGCCAATGCAAAGTTTTGATTTAACTTATCCTTCTATCCCATCATCAATTCTCCAATCTTCTCCTTTAAGGATCTCATACAACTGATTTTGATATTACATGGCAATTCTCTCCCTCCATATTAACAATTTTATCTTTTTTACTGCTGGTTATAAAATTCTCTGGTTTATTATTAGGCCTTGCTAGTTAGTAATATATTCCTTTACCTCCTTGGTTGACCATGGATGGTTCATTTTCCTCTTGGGATAAATTTCAATCAGCACTTTAATTTCATTGTTTAAATATCTGCCAGTGCCAATTCAATCACCAATACTCGAGTGTATTTGGTCCACTCCAAACAACTGCATTCATACCATTGTAAATGCCCATATTTAAGTCAGGGGCATCAATTTACACATGTGTTCACCCTTAAACTTTAAATTTTGTCTCTATTGTGTATTGTGAACACTACTATATGGAGTGGGTGGTAAAGGGCAGGAAATACTTAGCATATATTTTAATAATCTTACCAATTACACATGGCTAAACTCAAAATCTCATTTCTAGTTAGGTTCCATTTCACTTTATTTTCAACAGTACCTTTGATTCACCCAACCATTACAATAACCTATGACAATTGCAGTATGTGCTCATGATATTTCTCCATTTATGTTTTATTCTATTAATTTATATACTTATAAATTAAACCCATGGTCATCCCCCACTTAGTTCTTGAATGGTACCTTCAACAGCATGCACCAACTGATAGTTGTGAACTTTTCAACTGTTTTCCATCTTTGCCAATACAGTTCCTGACTGAGTGCTTCCACAATTCTATCTTGAAAATTCTTCATGGCATGGATTCCCTCAATGCCTATTACTTCCAATCAACTGTAATTCTAAGTTGAAATGCCAAGTTCAGCTGTGTTTGGCAACTCAGCTAGAGAATAGCTTATGGTGAAACAATCTGGTCTTGCATATTACCAGAAGCAATGCAAGCTGATGATTTGTGGATCACTTGAACTTCTTGTCCAATGATGGTCTCTTCACCATTTAATTCACCATACAGACTGAATTGCAAAACAACATAAGCCAGTTTCCCAAGATATAAAAAGCAAATCCAAAAAAAAAATACTTATCACTTCAAATGATCAACCAGGATAAAATACTCCATTTCCAGCTGCAAAATGTGCACCTTCTGAAAGGATTAGTTGGACATTATCATGTCTGAATCAGGCCAGCTGTGGCTTGCAGTCCTGACATTACACAGAACTTCAGATAGTCCCAAGTTAATTTACAAAGCCTCCAGCCACTTCATATGAAAGATTCCATCTGCAGAACAAGGCCATTCTTCACTTTCCAATACCTTCCATGGCTCTAGTTAGGCAACTGGTTTATTGGCATCTCATACTAACCTGCTCATCCAGAACAGGGGTCCCCAACCTTTTTTGCATTGCAGACCTGCCGACCCGGGGGAGGGGAGGGGTGGACAGATTTGCTAACGGACAGGAGTAGCAGTCAAATACGTTGTCTTTACCCAGAGAAAGACTACAATGACCATAAAGCCTTGTGCGGGCACCTGTGTGCGCATGCATGCCTTGCGTATGTGTGTACGTACTGATTTTTTCCTACAAATCATTTTTGGCAATTCTGTTCGGGGGGGGAGGTTAATCACAACTGGAATATAGGTGATAAGTAGCTAATACACTCAATTTCATTTCTAAAAGGGTTTATCTAACGAATTTAATATTAAACACAAAGCGCATATTTTCCTCGCATGAATATAGTGATAAGTCAATTATTAGGGGAGCTTGAAGTAAGTGTTGAACGAACTTCCAGTAGAAGTGGTAGAGGCAGGTTCGATATTATCATTTAAAGAAAAATTGGATAGGTATATGGACAAGAAAGGAATGGAGGGTTATGGGCTGAGGGCAGGTTGGTGGGACTAGGTGAGAGTAGCGTTCAGCCAAGATCCCGTTTCCATGCTGTAATTGTTATATGGTTATAAAAGTCACTTATAAGTCAATAGCATCATAACATTTTAAGTAACGTTTGGATATTAAACATACAGCACATATTTTCCCCGTATGAACATATAAAATCATTGCAACACACCAATATCGCTGAATCAGTGGGAGCCCTGGGCTTGTTTCCCTGCAACAAGACGGTCCTATCGAGGGGTGATGGGAGACAGCGATACTCGAACGGGGTTCCTTAGGTCCAGTCTATTCCGCAATTTAGTTTTCGTTGCATTCATTGCGGAGATATGTTGGAAATGAAAGGAACATTTTCAGTGCTTTCGTGGCTATTTCAGGATATTGAGCCTTGACTATGATCCAGAATGCCGCAGAGACGTTATGTCAAACATACTTTTCAGCCCGCCGTCATCTGCAAGCTCGAGGAGCTAATCTCCTTCCCGCGCTGACATGGATGACGCGCGGGTAATGACCTTGCATGCGTAATGGCTCAACAGTGGGGGTGACAGGGAATGAGGAAAGGTGTAGCTGACTCATATCACCAAATCATATCGTTTCCTCACGGCCCGGTAGCACATGCTTTGCGGCCCGGTGGTTGGGGACTGCTGATCTAGAAGAACCTGATGCGTTCATTTGCATTACTAATCCCACCCCAATAGGGATATCTGGCTTGAAGGAACATTTTATGGGGGCCCCCAGCAATCAGTAACTTGCAACTGAAGAGACATTGGCTCTTTGTGAAGGCAAGTGTGACAAGTCATCTGCTGCATCATTACTTCCATATGGAGCAGTCAGTAGAATAGTTCAAGTGCAACAGAATGATAGCCCTTCATCAGAATCACCATTATCAAAAATTGCCACTAGTGACTTGATCTGTGATGAAGAGTGAAATGCCTGCCAACCAGGAATCAGATAGTCCCAAAAGTGATGGCTAGATCTTCTTTCAATTTGTACATCAATCTCCTCACTGGAGGAAAGGGTGCAGAAAACACATGGTCATGTCACAATTCTGTTACAGCACAAACCTTGTTGCTAAAGATACATTATAGTTATAAATCAATAGACAAGAAAGGCTTCAAAGCCAAGTTCTGCTCAATATTAATTTAAGTGCCCTCTAGCTCTTCACACCCAAGCCAGAAATTCCATTAAGTGTAATAAGGAACTCAATGTGATGTCCAAACTAAGTGAAGCAGCGGAAAGTTAGCATTCAACATAGGCACAACTGTTCCAATTCTCAGACCATTCTCATTGACTCCAAATTTTAAGAGGCAGCTTAAGATTGCATAAATGCACGTCTATTCCATTTTAGCTGGACATTTCTGCCCACGTAATCCACTGAATATGATACCATGCCTTCACTTGTTCTCTTCAGTCACTATGGTAACAAGATTTTAATAACCTATGCAATTAAGGGATATGGGAATAGTGTAGTAGATGACATTGAGGCTGATGATCAGCCATGATCTTGATAAATGAAGTGGGATCAAAAAGCGAAAAGGCCCAATCTTCCTCATTTTAAAATGCTATTAGATACCCCAGGATCTCTTTCATCATTGCATCCATTTCTGAAGGAATGATAATGCTAGCTGATATCTTGGTGTAGGTGTATAATTCCTTGCACACAACTGTCAGGAGAATCCTCTTCTTTAGGGAGGGATATCTGTGCAAGAGCAGGAACCATTGAAAAGAGCAAGTCTTATTCTATGTGAATTTCATTTGGACCAACAAAAAAAAGTGAGGTTTTAGCAGTGTGGCCATTAAGCAGATTGGGACAGAGTTAGGGAGAAAACTGAAGTTTTGGCTCAAGATACTTCAGTAAGAAGAGGCAGTAGCCAAGGTCCCAGAAGTTATTTTGAATCAGCCATTGTGTAAATGGGCCAGTGTAGGAGTCTGAAGTTTGACTCGAGAGGCTTTGGCAAGCAGCCAGTGGTGAGCTGCAGGTAGGCACCAGTAAGGTGTTTTTTTTTTGTTTTTTTTAAAAATATGGTAGTTAACTGAAAGGTTACCAAATTACAACTAATTAAATAAAGTAAGGATGCAGGATCAAGTAATGCAGTTGTATAATATGGGAGCAGGTGGACCATATCTGCAGCAAGTATTGGGTGTTCACACAACTCTGGCTCAAAGCTGATCCACCTGGAATCTGAGCTTCAAACACTGCATGCATCAGGGAGGGGGAAAGAGATACCTGGACATTCTTTCAGGAAGCAGTCATGCCCATTAAATACTGGAGGGATTACGTATTGAGTCAGTGTGGGTGGAAGTAAGAAGCAATCTATTGGTATTCAATAAGCTCCACAATAGCAGCAGACAAACTGAAGTTCAGATTGGGAAGCAGATTCTGGAAAGATAAAGCAAAGATAACTGCCTTTTTTTTTGTCATAGGTAACTTTAACTTCCCTAATATTGATTGGCACTTCTTCCAAGCAAAACATTTAGATGGGGTGGAATTTGTTATGTTGGTCCAGGAAGGATTCCTGATACAGTATGTAGACAGACCAATTAGTGGAGAGGCCATACTGGATCTAATACTAATCAATGAACTGATCATGTGACAAATCTCTTGGCATCTCTGAAACAGAAGAAGAATATCTTTATTGTCATTGTTGTGGAGCAATGAAACACAGTTTAGCAGCTCAACGTTTTGCAGCATGACAGAGAATATATACATAAAATAAACTCTAAAACAGCAACCAGAGCTCCCTAATCTTTACCATAGCCTTGGAGAGGATTAGGAGCAGACAGTATGAGAAAATATTTAATGAAGAGGAAGGCAAATTATGATGCTAGCAGGCAGGAACTTGGGAGTGCAAATTGAGAACATATGTACTCATGGAAATATATATACTCATAAAAATGCACAAGTGAATTGTGGTGGTTGTTAAGAAACACTTGCATGGGGTTCCAGATAGGCTTGTCCTAATGATGCAGGAAAAGGATGGTAGGTTAAAGGAACCATGGTTAACAAAATATCTGCAACATTTAGTCAAGAGTATGAAAAGAAGCACACTTAAGGTTTAGGAAGCAAGGATCAGACAGGGCTCTTGAGAATTGAAGGTAGCCAGATTAAGAATGGAATTAGAAGAGCTAGAAGGGGTCATTGCCTTGGCAAGTAGGATTAAGGAAAATCCAAAGATGCTCTACACATACCTGAAAAGCAGGAAGATGATGAGAGTGAGGGTAGGGCCAATCAGGGATAAAAAGAGGAAACATACTTGAGGAGACGGACCTTCTTAATGAATACTTTCCGTCAGTATTAAACAGCAAGAGTAACCTTGTTGAATGCAAGGCCAGTGTAGAACAGGCCGATATGATGGACATGTCAACATTAAGAAAAGGACATGCTAGAACATTTGAAAACGGGCAAGTTTCCAGTGCCAAACAGGATACACCCCAGGTTAAGATGGAAACTGAGGAGAGAATTGATGTGCCTTCAGTCCTGACAAAGGGTCTCGGCCTGAAACGTCAACTGCACCTCTTCCTAGAGATGCTGCCTGGCCTGCTGCGTTCACCAGCAACTTTTATGTGTGTGCCTTCAGTGTTTATCTTTGCATACTCACTGGCCAACAGAGTAGTGCCAGAGAATAGGAGGGTGGTAAGTTTTATTTCTTTATTCAAGAAAGGTACGAAGAGATAACTCTGGGGATTATGGACCATTAAGTCTAATGCCAGTGGTGGGCAAACTAACAGAGAGGATTTTTAGAGACAAGATGTACGAGCATCTGAATAAGCAAAGTCTGATTAGGGTTAGTCAACATGGCTTTGTGCGGGGCAGTCATGCCTCATGAGCTTGATTGAATTCTTTGAGGAAGTGCCAAAACATTGATGAAGGCAGAGCAGTGGATCAGGATCAGAATCAGGCTTAATATCACTGACACATGCTGTGAAATTCATTAATTTTTCAGCAGCAGTACAATGAAATACATGATAAATAAATAGAGAAAAAACTGAATTATAGCAAGTATATGTCTATTAAATAACTAAGTTAAAGTAGTGCAAAAATTTTTTTTTTAAATGTAGTGAGGTAGTGTTCATGGGCTTAATGTCCATTTAGAAATTGGATAGCAGAGGGAAAGAAGCTGTTTCTGAATCACTCAGTGTGCGCCTTCAGGCTACTGTAGCTCCTTCCAGAAGGTAACAATGAGAATACTGCATGTCCTGGGTGGTGGGAGTCCTTAGGAAGGCAGCATCCATTATTAAGGCACTGCTCCTTGATACTACAGAAGCCAGTACCCATAATGGAGCTGACTAATTTTACAAGTTTCTGCAACTTACTTTGATCTTGTGCAGTGGCCCCTCCTCTTACCAGCTGGTGATACAACCAGTCAGAATGCTCTCCATGGTACATTTGTAGAAGCTTGAGTGTTTTAGTTAAACCAAATTTCTTGAAACTCCAAATGAAATGTAGTCATTGTCTTGTTTTCATAATAACTGCATCAATATGTTGCGTCAAGGTTAGGAACTCAGAGATATTGACATGAAGGAGCTTGAAATTGCTCACTCTCTCCACTTCCGATCCCTCTGAGGATTGGTTTGTGTTCTCTCATCTTATCCTTTCTGAAGTCCACAATCAACTCTTTGGTCTTACTGACATTGAGCGCAAAGTTGTTGCTGTGACACTACCTAACTAGCAGGTATCTCGCTCCTGTAACTCCTTTCGTCACCATCTGACATTCTGCCAACAATGATTGTATCATCAAATTTACAGATGGCATTTGAGCTGTCTAGCCACAGAGTCTCGCATATAGAGACAGTAGAGGAGTGGGCTAAGCACACACTGCTGTGGTGCGGTTGTGTTGACTGTCAGCGAGGTGGAAATGTTATTTCCAATCCAGATTGTCGTCTTCCAGTTAGGAAGTCGTGGATCCAGTTACAGAGGGAGGTACAGAGGCCTAGGTTCTGTAGCTTTCCAGTCAGAACCATAAGAATGATCGTGTTAAATGCTGAGTTATAGTCAATAAACAGCACCTTGAAATAGTTATTGGCATTGTCCAGGTGATCCAAAGCTGGGTGGAGAACCTTTGAGACCACATCTGCTGTAGAACTATTGTGGCAGTAGGTAAATTGCAGTGGGTCCAGGACCGTCCTGAGACTGGTGTTGATTCTAGCCCTGACCATCCTCTCAAAGCATTTCATCACCGTAGATGAGTGCTACTGGACAACAGTCATTAAGGCAGCTCACGCTGCTCTTCTTGGGCACTGGTATAATTGTTGCCCTTTTGAAGCAGGTGGAAACTTCTGACTATAGCAATGAGAGATTGAAGACGTCTTTGAAAACCCATGCCAGTTGATTAGCACAGGTCTTCAGAGTCTTACCGGCTACTCCTTCGGGCCCTGCCACCTTGTGAGGGTTCACTCTGTTAAGAATCCTGCCATTAATCCTGCGTTCTGCCTTCAAATTGTTTTATTCTCCCTTTCAAATTTCAAAGTGAGCATAAAAGGCGTTGAGCAGTGATGCACCACTGACATTCATGATGTTGGGTTTTGCTTTGTAGGAAGTAATGGCCTGCAAACTCTACCAGAGTTGACATTAATCTGATGTCACATATGGATTTTAGTAAGACACATGTATGACAATGTTCCACATGGTAGGCTTACTCAGAAAGCCAGTAGGCATGGGAGCCAAGGCAGTGTGATTTCAGAATTAGCTTGCCCACAGAAGGCCGAGGGTCATAGTAGATGGAGTGTACTCTACTTGGGAGTACGGTAAGTAGTGGTATTCCACAGGGATCTGTTCTACGACCCATGCTTTTTGTGATTTTATAAATGTTTTGGATGAGGAACTGGAAGGGCAGGCTAGTAAGTTTCCAGATGACAGTGGTTGGAGGAGTTGTCTATAGTGTAGATGGTTGCTGTAGGTTAACAACAGGACAATGATAGGATGCAGAGTTGGGTTGTAAAAAGGGCAGATGAAGTTCAACCCAGAAAAGTGTGAAGTGATTTACTTTTGAAGGTCAAATTTGAACGTGGGATTGAAAGCAGTATTCTTGTAGTGTGGAAGAACATCCTGGAATCTTGGTTCAGGTCCACTGACTACAAGAGTCACAAGGTAATATTGCAGATCTATAAAACTTGAAGTATTGTCTTCAGTTCTGGTTGCCTCATTATAGTAAGGATGTTGAAACTTTAGGGAAGGTGCAGAGCAGATTTACCAGGATGTGGCCTGGATTAGACAGCATGTCTTATGACGATAATTTGCGCCTGGGACAAGAAGACATAACTACGAGTGAGGCAGGTAGGGGGATCCAAGAACTAGTGCTGGAGAAGGAGCAGCCTTTGAACTTGCCCAACAGATCTGACACTGTTGCTCAGAGGATGAGAGTGAAGGCTGTAGGAATGATGAGCAACAAATCTATGACACTGGCCCAGGGAGCCATTTCAGAGAGAGGGGAGAAGAAAAAAATTAGTCATAATTTGGAATAGTATAGTCAGGGGAATAGACAATCCTCTTTTGCAAGGATTCAGAGTCTCAAGGGCCGTGTTTGCCAGGTGCCCAGGTTCAGGACATCTCATCTGCAGAGAACTTTGGAGTGGAAGAAGAAAGATCCAGTTGTTGTGGTCTATATGGGTACCAATAACATAGGAAGAACAAGGAAAGAAGTTTTGCTGAGGGAAATTGAGCAGTAAGGGACCAAATTAAACACAGAAACTGAAGGATAATAATCTTTAGATTGTTACCTGAGGCATATGCAAATTGGCACAAGGTTAATAAAATTACAGAACTAAATGTGGGTTTGAATTTGTGGAACGTTGACTAGTCATGAGGAGCAGCCCCAACTGAACTGTGCTGGGACCAGGATCCTAGCAAATCACATAACTAGGGCTATGGATAAGGCTTTTAACTGAATAGCTGGGGGTGGGGGGGGGGTGGTGTGCTGTGTTGAACGGCTGGGAAAAAAGTGGATATAGTAAGGGAAGGAGAGAGCAGGAGAGGTTACTGAAGTCTCCAGAATGAAAAACAACACAGAAGTTTAGCAATGGATAAAAATTTAACTTCCAGCAACAAGGAGACAAAATTGAAAAGGGTGGTGAATACAGGACTGAAAGTGTCATATTTTGATAAACACAGTATATGAAATAAGGCAGATTATCTTGTAGCACAGTTAGAACTTGGCAGGTATGACATATAGTATCACAGAGTTATGGTTCAACAAAGCACAGCTAGGAGCTTAACATTTTAAGGCTACGTTGTTTCAACAGGACCCCACCACTAAACACATCTTTCCCTCTCCACTCCTCTCCGCTTTCCGCAGGGATTGGTCCCTCCACGACTCCATTATCCACACGTCCCTCCCCACGGATCTCCCACCCAGCACTTATCCTTGTAAGAGTAAGCGCTACACCTGTCCCTACACCGCCTCTCTTGCCACCATTCAGGGCCCCAAGCAGTCCTTCCAGGCGAGTCAACACTTCACTTGAGAGTCTGTTGGGGTCATTTATTGCATTCTGTGCTCCCGGTGCGGCCTCCTCTACATCGATGAAACCTGACACAGATTGGGGGACCGCTTCGTCGAGCACTTCTGCTCCGTCCACAACAGACAGGACCTCCCGGTAGCCACCCACTTCAACTCTGCTTCCCATTCCCATTCAGATATGTCCACACATGGCCTCCTCTACTGCCATGATGAGGCTAAACTCAGGTTGGAGAAGCAACACCTCATATACTGTCTAGGTAGTCTCCAACCCCTTGGTATGAACATAGAAGTCTCCAACTTCTGGTAGTTCCCTCCCCCTCCCTTCCTCTATCCTTCTTCACCTTTCCTGCCTATCACCTCCCTGCTTCCCCTCCCCCACCCCTTTGTCTTTCCCCTTACTGGTTTTTCACCTGGAACCTACCAGCCTTCTCCTTCCCACCCTCCTCCCACCTTCTTTATAGGGCCTCTGCCCCTTCCCTCTACAGTCCTGACGAAGGGTTCCGGCCTGAAACGTCGACTCATCATTTCCACTGATGCTGCCCGACCTGCTGAATTCCTCCAGTGTGTTGTGAGTGTTGCTTTGATCCCAGCATCTGCAGATTATTTTGTGTATTAAAAGGACAGGTAGGTGGGCAAAGGGGGTGACTTTGTTGACAAAAATGAAATAAACCCTCAGAAAGAATTGACATAGGATCAGAAGATGTAGAATCTTTGTGGATAGAGTTAAGAAATTGCAAGGCTAAGAAGACCTTGATGGGAATTATATACACGCCTCCAAACCATAGCCAGCCTGTAGGGTACAAATGACAATGGGAGAAAGAAAACAAAACAGAGGGAATATAATATAGCAAGAATTAACAGGAAGCTAGAGGATTGGAAAGCTTTGAAAAAAGAAATCAACAGAAGGCAACTAAAAAGCAATGAGAGAAAAAATGAAATATTAGCCAGATAACATGATACACAATGATTTAAAAATTTTTTTAAAGTTAAATAGAGGCAAGACTGGACATCGGACCACTGGAAAATGATGCTAGAGAGGTAGTGATGGGGAGCAAGGAAATGGCAGACAAACTTAATAGGTATTTTACATCAGTCTTCACTGAGGAAAACACCAGCAACATGTTAGAAAATTCGAGAAACAGGAGTGCAGCCACTAGTACAATAGAGATGGTTTTGAAACAAAGGTATGAATGTAGATAAGTCACCCCTACCAGATGGACTACACCACAGGTTTTGGAATGAGTCAGCTGAAGAGCTGAAGAGAATCATTAGATTCTGCAATGGTTCCAGAGGACTGGAAAATTGCAAATATCACTCCACTCTAAGATAGGAAATTAAAGGCCAGTTAGCCTGACTTCAGTGGTTAGCAAGATAAGAGTCCATTATTAAATATGAGGTTTCTGGGGTACTTGTGTGACTCCAATAAAATAGGCTGAAGTCAGCATGGTTCCCTTAAGAGAAGATCCTGCCTTACAAATCTTGTGGAATTCTTTGAGGAAATAACAGGAAGAATCGACAAAGGAGAGTCAGTAGATGTCGCTTTCTTGGAATTTCAGAAGGCCTTTGACAAGGTGCGACACTCAAGGCTGCTAAACAAGATAAGAGCCTGTGTTATTACAGAAAAGATACTAGCATGAAGAGAAGATTGGCTGACTTGCTGAAGGCAAAAGGTGGGAATAAAGGATGCCTTTTCTGGTTGGCTGTCAGTAACAAGTGATTACTGTGTAGGGAAGCATATGGTCATGCACTTTGGTAGAAGGAATAGAAGTGTAGTGTGTTTTCCTAAAGGGGGGGGGGCAAATTCAGAAATCAGAGGCGCAAAGGGAATTGGGAGTGCTGGTGCAGGATTTCCTAATGGTAATCTAAATTAAACAAGTTAAGTCAGTAGCAAGGATGGTAAGTGCAATGTTAGCATTAATTTCAAGAGGATTCAAATCTAAAAGCACAGTTGCAACGCCGAGGCTTTATAAGCCGTTAGTCACCATTGGGCCCCATATCTAGGAAATGATATACTGCAATTGAAGAGGGTCTAAAGGTGGTTTACTAGAATGATTCCAGGTATGAAAGAGTTAACATACGGGGAGCGTTTGATAGTTCTGGGCCTGTACTCGACGGAGTTTAGAAGCATAAGGGCATGGTTGGGGGGGGAGGCGCAGGAGGAGGGAAGAGAAGAATCTTATTGAAACCTACTGAATATTGAAATATAGTGAATGTGGCAAGGATGTTTCCATTTCTGGGACAGCAAATGACCAGCGAGCACAACCTCAGAGTAGAAGGATGTTCCTTTAGAATGGAGATGGAGGAATTACTTTAGCCCAGGGTGGTGAATCTGTGGAATTCATAAACGGCTATGAGAAAAAGGGTACTGACTGTGGATGATCAGCCATGATCACAGTGAATGGCGGTGCTGGCTCGAGGGGCTGAATGGCCTACTCCTGCACCTATTGTCTATGGAGGATATGTCATTGCTTTAAGTATTCCCAGAGGTTGTTAGGTTCTTAATTAGTAAGGGCATCAAAAGTTTCGAGAAGAATACAGGAGATGCTGTCATGATGATACTGCTAATCATTTGTTATTAAGCACTTTGGAAAATAAATGAATAGTAAATATTCAGAGGGACATGGGCCAAACATATCCCACTTCTTCTGAAGACCCTGACCTGGAGTTACACGCTAACTTCGGTTCTTTGCGGGAATGGGACCCGCTCGTGGGGTCTCACGACTGGCCGCTATTCAATATACCAAGGATGCGGCCTAGAAGACTGGTACACCTTCAGGGTTTCTGGATCTTGTGGCCCTGGAGGTGGGCAGACTGCAGGTCAGCGCTTGAGGTGTGTCGTGGGAATACATGGAAGATTGAAAGCAGCAAGGTGGCTGCCGGTTGTGTGTCCAGAGACCTGAGTTCTTTGGGCACAGAGCTTGGAAAAAGCAACACAACAGACTTTTAAAATTGTAAATCAGCGAGTTGTTTATTATGCCTTCCCTCTCGCTGTGAAACGGGGACACTTCTTTTTCGCTTATTAGGGAGAGAGAACACCTGTGGTATCTCCTTATTGATGCTTTGCTGCATGCTCAAGTGCTCGGTGGGGGTTGCCAATACTTTTTTTTTTGCTGGTGGGGGGTGGGGGGATCATGGCTTTGCTGCTGCTTACGCGTGGGAGGGGGAGCTGGGGGGGAATTTGGGGCTCTAACATTTAACTGTCATTCATTCTTTGGGGAACTCTTCTGTTTTCGTGGATGGTTGTGAAGAAAAAGAATTTCGGGATGTATACATTTGTCTGACATTAAGTGTACCTTTAAAACTCTTGAAACCTTTGAAAAATGCACAAATGGAACTATCTAATATGGACATCTTTCTCAGCAAGGTCCAGTTGGGCAAGCAGGCCATTTCCATACTGTATGATTGTATGACACTTACTCTGTTGAATACTTATTCACAAATACCTATTCTAGTTCAATTTATGAGCTCCTCTTTCGCCTGAAGAATGTAGGCTTGTACCTAACATTACCATTGTATGGACTGGTGCCATAAATGTCTCCATAGCCATCACTTAGATTGTCAAAATAAAAGCTGGGCCCAAAGCTAGTCCTTTCACAACAGTGTTGGCTGTTTAATACAGCTGGCTGCCATGGCAGCTTTCTTTCACGTTCCTGTGCTACACTGTACATTAGTTTTCTGAGAATTTGCAAGGTCCTTATTCCACTGCATTCCTGTAGAACGGAGTTTCACAGAACAACTGGTCATCTCACAACCAATTATCATGTGATCTGCAATAGTATCAATAACCATCGTTACCGTGTGGCCTTTTATGATAAAGATATACTGGCTTTGGTGGCAGTATAGAGGAGATTCACTAGGTTGACTCCAGAGAAGAGACAGTTAGCCTATGAGAAGAGATTGAATAGCTTGGTACTATACTCATGGGAATTCGGAAGAATGAAAAGAGATCTCTTAGAAACAAAATTATGAAGGGATAAATAAGACAGAGGCAGGAAAATTGTTTCCACTGATATGCAACACTCGACTTAGGGACGCAACCCCAAGATTCAGAGGATTGGGGGAACCGCTTTTCCCACTGAGTAGTAAATCTGTGGCATTTTTAGCCCAGAGAAGTTGCAGAGACTTCTTCACTAAATATATTTAAGACACAGTTAGACAGACTCTTGTATAGCAGGGGTATTAAAAGTTATTGGGTAAAGCAGTAGGTGAAGCCAAGTCCACAACCAGATCAGCCATGATCGTAATGAATGGCAGGGGAGGCTTGACAGGCCAGATGGCCTATCCTAGTCCTATTTCTTATGCTCTTATTTTCTTAGCTAACCAAAAACCTCCAATTTCCAAAATTCTGCATGCCTTCAAGCTTGCTGCCAAATATTAAAAGGTATCTCAGTCTGAGGTACACTCCTCTCAACACAACTGTACCAGTCCTTCCTCACATTTTTAAGTCCTTGGGATCTAATTTCCTGAAGTTTCTGTAACCAAAAGACAATACTGCTGACAAAGATTATCATGTTTTCTCATGTAGGCAATGTTACAGTTTCAAAATTATACATCAAGCAAAACTGTCTCAGATACTTAAGTGTCACTCTCATACTGCATTTTCTACATATTACCCATTCTACATATCCTGCTTATGTTGCCTTCCACATTTGATAGCTTCCACTTGTTTCTCATCAGTGAATCCATACAGGGTCCAATCTACGTTCAGCAGCCACTTTATTAGGTACACATGCTCATTGATTTTATTTATTTCATTTAGCGATACAGTGCAGAGTAGGCCTTTCATGCCATTCTGCGCCAGAAAACTCACAATCCTAATTAACTCTAAACTAATCACAAGACAATTTACAATAACCATTTAACCCAGTCATTACAACTTTGGACTGTGGGAGAAAATTAGAGCACCCAGCAGAAACCAATAAATTCTATGGACAGGATGTACAGAAACTCCCTACAGAACAGCACTGGAATTGAACTTTGAAGTCCAGAATGCCTCGAGCTGTAATAGCGTTGCACTAACCACTATGCTATCGTGGCACCCACATCAATGCAATGCAAATAACTAATCAGCCAATCATGTGACAGCAACTCAATGCATAAAAATATGCAAACCTGGTTAAGAGATTCAGTTGTTATTCAGACCAAACTTCAAATGGGGAAGAAATGTGATCTAAGTGACTTTGACTATGGAATGATTATTAGTGCCAGAGGGTGGTTTGAATATCTCAGAAACAGCTGATCTCCTGGGATTTTCACACACAACAGTCTCTAGAGATTACAGAGAATGGGGTGATAGCAAAAGACATCCAGGGAGTAGCAGTACTGTGGCAAAAACACCTTGTTAATAAGAGATGTCAGAGGAGAACGGCAAGACTAGTTCAAGCGGACCGGAAGATTACAGCAATTTAAATAGCCATGCATTACAATAGTGGTGTACAGAAGAGCATCTCTGAACATACATGACAAATCTTGAAATGGATGGGTTACAGCAGCAAACCACGAACATACACTCAGTGGCCACTTTAGGTACAAGAGTGACCTAAAGTGGCCACTGAGTGCAGAAAAATATCCTTGGAGCCCTTTGCCCATCTTTCAGATGAACACATTCAACAAGCATATCCTTTGGTTCTTTGGCTGTATATTCCAAAACTATATAGCTCTCAAAATCTCCAGTGGAAAAATGAGATATACCTTTTCAAGGTATACTGTACCCTCGCACAAAACATGTCGAAATCTATTAACATAAAGGACATTTCCAGTCTAACCCCCAATATTGTTTCCACTTCTCATATAACACTACTTTCTTCTGCTGTCTTTTTCCCTCTGAACATTACCAATATTCTTTACCTTCAAGATTTAAACTCATTCCATATGCAATATTTGTCTTGAATGTTTTTGACATCGTAAACATTATCCATCTGATCCATAGATTTAAGCTATTCAAGTCAACATGGTTTTCCCCAATTTCAGACAGACATTCAAATTGTATTTACCTCATTAAAATATTTTGGATTTAGAGTTACAAATCAACTTCCCATCCCCCAAACCAAGCATGCCATCACTGATAAATAAAAGTGGTAGCAAAAGTGAGTGGGAAGTTGGATATCTGGGAAGATTTTTTAAAATCCAACAAAAGGTAACTAAAAGAGCTACTAGAAAGGAAAAGGTGAAATACGAGGGCAAATTAGCCAATAATATAAAGCAGGGTACTAAAAGGCTTTTTTTCAGTTATCAAAAGAGTAAAGGGAGGTGAGAGTTGATACTGGATCACTGGAAAATTATGCTGGTAGCAATGGGGGACAAAGAAGTGGCAGGTGAACTTAATGGGTACTTTGCATCAGTCTTCATTGTGAAAGACACTAGCAGTGTGCCAAAGGTCTGTCAGTGTCAGGGAGCAGGAGTAAGTGCCGATGATATTACAAAGGAAAAAGTGCTAGGCAGACTGAAAGGTCTAAGTTGGATAAGTCACCCAGACCAGGTGGACTACACTCCAGAGTCCTGAAAGATTGCTGAACAGATAACAGATGCATTGGTCATGATCTTTCAAGAATCACTTGATTCTGGCAAATTGCAGAATAGTCTGGAAAATTGCAAATGTCATTCTACTCTTTAAGAAGGGAGGAAGGCAAATGAGGAAATTATAAGCCAATTAGCCTAACCTCAGTGGTTAAGAAAGTGTTGGAGTCCATTATTAAGGATGAGGTTTTGGGGTACTTGGAGACTAATGATAAAATAAGTCAAAGTCAGCATGGTTTCTGTGAAGGGAAATCTTGCTTGACAAATCCGTTAGAATTCTTCAAGGAAGCAACAAGGAGCGTGGACAAAGGAGAGGCAGAGGATGTCATTTACTTAGATTTTCAGAAAGCATTTGATGAAGTGCCTCATGAGGCTGCTTAACAAGATAAAGCCCTATAGTGTGACAGGAAATATACTGGCTTGGATAGACAAATAGCTGATAGGCAAGAAGCAGCGAGTGGGAATAAAGGGAGCTTTTTCTGGTCAGCTGCCAGTGACTACTGCTGTTCCTCAGGGGTCAGTATTGGGACTGCTACTTTTCACATGGTTTGTCAATGATTTAGATAGTGGAATTGATGGCTTTGTGGCAAAGTTTGCGGATGATATGAAGACAGGTGGGGGGATAGGTAGCTGAGGATGCAATACAATTGCAGCAGGACTTGGACAAATTGGAAGAATGGGCAAAAAGTGGCAGATGGAATACAGTGTTGGGAAATGTATGATAATGCACTTTGGTAAAAGGGACAATAGTGCAGACTTATCTAAAAGGGGAGAAAATCCAAACATCAGAGGAGCAAAGTAGGAGTCCTTGTGTAAGACTCCCAGGTTAATTAACAGATTGAGTCTATGGTAAAGGCGGCAAATACAATGTTGGCATTTGTATCGGGGGAACAGAATATAAAAAAAAAACAAGGACATAATGCTGAGGCTTTATAAGACACTAGTCAGGCTGCACTTAAGAGTACCATTAACAGTTTGGGGCCCCATATCTCAAAGGATGTATTGTCATTGGAGAGAGTCCAGAGGAGGTCTACAAGGAAGATTCCAGGAATGAAGGGGTTAACATATGAAGAGCATATGAAGGTTTGGACCTATACTCACTGGAATTTAGAAGAATGCGTGGGGATCTCATTGAAACCTACTGAATGTTGAAAGAACTAGACAAGGTGAATGTGGAGAGGATATTCCTTCTTATGGGGGTATCAAGAACTAGAGGGCACAGCCTCAAAATTGAGCGGTGACCTTTTAGAATAGAAGCAAGGAGGCATTATTTTAGTCAAAGAGTGGTGAATCTGTGGAATTCTCTGCCACAGACTGTAGTGGAGGCCAAGTCAGTGGGTATATTTAAAGCAGAAGTTGATAAGATTCCTGATTGGGTCAGGGCATCAAGGGATATGGTGAGAGATGTATCAAGGGATATGGTGAGAGGTGTATGGGCTTGAATGGGATTCGAGATCAGCCATGATGAATGATGAAATGGCAGAGTGGACTTAATGGGCTGAATGGTCTAATTCTGTTCCTATGTCTGATGGATTAAAAGTAGGAGCACAGCAGGGGTGGAAAGGAGAAAATTTTGTTCTGTATAACTATTATCAATTTGTCAACAGTGTCATTGCCATATATAATTTATTCTTTCTCTTTTTATGAATGAAACTATTTTTAAAATGTAAATCTTAGCACCATTTGGCTTAATTCAAATCCATATTATTTTGCTTCACATACTTAAGGAGAAAGAAATGTTCTGTACCTTCCAAAACATTATTCTTGTTATGGCAAAAACCTCAATATAAAATTGAAAATGCATTTCAAAGCTTTCACTTACCTTTAAGAGGGTCCTGTTCAGCTCTCATGATGTCAATCAGTGAACTCTCCAATGAGTGCATGTTTAAAGTGTCATATAATCTAGTTCGATCCTGGAAAAAGAAATCATCTTTGTTTAAATTCTGAAAACAAATCATGGTGAAAATTGAAATATTAGTGAACATTAGTTACTTCCAAACTAGCAGTAGGGTTTTTCTCAAATTTATTAAATTTACAATTATGAAATATTCAAATAATGACATTTTCAAAGGCTAAACATTTTAGTAATTGAATTATTACTGCAAGTAAGCAATCCTTTGGAAATGTGAAAGAATTATTTTTCATCTAAAACTGCTGTAAAAACTCAGCTACAATTTAAAAATGTAGAAACAGTTTTCCTTTCAAACTCACTTCAAGAAACAAAGTGCAAGATTTAATGCAGATGAATAGACTTTTTTGTACAAATCATAAAAAAAAGTTCAAGGTTCTGCTTGAAAAATTGTTGAATATGTCATCGAACATTACAAAGTTATACAAAACACTAATCATTCTTCGTTGGCCAGCGTAATTAAGACTACTTCAAAAGATAAAAGCAAAATATGTCAAGTTATAGTTAAAGAATGGCAGAGCAGGTAAACGGAAATGAATAGCCACAATATCCTTAGAGCATTAAAATATCAAGGAAAATGTCACAAGCAGCAATTATGAATCCCAGGTACCTTTTCCAAATTAAAACATAGGTACAGATGGAGAAAGGGAGGACCACATTCCAAATTAGTTTAGAAAACGAATGCCCGGAAGGTACAAAGTTCAATGAAGAAACACTTGAAGAAAAACTACAAAACTCAGTAGAGGGACATTTAATTTTCCAAGCTGTGTTGAAGAAGCCTATCATGAATGAGCACCAAGTTTATTATGAAAAAAAATTTAGCCATGGGATGGATAGTTGAAATGTTAAAATAGGAATGTTTGGTTTCAGTGACTGCTGTGCAGGCACACCTAGACCTCTTCAGACACAAACATTTTCCAAATATATATTAATCACTCATGTTACACTGCATTTATCATGTACTATTTGCCAACATAAATAAGTCACTTTGTCAAGATACATCACATTTACTGATTCTTCATTATCCGATGCTAAAGGTGGCACCTTTGGTGTGTTGGACTCTGGAATGGAGAGCATTTAGCAATCAGATAAGGTTTCATTTTTCTCCTTTTCCTTAGAAGGGCTAGGAATAACAGGACATAGAAACTAGGCCAGTGGTATACTTTTTATGCAGGATGTGAGAGTTCAAAGATCTTCTAACATCCCTGGTGACTAGATCTGCAGTTAGTGTATTCCGTTGCAGCTCTCAGACTGCAGAGCAGTTGGATCTGCAGCAGGACTCACTATTGAGCACTGGTGAGGTGGGGTGGGGGGGGGGAGAAGAAGACAGAAAATGATGTATATACTAACATTAGTGAGCTAGCTGCAACATAACTATAGAAAGAATGATAGATGGCCATCAGGAAGGGCAGCAAGTGTCAGAGCATAATGTTGGAAACATTATTGCTCATTCCTCTCCAAAGCAGGTGCATAATTTTGGACACATTTGGAAGACTGGCCTTTGAGGAAAAAGGCAGGAACAGTCAAATTGTGGCACCACATTTGCACTCCAGGGAAGGGAAAAGTCTTGAGTAGTAGTGGTGGGAATTTCATTACTGAGTAGAACCACCACAATTCTGTAGCCAAGAAAAAAAGACACCAGTATAGTGTGTTGTCTCACTGAGGTTTAGGTTTGTAATATCTTGGATTAGGTACAGAATATTCTGATGGGGGAGGGAGAACAGCCAAAATATGATATTTTTAACAGGCAGAAAGAGTGATGAAGGCCTGCAAAGAGTTCAGAAGGTTATGCAGAAGGTATATGACTCTGATTTTAGGAACATTTTGTGCCATGAGTTTGTTTGATGGAAAGAGGGCAGGACAGATAGACAAAAGCTAAAAAGTGAGTGCAAGGAGAAGAGCTGTACAAGGAGGCCAGATTGTATCTAACCACACAGAGAAATGCTTGGGAGGGCTTAAACTAATATAAAGTGTGCGAAGAATCATAGCAGATGGAGACACCAACTTAAGTGTAAAGGATAAATCAAGTCCAATGGACAAAGCAGACAGATGTAGGGTAGGAAGCAGGCTCATATTAAGTTACTTTTATGCAAGTAACCTCACAGGCAAATCAGATGATCTCTGAGCAGGTGTCTACAAATGAGTTATGAGGAGCGGGTAGACAAATTTAATTGCATCACACCTCAATTTTCAAAACCAACAATACCCAAATCTTGTAAAACATTACACTAAATCCCTAAAAGGCAGCTGCTTCAACAAGTGCAGCAATTACATTTTAGTATTAAAATACACACAAGGATTTTGAGTTAACTACAGTTCAGGTCCAAACATTTAGAAAAAGCTCACACTAAGCTAGCAGTTCAAGCCAGTGTCTTGATGCAGCTTGCATGATGAAAGTTATTCAATAGTAGGACAGCTTGTTTCTCTGGAATCCAGAGAACAACCCATGTAGTCCAAAAACAGTTACATTTAAATCAACCCAGTTAATGCTTTAAAAAAAAAAATAGACAACCATTGCCTTGTTAACTTAAGTTTATTCCTTTGAGATCTCTGCAAAAACTGCTAACCAAATGTAGTTTTCAGTTCCAAACCCAAAATTATATACAACCAAGCACAGGTGCTCCAAAATACAAGCGCTCACATCCAATAGTTTTGCTTACATAAAGATAAGTCATCAAGGTGTGTGCAATGTCTACTGACTGCATTATTGGCATTCAGCCAGCCAAATTAGTTAATGTCTCAATCAATTTTGATAACATTTTCTAATGAATAATATCCAACATGATTTTTAAAGTTTACACTTGTGTGGAACCATAAACACTAACATTAAGACCATCCAACACTCTCATCCTCCAATCTCAGATGAAACTCAAGTATCTAACACAACCTAACATAATTGTATACACAACTTTAAATTTGCATTGCAATGATACAGCAATATCTTGGTCGCATACATTCTACAGGTCAACCTTCACTAATCCGACTACCTGTAATCCGGTTCCTTCGATAACCCGGCACTGATTATGCTTAATGCGATCCTTCTGTAATTTGGCATTTTCACTAATCCGGCACTCCTCAGGTCCCAATGGTGCCGGATTAGTGAAGGTCGACCTGTAATAATTTATAGCTAAAAGTATGAAAGTAGTGTCAAAGCTCTTCTACTACTACCAGTCCGGGTTACTTCTAAAAAAAATGTGCAGTGTTAAAGGAATGCAGATAAGGTTTTCAAGAGCTGGTGACAAGATTGAACACTCACATAACAATGGCAGCATTTTAAAAGTACTTTTTTTGCATTTCTAATACTGCTCTACACACTATTTTGATTAGACCAAAGGAAAACCACAAAAAAAGAAAAGTTCATCTCTTTTTTGGAAAATATTTAAATACCTGCATGAAAAAAATCAATTTTCATTTCCTTTCCACTTTAAATAGTCTATTAATTGAGTAATTTTATCTTGAGTATGATAGACCCTGAAAAAGTACATGGACAGCTCATGAATCTGATAGCAAAAGAGGGAAATAATTGTTGTAGGCCCAGAAATCTCAGTTAAGCATCATTCTCTGAAATTAGAGCCAGATCTTTGAAGACTACATTTCCAAACAACTTCTACAAGAAAGGCTCGTAATAGATTCAAACCTATTTCTGCTAATCATAATTAATGCTACTACTGATTGTTCAAATTTAAATCAACATTAATACTTATGCTTGATAAATACATATTAAAGGATAGAAGACAGATACACTCTTAAAAAATAACCCATCTCCTTGATCAGCAGAGTAGAGTGGCTAGAGGGCAGTGTGCCACGAGATTCCACAGAGCCCAGGATCAGATCCCCTGCTCCTCGTTGCACATGACCAACTTAAATATTGGCTTGCAGTTTAGAACATTACCCATCATCAAAACTGGCAATGTGAATTAGTGCGAAAGACAAAAATCTGGAGTGCAGGAAGACAATGGACTGATATGCAGTCTCAAATGTACTGAATGGAATTTAATTCAAAAAAAGGAGAGGCAATGCATGTAGAAGGCACATACTGTAAGGAGTACAAGACAAATTTCAAGATATTAAGTGTACAGGAACAGAAAAATCTTTTCTTACTGTATCAAATTGGTAAGACGTTTAAAACAGAGATGAGAGGCTTTCCTTCACTGGCAAAGACAAAATAAAAAATAGGGCTGACACGATAGAAAAGCCACCGTTAGCCAACTGCGTATGCAATTCTATTCACCACACAGCAGGAAAAATGACAATAGTACAAGTGTGCTGGGAGTACTTAAAAGGACGATGCCAAACCTTGGCAATTATTAATTAAGAAAGACTTTGTAAACTGGAAAAAGAGAAGAATAAAGGAAGATAATTTTTTTTAATATAAAATTATGACAGCACAAAAGGCAGAAATTATCATGCGTATGGTAAAGCAATTCAAGTGAAGTAGGAGTAACCAAAGTAGCTCAATACTTAGCCTTATGGACTTAATTGGTCAATAGACCATTTCCTGTGATAGAAGTTTCGATGAATCTATGATTAGAGGTTAAAGTGGTCTACGACTATTCCGATGAAATACTTTAATTTAATTGCTTTGAAGCATGGATAGTTATAAAGTCCTTCAGTAATGTTGTAATTCCAGCTAAAAGTCAGATGGGCAAAATGTCAAATCATAACACAAAATCACTCATCTATACTGGATCATTTGTAGATCCATCCAATTAAGTGTACTCTCTCTGCACTCCAACACTCCCAGAGTAACCCTACGGATCATTTTCAATTACTGGTTCTTGCCCATTACTTTTTAAACTGCTCCTGCCACATTTTAGACAGTACATTCCAGATCATAATAACCCACCTTAGTTAGGTCTGCCTGCTCTGAACTTTTATCATTTCAAATTTGTATCCATTTACCAATGCAGCTTTCGCAGAAAACCAGTTTTATAGTACTTTCATGATTTTGAGCATCTCTATTACTTTTTTATACAATCAGCTCCAGCTTTTCTAGTTTCCCCCACAGAACCAAAAGCTCTCATTCCAAGTACCGTTTGAAGTCTCTTTGCACTTCCTCCATAGTCCAGATTCTCTTCCTAAAGTACTGTCAAATTGCTCAATTTTCTTTACTTTCAATAATATCCTTGAAGGCAGCCTTAGCTTTGCAACTCTGATTTTCGAGCTAGAGTCTACCATCAAGACCTTAGTTTTGGCAGGCCATGTAGGATGCATAAACAGACTCTCAAAACAGACACTAATCCAAGCTCTACCTTGGGAAGAAATTACTTGGCTGATAGAGGAAAAAAAAAATCGCAATTGTATTGAAAGCTCATTTGATTCCTGGAATAAGGAGAAACTGGATAAAATAGTGCCGTATTGAATAGAGTCTAGAAACTCAAGAACTCAATAGCTGAATACAGAGAGGCTACTTCTGTTGGGATGTCCAGAACCAAAGGTTCCAGACAATTGATATGGGCATGTATTTAGGACTAAAAAGGGGTCCAGATGAAAGATTTCAGCCTGAAACATTGACTCTATTCCTCTGCATAAATGCTGCCTGACCTGTTGACTTCCTCCAGCATTGTATCTGTTATTCGGGATTTCTAGCATCGGCAGAATCTCTTGCTCAGGACTAAGAAGTGGCGCTTTCTTTACTCAGAGGGTGTCAAATGATGGATTTTCAATGACTGAAAGAACTGAAGGCCAATTTACAATATATTTAACCAAAAAGGTAGATTTCTAGATTATAAAAAGTATCACTGCAGACATCCCACCTCTCCCAGAAGTTCTGGGAGTCTCCTGCATATGAATAGTGGCTCCCTGATGCCCGCAAATTATATACAATATCACGGAAATCAATTTTTTTGAGAGCGAGCGAGAGAGAGAGTGCGTGAGAGCAAGCATGCAAAAGAAAAAGTAAGCGAGAGAGAGCAAGAGAGAAAGCAAGCGAGAGAGAGTGACAGAGCGCGAGAGAGAGAGCGCGAGGGCGCCAGGGCAGAGTATTCCAAAATAAAAAAAAAGAAAATATAAAACGTACATCACCCCAGACTACACTGAAGTGTACCCCTGCCTAATAGGGGTTAAAATAATGACAGTGTTGCTCGCTGCACTGTTTGCAACAGTGACTTTTCTATTGCCCATGGTGGGTTAAGACTGTAAAAGACATGTTGAGGTGAGTTTAACAGGTGTCATTCGTTCATTAGCATAGCTAACGTTATTTAAACTAGCTGGCTAGCTGATAAGGAGCTACTCTATTGCAGACATCCCACCTCTCTCGGAAGTCTCCCGCAAATTGACGGTGCTACCTCCCTGAAATCAGTTTTTGCAGGGTGGGATGTCTGTCACTGGATATGGAAATCAAGCAGGGTTAAGATATAAAAAATAGGGCAGTGACTGTATAGAAAGCAGCATACATGGGATGAATAAACCATTTTTATGTTTCTTATTTATATCTCCAGTAGATAAATGTAATTAACAAGCCTTTATCGACAGCACTACCATCTTTGATATCAATTATTGTTCTAAGACTAACAATCCCTGTCTGTTCCTACCCTTCCCTGCAGTTTAAGTTTTTACCTAACTTTTCCAATGAAAACATCTTGAAGTTAAAATAGTCGCACTGCTTCCATTTCATTACCCAAATATTTCAGCATTTTTTGTAAAAAGATTTTCAGAATCTTTTCTTAAAAAATTGATATTCCTTATCACAATTAGAAATTAAACTGAAATTGTAGTTTAATTGTAGCATCTTTATCCATCAGACCCATGAATAAAGATGCTTTCCAATCCCTATTTGTCCTTAATACTTCATGCCACTTTACATACTGCTGCAATCCATGTGCAGTTTTTTTTTAAAAATGCATTGTGTCATGTTAGGAGTTTCAGATTTTGGAGAACTTTTGCCATGTATTTTGTGAATAACAGTCACCTGAAGGAAATAGTTGCTTAAGGCTGTGGATGACAGACCAATTAAAATGGTGGGTTTATTTTCCTGTCAAGCTTCCCGTGTTGCAACGCTCCACTTAACCAGGCACAAGGATACCATTCTTTTCACAACATTAACAGTAGAAAGGTTCTGAGAAGTCAAGAGGCAAGTCATTCTTATGCTTATACTTAGACCTGCTCCTGTAGGCACATGTGTATAACCAGTCTAGTCTAGTTTCTGGTTAATGGTGATGACAAGTCATTGAACATTATTCCCAAAAAATATTTTCAGATGGCCAAAGGCAAAGTTATCACAGACGTGCATGTAATAATTACATAACAATATATCCACCATTGTTATGAACACAAGACAATGATGTATTGGAAAGTAAAACAAGGAAGATTGATTTTAATATGACATGCTGAATGCTCCAAGAACATAGTTTTTCATATGCACGGAAATCTCATCCTTGATAAAAGTGGATTGGGAGCAGCTACTTTCAATTATGTTTATAGGCAATCAACGGAGGCACTTGGAAGAAATGAATGAGTTTGGGACACCATTTCCATGAAGAGACAGAGGTTTGGGCAAAGAAATAAATACAGCTTATGACAAATTTAAGATTACTTAAAATTCTACAGGAACAGGGAAGGTGAAAGGTAGTATTTAAAGTAATTAGATGGGTAAATAAGAGCACAAAATAGCTCTCGTGGGTAAGATTATGAAAAATACCATAAGTATATTAAAGGCAGAGGGTTGACAGGTAATGATCAGGGTCCATTAGGAACTCTGTGTGGAACTTGAGGACATGGTGTGGGGGGGGGGAAAGAAAAGAAGAGGGAGAAAAGGTCTTAACTGATATTTGTCATCTATATTTACAATGTAAAATGCAATTGAAGAACTCAAGGAGGGAAGGATGGTAGTCGGGTGGTTGGAATTCTAGTCTAGATTGACCTAGAAGGCTTATACATGGATAAATCTCCATTGTCTGATGGGATGCATCCAAGAATGAGGTTGTGTTGGGACCAAAAATTGTTTTAAGCTTCTTTGGCCAGATGACTGGAGGAGGGCAAATATAGGACCTTTATTAAAGGGTAGCAGGAATAAGCTTGATAAATTACAGGACAGTAAGTCTAACATTAGTGGTAGGGGATATTATGGAAAAAAAAGCTGAACATTTGGAAGGATATGCCGTGATTAAGGATAAGCAGCATGGCTTTAAGGAAATACTTCTAAATGATTTGAATTTTGTGAAGAGTAATGATCATTCCCATGAGGATAGAATTGATTGGGGGTCATCTATATGGAATTCATTAAGGTCAATTCCAAAGCCCCACACAGAAAGCTGGCCCAAAAGGGTGACGTTTCATCCCATGAGATCCAGGACAAATTAGTAAATTTAAAAAAAACATTCAGTTGGTGATGGGCAGAGCATTGTTTTTGCAATTGGAAGCCTGTATAATCCCCATGACCTGTACTATGGGGATTAATGCTGGAAGCTTTGCTGTTTGCTATAATGTACTCACAATCTGAATGCAAATGTATGAAATGTGATTAATAAACTTAGATAACTTAAAAATTGGTGAGTTGCTCCTGGTGAATAGTACAACCTTAAACTACAAAATGATGCTAATCATTTAACATGGACAGACAACTTGCAGATGAAAAGTATTCTTGAAAATTGCAAGTCAATAGATTTTGGAAGATCCAATAAGGGTGAGATATACACAATACATGGTAGGATTCCAGCACCACAGGTAAATAAGGAGGTACTCAGAATATGCACCTTCATTAGGCAGCACAGAATGCAAAAGCAGTGGAAATATACAAAACATTAGGTCATTTTGGTTGTCACACTATAGGAAAGATGATTGGATGATTGTACAGAAAGAGGCAGAAGAGATGATATTGGCTAAAATGAAGTGTGTATAAGAGATTAGACAAGCTGAGTTTGATTTTTTAAGAGCAGAGAGGATTAAGGCAGGACTGAATTGCAATATACAAATTTGAGGGACACAGGAAGGAGAAATACTTCCTGCTGCCTTCCCTTAGTAGAAGCAAATATAACCAAAATTTGTAGGTTAGCTGTAGGCTTGAGGGATGGAGGCAGAAGGTAGCCCCAATATTTATTAAGCAATCAGAAGACTATTTGAAATACTATCGGCATGGATGGATACAGGCATTAGCCACAAGTACCAGATCCCTGCCAATATATGATGGGCAAAACAGCTATAGGAACCAGAACAGGACTTTTGGTCCATGAAATCTGTATCAAACATGATGCCGAATTAAACAAACTCTATTCTGCCTGTATGTAATCCATATCCTCCATTCTCTACAAATTCACATTTATCTAAATACCCTTACTGTATCTGCTTCCACCGCTATGCATGAAGCCCATTCCAGGCACCTGCACTGCTCTACATGTGAGTAAAAACAAACTTACATCAAATCTCTTTTACACTTACTGCCTCCCACCTTAAGTGCATGTTCAGAGTGCATGCATTACTAAATGACAATAAAAGAGGACTGCGTGTCCTCATGACCTAATCTAATAACCAAACCTTAAAAGGCTAATTTAACGTTCCCTTTTCAAACTTGTCTTTCTTGTTTTCCCCCATCATGTATTTCTCAACTAATGCATTTCTGTAGAGATTTGCATCTTGACACCTGTGACTACCTACTCAGTTACCCGTTTTAACTTTTACTTTAAGATTTTCCCTTACCATCCTCCTAAATGGCTAAAACAATTTTTAGTGCAATGCAGGCTTCTAGGAACTAAAACGATCCAAATATAATAATGCACAGAATGTTTATAACAGCAACCCAGGTATCTTATAATAGCAAGAGAAAGTTAAAATTACTCTGGCAGAAGCCCACTTTTATACCTTACAAATCTGCTTTGGGCAGGATTTCCAAATGTACAACAAAACTTTAATGTACTCATTAAATGCACTACATGGTGGATTGTGGTTAATTGGGGTTACCATTTATTTGCGACAACTCTTTAAAGCTTAAGTAGCGTCAGTTGTGTGTCTGTATTCAAAAAGCAGTGATTTTTGTCATTGATAGTTGGCAAGAAATAAAACCACAATTCAGAACTGTTCTGCTCATTGCAGTTTCAAGCATTCAGACTTAGAAATTGTAGAAATGGCTGGGAGTGAAAAAGAAACATTTCACTACTTCAAATAGGAATTATGAACAACTGAAGGTACCAATAATCACCTTGAAAGTTACAATACAAATGAATGAAGGTTTGGAGGATGAAATCATCAACAGCATTATCTGGAGACAGTCCATTATCTGCACTGATTTTTAAATTTATTTAGATACAATGCAGAATAGGCCCTTCAAGCCACCCCACCCAGCAATCCCAATTCAATACTAGCCTAATCGTGGGACAATTTAGAATGACCAATCTACCAACTGGTAGGTCTTTGAACTGTGAGAGGAAACTAGAGTACCCGGAGGAAATCTAATTGGACATGGGGTGAGTGTACAATTTCTTACGGGCAGTGGCGGGAATTGAACCCAGGACACTGGTATTGTAAAACGTTGTACTGACCACTGTGCTACCATGCCACCCCATTTCGTTCATTTACAGTCAAAAGGACATGATAAGGATGAATTTCTCCATTGTTAAGTACTAGGAGTTTATACAGTTTTATAGTTTTTTATGATTTGTTACTCAGTTTCTCTTCTTACACCTTTTTAACTATTTCTATGAAGTTTGGCTATTTAGTACAGCCATTTAATTGGGTCAAAATGTACTGGTTCCGATGTGTCCCAATTAACCAATCTACTCTATGCCAGAAGTTCAAGAGTGTCAGGGGACAGAAGTGTGTGAAGTTGCCATTACTTGGGAGGTTTTTGGGAAACTAAGGTCTGAAGATAGCTAGGTCACCTGGCCCAAATAGTATACACCCCAGGATTCTGAAAGAGGTGGGAGATTGTGGAGACATTAGTAATGGTCTTCCTAGAATCACTAGGTACTGGCATAGATCGGGAGGACTAAAATTCCACTCTTCAAGAAAGGAGAGAGGCAGAAGAAAGGAAATTATTGGGCAGTTAATCTGACCTCAAGTGGTTGGGAAGATGTTGGAGTCGATTGTTAAAGATGTGGTTTCGGGGTACAAGGAGGCAGATGATAAAATAGACTGTAGTCAGCATGGTTTCCTCAACAGAAAATCTTAGCCAACAAATCTGTTGGAACTCCTTGAAGAAATAGTAAGCAAGATAGGCAAAGGAGAATCGGCTGATGTGCACTTGGATTTTCAGAGCGACTTTGACAAGGTGCTACAGATGAGGCTGCTTAACAAGTTTAGGGCCCTTATTATTACTGGAAAGATACTAGCATGGGTAAAGCAGTGGCTGATTGACAGGATGCAAAGAGTGGGAATAAAGGGAGCCTTTTTCTGGCTGGCTGCCAGTGACTTGTGGTATTCCACAGGGGTCTGTGTTGGGATTGCTTCTTTTTAACGTTACACGTCAATGACTTGAATGACAGAATTGATGGCTTTGTGGCCAAGTTTGTGGACATTACAAAGACAGGTGGAGGGACAGGTAGTTTTGAGGAAGTGAGAGGTTATCAGAAGGACTTAAGATTAGGAGAATGGGCAAAGTACTGGCAGATGGAATATAGTGTTGGGAAGTGCATGGTCATGCACTTTGGAAGAAATAAACACAGACTATTTTCTAAATGGAGAGAAAATCCAGAAAAAAAATGGGTGCAAAGGAACTTGGGAGTCCTTTTGCAGGATTCCCTAAAGGTTAATTTGCAAGTTGAGTCAGTAGTGAGGAAGGCAAATGTGATGTTAGTATTCATTCCAGGACTAGAATATAAAAGCAAGGATGTAATACTGAGGTTTTATAAAGTGCTGGTGAGGCCTCACTTGGAGTATTGGGCCCCTTATCTTAGAAAGGATATGCTAACATTGGAGAGGGTTCAAAGGAAGTTAATGAAAATGATTATGGGATTGAAAGGCTTGTACATAAAGAGTTTGATGGCTCTGGACCTGTCCTCATTGAAATTCAAAACAATGAAGGGTGACTCAGTGAAATCTACTGAATGTTGAGGGGTCTTGATAGAGAGGTGTGGAGAAGTTGTTTCCTATGGTGGGGGAGTCTAGGACTAGAGAGGACAGGGGCATCCTTTTAGAATGCAGATGAGGGGGAAATTTCTTTTGCCAGAGTGTTGAATCTGTGGAATTAATTACCACAGGTGGCTATGGAGGCCAAGTTATTGACTATTTAAGACAATACTGTTGTTTGGCATCTGTCTGTCACGAAGGACAATGGGTGATCACCATCACAAGCCTGGGCGGAAAGTACGGAGATCCCCAGATGCCCAGTCATCAAGATCGCCCTCTCAGCCTCACCAGTGTAATCCAAATAAAAGCTTTGAAGCAATACATTTGACATCAGCTTGGCTGCGGAAGCTACTGGAAGGATGTTCAATGACACCCAGCCGCCTTAGGGGTTCCACTCCAGATTTGTTACCTGGGTTGACTGCCGTAGCCTTCACCTCTCCCAAGACTGCCCACGAGGCAGTGGGGCTACCTACCTATAGCTGAGGATCTGGGACCATAAGATATAGGGGAAGAATTAGGCCACTAAGTCCATCGCATCTGCTCCACCATTTTATCATGGCTGGTCCAATTTTCCTCTCAGCCACAACCTCCTGCCTTCTTTCTGTATCCCTTCATGCCCTGACCAATCAAGAATCTATCAACCTTTGCTTCAAATATACAGCAGCCTGTGGCAAAGAATTCCACACATTCACCACTCTCTTGCTTAAGAAATTCCTCCTCATCTCCATTCTGAAAGGACACCCTTTTATTCTGAGGCTGTCCCCTCTGGACTTAGACTCTCTTACCATAGGAAACATTTTCTTCATCAAGGCCTTTCACCATTCAATGGGTTTCATTAAGGTCACCCCTCATTCTACTGAATGCAGGCCCAGAGCCATCAAATGCTTTTCATATGACAAGCAATTCAATTCTGAAATCACCTTCTTGAACGTCCTTTGAACCCTCTCCAGTTTCAGCACATCCCTTCTAAGGGGCCAAAACCTGCTCACAGTACTCTAAGTGAGGCCTCACCCGTGCTTTATAAAGTTTCAACATTACACCCTGGCTTTTATATTCTAGTCCACTTATTTAAAGGTAGAGGTTGATAAATTCTTGATTAGTCAGGGCATGAAGGGACACGAGGAGAAGGCAGGGGACTGGGGCTGAGAGGGAAAGTGGATCAACCATGATGAAATAGTGGATTAGACAATGGGTCAAAGGGCCCAATTCTGCTTCTATATCTTTTACAAGTGTCCCCCGCTTTTCGTACGTTCGCTTTACAAAACCTCGCTGTTACGAAAGACCTACATTAGTTACCTGTTTTCACTAACAGAAGGTGTTTTCACTTATCAAAAAAAGGCAGCGCGCGCCCCGAGCAACCAAGTTCCTCCCTCGGAACTGCATTCTAGCCGGCATTGCTTAAACACGTGCCCATGAGCATATGTGCTTTATGTCGATTTATTTTGAGAATCCGTTAGCAAGATGAGTTCTAAGGTATCAGAAAAGCCTAAAAGAGCTTGTAAGGGTGTTACACTTAGCGTAAAACGAGACATAATTAAGCGTTTCGATCGTGGTGAACGAAACAAGGACAAAGTGAGTTTGGCTTGTGGAAGTTGACGAAGATGATGTTGAAGAGGTTTTGGCATCTCATGACCAAGAACTGATAGATGAAGAGCTGATGCAATTGGAAGAGGAAAGGATAACAATCGAAACCGAATGCGGTAGCGAACGGACCGAAAGTAAAGTCGTCCAGGAACTGAACGTGAAGCAACTGCGTGAGCTTTTTGCTGCAATGATCGCAGAAAAGTACAACTTTAATTTTGAAAGGGCACGTATGTATAGGCCATATTTGCAGGATGGTTTGAGTGCTTACAAAGAACTGTATGATATAAAAATGCGTGAGGTTATGCAGTCAAGCATACTGTCGTTTTCCAAGCCTTCCATATCAGCCGCGGTTGACGACGAACCTCGACCTTTGACATTGAGGCAGGCAGAGATAGAAGAAGATGACCTGCCTGCCCTGATGAAAACAGATGACCATGAGATGACACCTCAGTGTCCCACCACTCCAGTAGTTCCAACCTCCGGGCCACAGGCCCGTGGCGTAGACGGTGGGGACCACTGCACCACCCCAACCTCCACGACTCAGCCTAACACACCATCACCAGTGGGCTCGGCGTTGTCTTCCCGATTCGGGTAAGTGATACTACACTGTACATACATTATTTCTACTTTATATAGGCTGTGTATTTTTATGTGTTATTTGGTATGATTTGGCAGCTTCATAGCTTAAAGGTTACTGTAGAGAGTGTTTCTGCCGAGAGCGCTTGCATGAAATTTTCGCTACGGTGGACAGTGCGGCAATGATTGTAGAAAAGTATTTCTACTTTATATATACTGTGTATTTATCATATCATTCCTGCTTTTACTATATGTTACTGTTATTTTAGGTTTTGTGTGTTATTTGGCATGATTTGGTAGGTTTTTTTTGGGTCTGCGAACACTTGCAAAATTTTCCCATATAAATAAATGGTAATTGCTTCTTCACTTTACGACATTTCGGCTTACGAACCGTTTCATAGGAACACTCTACCTTTGGATGGCAGGGGAAACCTGTAGTCTTGTATCAAAATGTTTACCAGTTTATACTATAACACATTTTAGTATATTTAGTGCAATCAATATTTACATGGTACTTGCTCTTCTACTCACCCATATCCATTTCACTGATTCAGAAAGTATACCTCAAGACAACCATTTGATCTATCATTTGCTTCCAATACGGCCTTTTTCCACTGCGTACAAGTCTCTTTTCACATTGCACTTTTAAAAGTACTTTAAAACCCACTTATTCCCAATCTACTTAAGTGGCCTATAATTCCTGAAAGCATTTAATCTTTCACATTTGTCATAGGTTAGGTACCATCAGCAAGTACTCTATGGTTTAAAAATCCTATCAGTTTAATGAGAGTGAAAAAAATCTGTCTAATGAAGAATAATTAATGCATCAAGGAACTCAAATGACAGCCTAGTGGGGAGCCAAAAAACGAACATTTTTGTAAAAAAAGTAACATATACAAAATGCTGCAAGAACAACGGTCATGCAGTATCAATGGAAATGAATAAACAGCCGACATTTCAGGCTCAGACACTTCATCAGGAACATCAACTATTTATTCCTTTCTATTGTTGCTGCCTGACCTGCTGAGTTCCTCCAGCATTTTGTATGTTACTCTAGATTTCCAGTATCCGCAGAACATCTTGTGATTATATTGTACTATACAGTTCCAATAAAATTAAACTCAAATTTGACTATGATTCATTACATCTAAAATTGTAGGCAATTAATATTTACTAAATAACCCATAGCCACTAAAAACTTGCAATCACAATCTATTGTATTCCAAGAAAACATCACAAATGGGCACTGGAAAAAAAGCTATAAAATGATAGCCTATTTCACCTTCTACAGTTACTAGGCCAACTGCCCAATGATTGTGAAATTGCCCATTCTTTTAGAATATCTGCAAAAAGACTTCCACTACTCAGATACAATTTCAGTTCCAACAACCATCTCCCCTACTTATCTCATTGTAATCTATAAAGCCTTTCATTTGCTTTAAATGCTCAGTAGATATATAAAGTCTTCATTCCCAGGCATATGCTTCTATCTCTGTGCTGCAGATTCATTTGGCAATAAAAGGTTAAGTGCACATACAGCATCTGTATTACAATTAAGCAAAAGCTCCATTTTGGTCTGCTGACTTTTCCAACTGGAATGGTTAATACAACCAAACATCACTATTGTACATTATACCTTTTAAAAATGTATTCAGCTCGATTTTACAAATAAACTTACAAATGAAAGCCAAATGACAGTCTCCTACAGCTCTAACTCTGATCTAGCTAAACTTCAGACAGCCGTCGATACCTAAGTCATAGAATATTTTCTATTAGTTTTCATTCCTGCAAATAAACCTGAAAGCAGCCTCTTGAATATCATTTGGAAACTCCATTCCCAACTGAACAATTCTAGTTTAAAAGATTTAGTTCAACGAGTTACTAAATTTTTGAACCATACCTAGTTCCCTTCAAATACTCAAACAACAGGAATACTGCAGATGCTGGAAATTCAAGCAACACACATCAAAGTTGCTGGTGAACGCAGCAGGCCAGGCAGCATCTCTAGGAAGAGGTACAGTCGACGTTTTGGGCCGAGACCTTTCGTCAGGACTAACTGAAGGAAGAGTTAGTAAGAGATTTGAAAGTGGGAGGGGGAGGGGGAGATCCAAAATGATAGGAGAAGACAGGAGGGGGAGGGATGTCCATGATCCTCTCATATACCTTTTGCCAATCACCTGTCCAGCTCTTGGCTCCATCCCTCCCCCCTCCTGTCTTCTCCAATCATTTTGGAACTCCCCCTCCCCCTCCAACTTTCAAATCTCTTATTAACTCTTCCTTCAGTTAGTTCTGATGAAGGGTCTCGGCCTGAAACGTCGACTGTACCTCTTCCTAGAGATGCTGTCTGGCCTGCTGCGTTCACCAGCAACTTTGACGTGTGTCCCTTCAAATACTTGTGCTTTCTTACATTTCAAAATTATCTTGTTTGACACTTTATGTATAAGATCTTAAGATAGGAGCAGTTGTCAAAATCTGGATCTCTTTGCCATAAGCTACACAATAAAAGACCCCCATTAAAGTCTTCATATACAGTTTTACAACAAAAACATTAAGCTGATAGACATGATCCACAGCAGTTATTGGAACATGTGGAATTAATGCTCCAAGGATCTAGATTTTTGAAGTTTCCTCCAACTACAACACCCTTCATGACCAAAAAGCTTGCCTCATTAACTGTCATTTTGACAAAATAATATTGTGGGTAACTGTTTCTTCTGACCATGTTGAGTCTTGCTCAGAAATAATACAAATCATTCTTCTGTAAAAGTCTAATTTATAGCAAATACTTAGGTATTTTTGTTCTTAACTGTTCAATAGTTTAGCTACCTAGATTATGACAACATTGAGACTCAGCCTATTAATGTTTCTATCAGCAGAAATAAAGTACAAGGCTACTGCAACTGAATACTGGCAAAATATACATAAGCTTTCTCGTTCAGAGCAAGTTGTCTTACATTGTAAAAAAAAGTGTTATCTATGAAATTATTCATTTAGTGAGTCCTCCAATTGTTGACTCCAATCATAGCACAATTTCCAAGCAGTCGTGTGCTTGCCTGATTAAGACTCTGAATGTATGTACGGTAGCAATATTCAGTCATCTATTGGCCAGAAGAAATGGTACCATAGTTAAATTATGGCTTGTCTTGTGAGAATAAATGCTCTTATTATTAAAGATAATACCAGGTCAGTGAATATTAAATCCCATTTAAGAATTCAGAGCATTTATTTTGTTATGGCATGCCATAACCAGACTATTGTACTATTTCTTCTGACCAATCGATGACTGAAGATTGCTACCAGGCATTCAAGGCCTTGATCAGGCAAGCACACATCTGCTTGGAAGTTTAAAATGAGATCTGCAGTGTATGACTCTTCTTAAAAGCTAACACTATTCATGTGTTGTTCATTGCTTTGCCAAGTTTAAACAAAAGAACAAAAATTCTTAAAGATGTAACTGGAAAATTACTACCAGAAATCCTGTAATTTTTACATTATCAAAAGGGATAAAATGTTATTATTTTAATGTATTGAGGAAGAGATACTGTATGAAATTGCCAAGAAACCTAAAATGCATTTTATGTCTTTGCGCTCTACTGCTGCCGCAGAACAACATATTTCCTGTCAAGACATTGATAATAAGGCTGATTGAGTATTTATGCAGTTTGATTTATTAATCTCTAACGGACTAAACTTTGAGCTACAACATAAAAATACCAAAAATCACCTACTATCGTCCCAGAAAGAGATTTTGCCCATTGTTTAACAAGTGGAGATAATTTTTCCCTATCTTGAAACCCTGGAAAAGGAATTTCTACACATTAGCTTCCTGCAAGTTGCTACAAAGATCTTTCCAGAATAAACTACAGAGCAATGGAATCAATACATTCCATCATCATTAATCTCACTGTCAAAAACATCCATTGATAAATATTATAATTGCAAGATAACTTGCATAACAATAATTTGATTTCAAGTAGCTTGCTGGAACCGCTCATCTCAAATTTAAGAAAACAGTGAACAATAAAAGAACTGCAGCATCCGAGGGGAAATGATACTGAACACTAAAGCGTTTTGCGGTATTTAAAAGGCAATTATCCATATTAAAATAAAGATGGACTGGTCTTTGCCAAGGTTTTTACCTAATTTGAAATCAGACTCTACAGATGAGCCCAGTCGGACTCTGCGCTTCTCACCTGAAACGGTAAAATATCGTTCCTCAGCATGCTGTCCTCCATCCAAGACTTGGGCTGGAAGGCTGAGCTGGATCTCGAGTACTTGTGCGCCGGGATGTGGTTGCCGGGGAAAGGTTTCTTCATGGGGGAGATGGAGTTGAGGGCTGCCATGCCGCGGCGGTGATCCCGACCTTGGGACCCACCCCAGACACCGACGCCGCCGCCGCCGGAGCTCCAAGACGACGAGGAAGACGAGGAAGGCGACGGGCTTTGGTAGCTGCTCCACGGGGAAGGGGGTTTACTGAGGCTGTTGGCCAAGTGAGGCAGCTGGTTGAAAGCATTTCTGTGCGGGAACGGGCTGGCAGGAGACCTCCGCTGCTGCTGCTGGTGGTGGTGGTGCGGCGGCGGCGGGTGGTGCGGGTGGTGGTGCTGAGACAGGGCCATCTGGGGCGAGAAGCTGCCTCCGAAGCCGGGGCTGACATGGTGGGGGAAATTCTGGAACAGCATCGCCCCGTTGGCGGAGGGAGCAGGGACGCCCTGGTGGAAGAAATTGTCCTCGCTGACGGTAGGAGGAGTCATCGCTGCTGACCAGTTGCTGAAACCGGTCAGGGAGGATGTTGACGAGGTGAGGGACGGCGTCCCGGTCGTGCCGAGCCCCGAGGAAGGAGGGTCGTGGTAGTCAAAGCCGGGCAGGATCGGCGACTCCATCCTCAGCTTCTCCTTGGCGCCGGCGCCCCCGCTCTCCTCCTCGGACTTGGGCGACTCGGAGAGGATGACTACTTCGGGGGCAGCAGCCTGATCCAGCCGGGGGGAGAGCTGCGGCGGCTGGGGCTGGGGCTGGGGCTTGGGTTTCTCTGACAGCAGCAGATCATCTTGCATGGTCTGGATGGCCGAAGCAGGGAAGAGCCAAGCCGAAGTGGAGGCGCTGCAGAAGCTGGCGGCGCTCTGCTGCTGGTGATATCTGACTGGAAAAGCTACCTTACTGTTGGTATTATTGGTCTGAACTAGTAAACCGAACCCGTAATCCCCCATCGAGCGTGACGGCCGCACCACTGCCCCCTCCCTACCCCTCCTGGTTCTCTTCTTAAATATATAAAGAAAATCATAAAAGGGGGGAAAATGTCGCGTCACCGCCCTTTCGGCACCACTTTTTTGCCTCAGAAAATCCAATTAACTGTTTCCAAACCAACAGCTTTTTTCCCCCCTCCTCTTCGACCGGCTTCTCTCACATACCGAGCCCTGGTCTCACATTATAGGTACGTATGTTTATACTAATCAGATCGCCTGCTTTCAACCCCCCCCTTCCCCCGAGGAGAAACTTCTTTCTCGGCCCCCCTCCCCGATCTTTCCTCCCTCCCCCGCCTCACACTCCTCACTCTCCGCTCGCCTGGACCGACAGACTGAGCGCAATGACAAGAGGCGCGAGCTTCTTCCTGTTCGACGGTTTTCAGGCTCCTCCCCCTGCCGGCGCCCCATTCGCCCTCCGCCTGACGCGAAAGGGGGATGAGAGAGAAAAACAACACCGGCTTTCTCTTCCGGTTCGACAGTTTCAAGGTGCCCTCGGCCGGCCCGTTTGCCTGTTTAGGTTGCGTCACAAACGGGAAGTACGCACGTGGGGGCACGCGCTGATTTTGAATGGGAGTTCTAACCGGTCAGTGCGGAAGCGGCCTGTGCCAATGGTTGTGCTGAAGGCGAAGGGTGAGGAGGCAGGGTCTGTCATCTAGTACATTAGCAGAGGATTGTCAAATGACAGGTTCCCCCCGGGCCGGCTGCTCTATTGACCGACAAACACAAAATGTCCCGGCCGTCGATGACTTGGGTCACTTCTTCCGGCATTTGCCTGCTGCTCAAGATTTCCAGCGTCTGCGGAGTCTCTTGTGTTTCCAGCCTTATCTTTGATGCAAATTCACTTTGCGAAAAAAAACACAACGATATTGCTTTGGGGCTGGAAGTGGTCCGCTGATGTCTCTCTTGTGGAGACTTTTATTTGGAAATTGTACTTTCTGCCTTCCTATATGACATGTTGTATCTTGCTTGCACGATCGACATCTTAACTCTTGAATTGATGGATTTTGCGGATGCTTGCATTGTGTAAATATAGATTAAAAGTAACTGGTCAATTACTCGAGGAAATTTACTCAATGTGGTAGGGGTCTTGTCGCTGTCTGAAGGAACAGTGGGAGCAATAAATATTGCCTTCATATTTAAATAATGCTTGTTTGTGTCCGTGTGTGGTTATAGAAGTGTGATCTGCTAGTTTACGCATCTAATGCTGAATGGAAAAACTAAGCTGATACATGCAATGCAATTTGAGGAAGAATGTTGCTGTTTACTAGAATTGGAATTCAATAATTTACTACAAGAATGAGTGATTCTGAAGTGTAAATATATATTTTGATTATTTCTGGCACAGGCGTAATGTGCCAAATGGTATCCTTCTGTGCTGTTTCATCTTGTGTATATTATAATGTGTTAATTTTGCTGAAACCCAATACCCTGCAAACCCCCCTCCCCCCCCCCAGAAATGAAGAATGGCAACTTAGAACCAACCAATCAAGGGTAATGAAAATGGCATAAATCAAAACACCTTAAAAGTCTTTGGAATAAGTAGACATTGCATGTTGATATTCAAGATCAAGCTGCTCTGCAACATTATATGAAATATGCACATGTGCTGAATTATTCCAGTCAATCATCCTCTGCTTCAGAGTTCTATGGATTAACAAGCTGGTTTGGAGCTTGATAATTTTTTCTGTGTATCAGAATACATGTCTCACTTTGCATTATAACTTTACAAAGATTCACAAACAGCAGCTTCCCCCTCTGCCATCTGATTTCTGAATGGGCGTTGAACCCATGAACACTACCTCACTACTTTTTTTATTTCTGTTATTCTGCACTACTTATTTAATTTAAATAGACAATGTACAGTAAATATACTATCATGTATTGCATTGTACTGCTGCCACAAAGACAATGAATTTCACAACATATGCTGGTGATATTAAATCGGATTCTGATTAAATGGTTATATATTTTCAAAGTCAAGTTTGATTGACATTATTTTCATAGCAGACATGAAGAAAGAAAAGCACATTACAAGAAGCATAGATATAAAAGATCCAATTTGGCATTTCTACAAAGAAGGGCATTAACGTTTTATCAGCCAATATTTATTCCTATCTACTTTGTAAGAAAGACCATCTAGTTGTAATTCATTTGTTTTTTTACTGGATTGTACACCAAATTCACTGATTTTTTCTTGCATGAAAAGATTAACAGCAAAATCACTTGACTGAATGTGTGCAGTCCTGGCAACTCTCAAGAAGCTTGACAGCCAGTAGGAGAAAGCAGCCTGCTTTCTTGGCACCCCATGGAACATACTAAACTTTGTTCCCTTGACTGCAGAGTGCAACATCTACCAAATACAATTGCAACAGTATGATCTTTACTACCACAGAGGACAAGGAGAACAAGTGCATGGAACATCACCACCTTCAGGTTCCCCTCGAAGGAACACACCAGCCTAACTTGGAGATTTATCATTAGCCCTTCATTACCGATGTGTTTAAATATTGGAACTTCCTTCATTAAAAGCTTGTAGGAGTACTTTATTGGAGCAATTACAGTGGTTAAAGGCAAAATATCTCATTAGCCTTGGACATCTTTATGACCCTTAGGCTTGGCAGGGTAGACATTGAGATATTTTAACCAATGAAGAGGGAACATAGTTGCAAAATAAAGGGCTACTCATTTAAAACTGAGGTACATTGAAATTTCTTTTTTCAGAGTAATGCATCTGGAAAATTTTCTTTGTTTACCTCCCCTAACTCCCCCCGCCCCAGCCAAGGGTGGCAGATAGATGGGAAGAGCAAAGCCTCTGAAACATTGAGGATTGAGGGTTATGGAGATCTGACATAGAAGATGAGTTGAAGCCAGCATAGATCAGCTATGATATTACTGGATGGTGGGACAGACTCAAGGGGCCTCATCGCTTATTCTTGCTGTTATTTTCTTACATTCTCAAGAGCAATTAAGGGTAGGCAATAGATACTCATTTGTGTAGCAACTCCCATGTTTCAAATATGAACTTTAAAGAGTAGTTCATTGGTTTTGAAGTACTCTGGGACTCCTTGTAATTGAAATAGCATACTTTCTTTTGATGTGTAGCTGAAAGGCTTATTAACCATTAAAAAGATGAATAATGTTCAATTCATTTGCAAAAATGAAAGCTCAAACAGTATACATACAATTCACAATGTTGATGAGTGAAAATGTTCTTGGGGGGTAAAGATGATTAAAATTTTATTCTTTATTTCTAGATGAATTTCTCTGAATTCTTTGTAATGCAAATACAGTTTGATTTATTCATTAATTATAAACCAATGGCCTCAATTATAAAGAGTAACTGTACAAATAGATTCATGGAGTACTAGATTAACAAAAGAAAAACAAGAAATCTGGTGAATTCCTGAGTTTCACGAAAATGACCTGGCCACATTCTAATGGTGCTAATTTTTCATAAAGGGTTATTGATTCTGTTGTTTCTTTTTATTTCTCACATGTGACATATCACCTGACAGAAGGGCAGTTTTTTTGAAGTGTTTTGATGTCGCGTGGCTAATGTACAGAAGGTACTCAAAATATAGGACGTAATAGCATTTTGCATACTTTGGCATTTCTTCTCAAACAACATTTACTGATTTGGGTTAGTATTTATCTAAATGGCCTTTGGAGATGTTAGCACTTAGCTGCTAGACCTTGAGTAGTCTTGATTGTGCAGCAAATCTCTGCCTGCCTCTCAGTTTTGTGTGTTGATAATCATAAGTAATATTCTGACTGGAAGTGACCTACTATACATTCGGTTGGAACAGATAACAGCTTCATGGGCATGAATTCCTTAAATAGTATTTGTGTGATATTTCCATTTTGTAGCTATATCTCCAGACAGATCGCCAATATGAAAACAGTTATAAGAACTTAAACAGAAGCAAGAATAGGCCATTTGATTCCCAGTGCTTATTTAGCATTCAATAAAACCACATACCAAAGTTTGCAAAAAAATTATTTGCAAACTATACACAAGGGGTACATTGATGTCTCAGTAAATTGCTGCTGATATGAAGAAATAAAAGTGCAAAGAAATTCATGGAAAACTTGCAACTTTTTCTTGCTAAATGAAAGAAGATGAAGGTGCAAATTGATAAACGGTAAAGGGATAGTACAGATTAACAATAAAGAGATGGTTTGCTAAAATATTCGGGGTGGCAGGAGGGGTTAAAGATATTAAAATTAAGATTTAGGATAAAACAAGGGTGAAAACTTGTCTTTAACTGGATTTTGAGACTGAACAGCATAGGTGGTGTTCTGAATTGACAAGTTTTCTACTTCAATGTTTGAGTAATTTAGCCATGATAAAAGAATAAGGCCCAGAAGGGATAAAGATCCATGATAAAAGAATAAGGCCCAGAAGGGATAAAGATGTAGGGTAGATTTAGAGTTATGGAGCAGTACGGCACAGAAACAGGCTTATTGGCCCATCTAGTCTGTATTGAGCCATTTAAACTACCTACTCCCATTGACCTGCACCGGGACCATAGCCCTCCATACCCCTACTATCCATGTACCTATCCAAACTTCTCTTAAATGTTGAAATCGAGCTCACGTGCACCACTTGTGCTGGCAGCTCATTCCACATTCTCACGACCCTCTGAGAAAAGAAGTTTTCCCTCATGTCCCCCTTAAACTTCTCACCTTTTCCCCTTAACCCATGACCTCTGATGGTAGTCCCACCCAACCTCAGTGGGAAAACCTGCTTGCATTTACCCTATCTGTACCCCTCAATTTTATATACCTCTATCAAATCTCCACTGTCTTCTACATTCTAAGGAATACAGTCCTAACCTATTCAATCTTTCCTTATAACTCAGGGTCTGTGATTACAAAATCATCAAATAGTTACTACTGAAAGAGGCCAAGGGGCCTAGGAAATCCATATCAATTCTATTAGAGGGCAGTCTAGCTAGTCCCATATTACTGCTCACTTTTCATAGTCCTACAAAATCTTTCTACATTGCTGCTTATTTTTTCCAATCAGAATGTAACAGTCCCCATTTCTGAGCACCCACCTGCTCCCTGTCACTTATTTTGCCAGCCACTCTGTACTGTATTTACTTTCATTCCCACAGTTCACTAAGATTCCAAGTGTTGTATAATCTATTAGCTTGGAACTTGTGCCCGATACAATTCCATATCATTAATAAATATTAAGGAAAGGTTGTTATTGTATTGCTTTTATGAATTAACACAGATTGGTCAGCTGGTTGGAAGGCCTAACTGAAGCTCCAGACCGGGCACTATCCAGAAATAAATTGAGGAAATCCCAATGTGCCAAGGCTAAAAGGCCAGCTCCACAAGAAGCTCATCTGAGATTGCATTTCTGATTTCATTGTATGTAGTGCACAAGGGAACTTAACAAATTTTGTTTAGTTGTGATAGTTTATGCTTCACATCTCAGCTATTCCAATGAAGTTTGTTAAACATTTGTTCTTTGTTCTCAGAAGGATTTGGAGATATTTGTGCATTGCTAGACAATGCCATCCTGTTGTATGGGGGCGGGGGCAGGGGAAGAGTAGAAACTGCAAAATAATATTAAACCAGTTTGAATTCATATATTCTAAATCAGAAACAGTCTTAGCCAGAGCTGTTCTTGGATCAATGGCAAAACTCAGCTACAGCTTTTTATTTTGAAAGGAGCAGTGCAAACTGTAGTATAAAATAAGTTCTCCACATAAAGCAGGTAACTTCTTCAGAAATGGATATTAACATAAAGATTGTGGTACAAAATCATCTTGAAACACAGGTATGTTCACAAGTTTGATTTATTACGGAATTGCTCTGATGGCATTCACTCTGGCTAGCTAACGTACTGGAGCCATAAATAGATTGGTTCACATTTATAAAGTGAGTACCTGAGCCAACAGGAATATTATAACTAACTGAACTACTGGAAAGTTAGAATTTCCACAGTTCAGTATCTGATGAAAATGCACATACACTGGTGACGACTGGAGTTTGCTTAACACTAAAGCTGTCGGTGAATGAATAAATGACTTATAAAACAATTAGATTTTCACATAAATAATTGGCACACTTGAGGTATAAAGTACATCTGGTCCCTGCGAAAACAAACCTGAACAAGATACCATTTACATGAAATGTAAGAGGGGAAAAATAACATCCAGTTGATGACAAAAATAAAGATTAATTTTAAATGTGCTGAAGTTTCTTCTGCTAGGTGAATCTTCTCTTTTAAGTTTATAATCTGAAGGATTGGGACCTCAGTTTCCAGCAAGGGGTTCTAGGTTGTTTTTACTGCAGCTGTTTTAATTCATTGCCTGACAATTAAAGGCTCCACCTTTTAAAATTACCATTGCGTGCAATAGTTCAAAACCCATTCTAGAATATTTACTGGTTCTATATGAATAATGCAATGTTATAAATAAATATTAATAAAAATTCAAGAATTCCTATCTTGCTGCATTTGATTAAGGAAGTGTGCTACATGGTTTATAGATGTGTGCACACATTGTACTCTGATGGGAAATAACACTGCTTTTAAGAAACTAAATTATTGTGCAAAATTGCAATATGCTTCAATTTTTATGGCTCGCTGTTTTACATATGTGCCATTATGTGGAAACAATTTTTACATTTCTACAATTGCTCTATTGTGACAGTATCATCCAATAATTTGTAGCATTTTACCAATTTTAAAATTGCCTCAGTTAAAGCAACAGTACTTCAAATTTTACAAGCAAAGAATGTTTAAGTGGATCAAGACAAACATTCAAGACTGTTATTTCAATTAAGTAGGTGATTTTTGCTTCCATGTTGATTTTCCAGTGGTACTAGAAAGTTTGTGAACCCCGTTGAATTTTCTCTATTTCTGCATAAATATGACGTAAAATATGATCAGATCAGACACAGTCCTAAAACTAGATAAAAAGAACCCAATTAAGTAAATAACACAAAAACATTATACAAACGTTTGCACTTGTTCATTTATTTATTTATTGAGAAAAATGATCCAATATTACATATATTTGTTGGAAAAAGTATGTGAACCTTTGCTTTCAGTAACTCTTGTGACAGCAATAACTTAAACCAACCGTTTCTGGTAACTATTGATCAATCCTGCATATCTGCTTGTAGGAATTTTAGGCCATTCCTCCTTACAAAACTGTTTCAACTCTGGGATGTTGGTGGGCTTCCTTGCATGAACTGCATGCTTTAGTTCCTTCCACAACATTTCTTTAAGATTAAGGTAAGGACTTTGACTCGACCATGCCAAAACACAAATGCTCTTTTTTTTAAACCATTCTGTTGTTGATTTACTTTTGTCTTTCAGATTATTATCTTGTTCCATTATCCAACTAATATTAAGCTTCGAGTGATGGACCTGACATTCTCCTGTAAAATGTCTTGACACAATTTGAATTCATTATTCCCTCAATCATTGCAAGCTAAGCAGACCCTGAGGCAGCAAACAACCCCAAACCATGATCATCCTTCCACCATGCTTCACAGTTGGGATGAGTTTTTGACGTTGGGGGTGAAGTGCCCTTTTTCCTCCAAACGTAGCGATGTTGATTTCTGTCAAAAAGTTCAACTTTTGTCTCATCTGTCCACAGAACAGTGTCCCAGAAGTGTTGTAGAACATCTGGGTGGTCTTTTGCAAACTTGAGAAGTGTAGCAATGTTTTCTTTTGGAGAGTAGTGGTTTCCTCTGTGGTATCCTTCCCTGAGCACCATTCTTATTCAGTATTTTTCTTATAGTGGACACAGGAACAGAGACTTTAGCATGTTCTAGAAACTTCTGAAGGTCTTTTGCTGTTACCCTTGGGTTCTTTTTCACCTCCTTCAGCATTGCACATTGTGCTCTTGGTGTGATCTTTGCAATATGTCAACTCCTAGGGGAGTTGCAACAGTACTGAATTTCTCTTATTGTGGACTAATGAACACTCAGATCTTTAAAAATGCTTTTGAAGCCTTTTCTGGCTTCCTGTATCTCTACAATTCTTCTTCTAAGGTCCTCTGAAAGATGTTTTATTTGGGGCATGGTGCACATAAATAGATCTTTCTTGAGAAGCACAGACTCTGTCAGTAACTTGACCTTGTATGCCTTTTTTATAGGGCAGGGTACCTCAACAACCCACACCTCCAATCCCATCTTATTGATTGGAGCACCCGACCTGAAAAAGCTGTTGTAGAAGGCATTACCCCTTCACATTTTCCAACAAATACATATAATATTGGATCATTTTTCTCAATAAATAAATGAACAAGTATAATGTTTTATGTGTTATTTATTTCATTTTTTTTTCCTTGTTTTAGGACTTCTGTGAAGATTTGATCACATTTTAGGTACAGTAATATTTATGCAGAAAGAGAAAATTTTGCAGGATTCACAAGCTTTCTAGCACCATTGTATGTCTATAAAGCCAGCATTGTGGCTGACTGTTAATTAACTGGTTGTAACTCGCTTGTTCATGTATTCTTGCTATGGTACTTGAAATGAATTTCAGAAGGGCAATTTTCAGTTTGGTCTGCATACTTTTCTGTGAATTATGCAAGGATTTTTCACTGTGGAAGACGAATTACTATTAAAGAAGTATATGGCCTCTCGCAATATTGATAAACGACTAGCAATACCACAAAGTCAATATAAAATTTTCACAAACTATATTTTTTTGAGACATGGAGGCTGCGTGCTATTTTTAGTCTATTGAATAATCTCTAATTACCCTCCACATCTTATCTGCTTTTTCAATACAGGTATAGCGATTTTAGCTAACAGAAGCTCTTAGCCCAGGAGATAAATTACAATTATAATTAAATATAGTCTAAAATAAATGCATTTGTTATTATTTTAAGTGAGTAACCAGTAAATGGTATTATTTGAATCTCAGAATGGCTGATTTTTTTTTAGTTGGGGAAAAGGTACTAAATTCATTAGAGTTCTCGTCTACAGAAGTTCATTGCTTGCCAATTTAATTGCAGTCACCTAATACGAGATATGATACATTGTTTGGACAATTTAAACACTAGCCCAGATAGACGGTGGAAAGACTGTGTCGGGATCAGAGGCAGGAACTGATTTCACGTGCTCTCCCATACTGTTCACTCCTCTCTCCATGTTGCTGAGGCTATGAAGACTGCCCTGGCTGCTGTGCTCCGTGCCCGCTAATATGAACTGTTACCGAGGCTTTGGGCTTACTCCAGGCTGTTCCGGGATTTTGGTTTGGAATGTTGTTGCTTGCTTCTGTTGTTTGCATGATTTGTGTTTTTTTCCCCTCCCCCTTTCTCTGCATATCAGGTGTTGGTATTTATTTTTTTAATTGGGTTCTTTCAGGTTTCTTGCTTTGTGGCTGCCTGTAAGCAAACAAATCTCAAGGATGTACAATTTATACATTCCTTGATAATATAATTTGAAACTTGAAACTTGTGTAACTGTGTAAACATTGATACAATTATTATCATGAATTTTTGGAAAAGAACTGTTAGAAATTCAAGTTAATTATAAATATAAAATTATTTTTGCTATTTTGATATAAATGTATTAACCAGAATAAATAGATCAGATTGTCTTAAATGTCACTGACACTTAATTCTATAATCTGTACTAAGTTTATTACTTTACTGAAGCTGTCTGATTCCTGGTAGATGTTCTTGGTAGAACAAGATTACATATCAATGTAAATTGAGAATTTCTACATTCCTTCTGAGAAGCAGTGTTTTCTGTTGTGAGCAAGCTGATTAGTTCAAGATACCCATTAGCTGGTTTAGGGGTTAATTATAGAAAGGGGAGGAAATAGGAATCATTGTCCTCCGAATCTAACCTTACCGGACTCAGCTGGCTCCTCTCAATCTACCAGCTGCATTTATGCCATGGACAACACTGGGGAGGTTTCAGAACATGGGTAGTACAGCAAATGACAGAGTGACTCTCTTTGTTGATATCCCTTCGCCTCCAGAGCTGTGGCAGCATCTAGTGTGTTCCTGCAAGCTGGGATCTTTGGGTGTCTTGCAGCTAAACCAACACTGGTAAAGCACAGCCATTCATGGGGCCCATGTGGTCAGTTCCTATTAAGGGACAAGTGGGTGTGACTGTGAGTGAGGCAGGTAGGAGGATCCAAGAGGTAGTGCTGTAGGAGCCTCAGACCTCGAGCTTGCCCAGCAGGTCTGAGATTATTGCTTGATGCAAGGATGATAGTGGGGGCTGTTGGAAGGATGAGTAAACAAATCGTGGCATTGTGGTTCAGGGGGCCAATTAAATGGGGGGGGGGTGGGGGAGTGTGAAGGGCAATGAAGTTGTGATTGGGGATAGTATAACCAGGGGATTAGATACACATCTCTATGGCAAGGACTGAGAGCGCCAATGGCTGTGTTGTCTGTCTGGTACCCAGGATCGAGACATCTCGTCTGACCAGCAGAAGAATTTGGAGCATGAGGGGAAGGATCCGGTTGTCATGGTCCATATGGAAACCAACTACATAGGAAAACCAAGGAAAGTGGTCTCCTGAGGGAGCTTGAGCAGCTAGGGACATTAAAACTCCGAACCAAGAAGGTAATAATCTCTGGATTGTTACCCAAGCCATATGCAAATTGGCACAGGGTTAATAAGATCAGAGAGCTAAAATCGTGGCTCAAAGATTGGTATGGGAGAAGTGGGTTTGAATTTGTGGGACGTTGGCACCAGTATTGGGGAGGAAGGGAACTGTTCAGATGGGACATCCTGAAACATGTTGGGACCAGGGTCTTGTAGGGCTGTGAATAGGACCACAATAAACAGTAACATAATGGGAGAAGTATTGATAAGTAAAAAGGAAGGAAGGTGAAAGATGGGTTACTGAAATTTCCAGAATAAAGTATAAGACAAATGGTTTAGAAAAGGATAAAAATTTAGTGAATATAAGATTGTAGGTGTTATATTTCAACGCACACAGCATATGAAATAAGGTAAATGATGTGGCCGTCACAGAGATGTGGTTGAAAGAAGATCACAGCTGTAGAGTTAACATCCAAAGACACACATCATATCAAAAAGACATGACAGGTGGGCAGAGGGGTTGTGGTGGCTTTGTTAGTACAAAATGAAATCAGATTCTTAGATTGAAGTGGCATAGGATCAGAAGATGTTGAATTCTTGTGGGCAGGGTTAAGAAACTCCAAGTTTGCGGATGACACGAAGCTGGACGGCAGTGTTAGCTGTGAGGAGGATGCTAAGAGGATGCAGGGTGACTTGGATAGGTTAGGTGAGTGGGCAAATTCATGGCAAATGCAATTTAATGTGGATAACTGTGAGGTTATCCACTTTGCTGGCAAAAACAGGAAAACAGATTATTATCTGAATGGTGGCCGATTAGGAAAAGGGGAGGTGCAACGAGACCTGGGTGTCATTATACACCAGTCATTGAAAGTGGGCATGCAGGTACAGCAGGCGGTGAAAAAGGCGAATGGTATGCTGGCATTTATAGCGAGAGGATTCGAGTACAGGAGCAGGGAGGTACTACTGCAGTTGTACAAGGCCTTGGTGAGACCACACCTGGAGTATTTTGTGCAGTTTTGGGCCCCTAATCTGAGGAAAGACATCCTTGCCATAAAGGGAGTACAAAGAAGGTTCACCAGATTGATTTCTGGGATGGCAGGACTTTCATATGATGAAAGACTGGATCGACTAGGTTTATACTCTCTGGAATTTAGAAGATTGAGGGGGGATCTTATTGAAATGTATAAAATTCTAAAGGGATTGGACAGGCTAGATGCAGGAAGATTGTTCCCGATGTTGGGGAAGTCCAGAACTAGGGGTCACAGTTTAAGGATAAAGGGGAAGCCCTTTAGGACCGAGATGAGGAAAAACTTCTTCACACAGAGAGTGGTGAATCTGTGGAATTCTCTGCCACAGGAAACAGTTTGAAGGTCAGTTCATTGGCTATATTTAAGAGGGAGTTAGATATGGCCCTCGTGACTAATGGGATCAGGGGGGTATGGAGAGAAGGCAGGTACAGGGTTATGAGTTGGATGATCAGCCATGATCATACTGAATGGCGGTGCAGGCTCGAAGGGCCGAATGGCCTACTCCTGCACCTATTTTCTATGTTTCTAAACTGCAAGGGGAACAGAACCTGATGAGAGTTATATACAGGCCTCTGAGCAGTTGCCAGGATTTGGCATACAAACTCGTGTAGAAAGGGCAATATTGCAAAGGTCCTGATGGTTTTCTGTATGCAGGTTGATTCGGGAAAATCAACCCTAATCAATGCTGGATCCCAAGAGAAGGAATTTGTAGAATGCCTACAATATAGCTTTTAGAGCAGTTTGTGGTCGAGCCCATTAGAGAAAAGGTAATTCTGGATTGGGCGTTGTGTAATGAACCAGATTTGATTAGGAAGCTTAAGATAAATAAACTCTTAGGGTGCAGTGATCATAATATGATAGAATTGACCCTACAGTTTGAGAGAAGGGGAAGCTAAAATCGAATGTATCAGTATTACAGTTAAGTAAAGTTAACTGCAGAGGCGTGTAAGAGGAGCTGGCCAAAATTGATTAAAAGGGGCACTGGCAGGGATGTATTTCTTTATTTATTAGGATACAGCATGAAATAGGCCCTTCTGAACCTTCAAGCTAAACTGCCTAATTTAACCTTGACCTAATTATGGGACAATTGACCTACTAACTGGTACATCCTCGGACTGTGAGAGGAAACTGGGGCATCCAGAGGAAACCCACATATTCCACAGGGAGGATGTACAAACTCTTTACAGCAGATCCTGGGATTGAACTCCAAACTTCAAAACTCCAAGTTGCAATAGTGCTGTGTTAACTGCTACACTACCATGGTGCCCACATGGCTGACATTTTTGGGAGTAATTCAGAAAATGCAGAATTAGTTTATCCCAAAGAAACAGCATTCTAAAGGAAGGATGGGAAGACAAGGGAAATCAAAGCATAAAGACAAAAGAGTGGGCATTCAGTATAGCAAAATTTAAAGGATTGTGAAACTTTTAAAAACCAACAGAAGACAACTAAAAACAAGAGAAAAAATAAAATATAAAGATAAGCTAGTCAATAATATAAAACAAAATGCCAAGAATTTTTCAGACATAGAAGGAGTAAAAGAGAAGCAAGAGTAGATATTGGGCCACTGAAAAATGACACTGGAGAAGTAGTAATGGGGGACAAAGAAACGGCAAACAAACTGAATAAGTATTTTGTGTCAGTCTTCACTGTGGAAGATGTCAGCAGCACGTCGGAAATTTGTGAGTGTCAGGGGGAAGAAGTGACTGTAGTTGCAATTACTAAAAAGAAGGTGTTTGGAATGCTGGAAGGTCTGAAAGTAGATAAGTCTTCTGGGCCAGATGGACTACACCTTGGGATACTGAAAGAGGTAACTGAAGAGATTTTGGAGGTATTCTGGAATCACTAGATTCTGGAATGTTTCTGGAGGCTGGTAAATGACAAATGTTGCTCCACTCTTTAAGAAAGGAGGAAGGCATAAGACATGAAATTGTAGGCTAGTTAGACCGACTTTCGTGGTTGGCAAATGTTGGAGTCCATTATTAAGGATGAGATTCTGGGTACTTAACGGACATGATAATATAGGCTGAAGTCAGCATGGTTTCCTGAAGGGGCATTCTTGCCTAACAAATCTGTTAAAATTCTTTGAGGAACTAACAGGCAGGATAGACAATGGACAGCCTGTGGATGTTGTATACTTGGCCTTTGATAAGGTGCTGAATGTGAGGGTGCTAAACAAGGTAAGAGTTCCTGTATTACAGGAAAAATACTAGCAAGGACAGAAGATTGACTGACTGGCAGAAGACATAGAGTAGAAATAAAGAGATCCTATTCTGGTTGGCTGCCAGTGACAAGCGGTGTGCCACAGGGGTCATTGTCAGGTCTGTTACTTTTCATGTTATATGTTAATAATCTGAATATAGAATTGATGGTTTTGTAGCCAAGTTTGTAGATGATAACAAGATAGATAGAGCAGCAGGTAATGTTGAGGAAGCATGGAGATTGCAGAGGACTTGAACAGCTTAGGAGAATGGGCAAAGAAGTGGCAGATAGAATACAGCATAGGGAAGTATATTGTCCTGCATTTTAGTCAAAGGAATAAAGGCATAAAGTGTTTTCTAAATGTAGAGTGAATTTAGAAATCAGAGGAATAAACTGATTTGGAGTCCTAGTGTAGGATTCCCTGAAGGTTAACTTGCAGGTTGAATTAGTAGTATGGAAGGCAAATGCTGTGTTCACGTTCATTGCAAGAGGACTAAAATATAAAAACAGGGATGTAATGCAGTGACTTTATAAGGCATTGGTCAGAACACATTTGGAGCACTATAAGTGGTCTTGCGTACCATATCTGAGAATTGGAGTATGGTTATGAGAATGATCCAGGGACTGAAGTGGTTAATGTCTGAAGTGCTTGATGGCTCTGTGCCTGCACTGACTGGAGATTGGGAGACTGAGGGGGTGGGGGTAATCTCATTAAAATCTGCCAAATATTGAAAAGCCTAGATAGAGTGGACGTAGAAAGGTTGTTTCAAATAGTGGGAGAGTCTAGAAGCGGAGAGCACAGGCTCAAAATAGAAAAATGTCCCTTAGGAATAGAGATGAGGAGGAATTTCTTTAGTCAGGGAATGGAGAATCTGTGGGGTTCATTGCCACGGCTGGCTGCGGAGGCCAAAGCATTGGATATATTTAAAGCAAGTTTGATACTTTGGCAAACATCATGTGTGGTGGAGAGTATATTGACTGGTTGCCTCACATACTGGCATGGAAACACCAATGACCTTGAATGGAAAATCCCTCAAAAAGTAGTGGATACAGCCTTGTCCATCATGTCCCAGCCCAATTAAGCTCATCTACACAGAGCACTATCGCAGGAAAGCAGCAACGTAGACCCCTGTAACTCAGGTCATGCTCTCTTCTTGCTACTGCCATCAGGAAGAAGGTACAGAAACCTCAGAACTCACGCCACCGGGTTCAGGAACAGTTATCACCCCTCAACCATCAAGGTTTTGAACCAGTGTGGATAGCTTCATTCAACTTCACTTGTCCAATCACTGAACTGTTCCCACAATCTATGGACTCACTTTCAAGAGCTCTTCAGCTCGTATTCTTATTTATTATTATATATTCTCTTTTGTATTTGCATAGTTTGTTGGTTTTCCCACTTTGGTCATTTGTTCATCCTTTTGGATGAGGTCTTTCATTGTTTCTGTTATGGTTCTTGGATGCAATGAGCATGCCCACAAGAAAACAAAGCTCATGGCTGTATGGTGACATATATGTACTTTGATAATAAATTAACTCTGAACTTTCACGTTACAAAATTCACAATATATATGTGTTGCTTCTCAGAGTTATTTGAATGTGTATATCGTTCAAGAAAAATAATTTGAAATGGTACCGCAATGTTATTTTATTGCTGTGATGTAATTTCTTGTGATGTTCTTTGGTTATCGTGGAGCATGAAACAACAGTCATCATGGTCTCCATCAGCTGATGACCAATCAGAATATGCCCATTGGTCCATCACTATACTTCAAGTCATTGAGCCAACAATAAAAATTGAAATCTACTGAATTGTCAATTTGTCATTATCTGCAAAGAACTGTATGTCAGTCACAAAACTAAAGTTTAATAATAACCCATGAAATTTGTTGATAGCATCACAAACATTGATTTGACTTATTGCTGTTGAATTTGTTGGAGAATTTAAATTGATCACAACAGTCAGAAACTGGTTGAGAAATGAATAATAATCCATTGCGGTGTGTGAGATCTCAATCTATATATTAGAATATTTGATAAATTAAATGGTTATGATTTCTTACTATTTCTATATTTTTAAAATTTCAAAAAGAGGTGAAACAGGAGAAACAATTCTTGTCTCAGTGTGAACAATAGGCAAATTGGAAACTCAAAGACGAAAAGATGAATAGGTTCATAGTCTGTCATCAAATTAATTGCCAATACACCATATACCATAGATAAATCTTGTCTTGTGATGCCATGACTATGACTATTCTGTGTTAGAAGCATGGGTAGAAAAATATCTTTCTGTGTATCTTCAGCAAGTTTTTCTCAAGCGATCAAAAGCCCACACTTATGAGGAGTCCTGAAGAAGGGGCTCGGCTAAAACCCTCGACTGCTTATTCATTTCCATAGATGCTGCCTGACCTGCTGAGTTCTTCTAGCATTACACATGTGTTGCTTTTGATTTCCAGCATCTGCAGACTTCCTCATGTTTATGAGAGGCAAGTTGGCAGTTGTTAATTTGGAAACTAATTGAAAGGCTATGACAGTAGAAAGGTAATTTCCACCATTTAAAGAAATAGTACTTAATTTGCAATACATATGTTCTTTTAAAACACAAAGAGCAACAGGAAACATGGACCAGTTATCGATTAGTGAAGAAATGTAAGGGTGCCAGAAAAAGCAGGAAGTCTGAGGAGTGGGGACATTTTGGATACTTGCAATCTCAAGAAAATGACAATGAAAGTTAAAATACATTATTCAGAGTAACTTGGAGCTTCATTCAGTCTGTAAAAGGAAAAATCAGTGTTAAGGACAAAATTGAGTTCCGTAAGGAAATAGAAATATTTACAGTAGGAAATAAGAAAATGCCAGAGGTACTGTCAAGTTGAAGTTTGTTGCCATTCAACAACACACCTGTATACAGCTAAATGGAACATCGTTCCCTGGGGCGAGGGTGCAAAACACAGTACGTATAGTCACGCACAGTGCATATACGAGGAGTGATTGATAAGTTTGTGGCCTAAGGTAGAAGGAGATGAGTTATACAGCTCTCGTTACATGCACGTGCAGTTCAATTCTTTGAGTGATTATGCAGAAAGCTTGAAGTTAATAACTTTTGTGGTATTTCTGTTTCAGATAATTGAAAATTGCAAGTAAGTACTGTCTGAGAAAATGGACAACATCGGCTTTCGTGCAGTCATCCGCTACCTCAGTCTCAAGGGCCTATCACCCAAGGAGGTCCACGAGGACATGGTGGCAATACTAGGGGAGGGTGCCCCTTCTGACAGCATGGTGAGGAAATGGGCTGCTGAATTCAAACATGGCAGAGAAAGCCTGGAAGACAACCCCCGTCTTGGAAGGTCTGTCACCATCACCACACAGGAGACCATTGAGAAGATCCATGACATGACCTTAAGAGATCGATGAATAACACAGCGGTATATTGCCACAGAGCTGGGTATCTCCCAGGAACGTGTCCATGCAGTTATCCACAACGAACTTCAAATGACCAAGGTGTCAGCTCACTGGGTCCGAAACTCCTTGGGCCTGATGAGAAGCGGATTCGGCACAGCATGTCAAGGGACAATCTAGCCATTTTTGAGGCGGATCCTGAGAGATTTTTCCAGCAATTCATAACCATGGGTGAGACTTGGATCCGCCACTTCCAACCAGAGATGAAAGAACAATCAAAACAGTGGAACCACCCAGGATCTCCGGCTCCCAAGAAAGCCAAGTCGGTGATGCCAGCAGGCAAGGTGATGGCCTCCATTTTCTGGGATGCAAAGGGAGTGCTGCTGGTGGACTACCTGGAAAAGGGTCACACTATTACAGGAGCCTACTATGTTAATCTGTTGAGACAGCTATGGGAGAAAATCAAGAAGATTCGGCATGGGAAGCTGACAAGAGGAGTGCTCTTCCACCAGGACAACGCTCCAGCCCACAAATCCACAGTGGCGATGGCTGCCATCCAGGAATACGGATTCAAACTGGTCGAACACCCGCCCTATTCACCAGATTTGGCACCCTCGGACTACTACCTGTTCCCCAAGATGAAGAAGGAGCTAAGTGGTCACCATTTTGACACTGATGATGACGTCATCGCTGCTGTGGACCAGTTTCTGGAGGTCCAAGACGCCAACTTCTACAAAGAGGGGATCCGTATGCTCCACGACTGCTGGACTAAGTGTGTAAATGTAGGAGGGAACTATGTTGAAAAATAAATGTGCTAGGTTTTCTAAAATTGACTCCTTCTACCTTAGGCCACGAACTTGCCAATCACCCCTCGTAGTTGTGTGATTCTGTAATTTTTATTTAAAAGTTTTGTATGTGTATTGATGGAAGAAGTCACAAAAAGATTCCCAGAAATAATGGAGAAGGTGGAGTCCCATTCAAACGAGACATAAATGGGTATCATTAAACCAATATCATGGGAGAAATTAATGATCTGGAAAAACAACCACATCCAAAGATCTGATAATCTGCAATTCAAGGTTTCCAAAGGATTGGCTACAGATAGAGTGAAAGGCTTGGTTAACAGCTTCCAAGTTTCTCCAGATTCTGAAATGGTTCCTATAGATTAAGATTACAAGCATGAATCTATTATTTCCACAGCCCTTAAGTCATGGATTAGATTCATAATAGAGACTGATAGTTTTCTGGATATTAAAGAATTTGAGAGAAGCAAGGATAGGACTATGAAAATATTGATTGAATTTGAAGATTAGCCATCTTACTGAATGGCCTACACTCATTTCCTCTCCTTATGTCTTTACGTTTCTCCAAGTCTTTGAATCAGGCTTGGTTTTTTTTTGAGGAGTTTGTAAGATGTCCAAGGCATAACGCAACTTAAGAGCTGTAAATGAACATTTCAGAACTATCACTTAAATCTAAAACATTCAATACAAATAAAGCTTATAATTAAAAGTTGTCAATGAAACAAAATCTATTTTGTTATCGTAAATAATGATAAATCATTAGCACTGTCTTATTGTAATAACTTGACTATTTTCACTTTCAAAGCATCGTTATCAGTTAGGTTGCACTAAGAAACACATTATTTTTGGTGTATTGCATCATTACATAATTGGCAATTAAGAGAGAACACTTCCCATTCCAAGATGATACTTAAAAATGGAGCTATTCTATGTAAGTTTTTTTAAAAAAAGCCTAAGATTTTTCAAGGGAAATCGAGATTTATTCTCTGTCATGGAATGGGAAGTGTCATAAAATAAACAAGGAGGCTTGGCCTGGGCTACATTTTTCCAGAAGAACAGAAGAGCTTCCACTCTGAAATATGTGGGTATTTAACTCTCACAATGTTGATATATTTACCATTCTTGATGTTCTTTCTATGATAAGCACAGTAGGTGATTAAGAAAGGCTACAGAGGTGTGGAAGGAAATGTATATAGTAAAAAGCATTAGCATACTTATTTTGTCTCAGTAATAGTTATCACAAGATATTGGAACGGGATTAGACTATTTGGCCCATATAGTCTACACCACCTTTCCACCATAAAAGATTTACTATCCCTCTCAACCCCATTCTCCCACCTTTTCTCTGTAACCTTTGATGCCCTGACTAGCCAAGTACCTATCAACCTCTGCTTCAAATATACTCAATGGCTTGGCCTCCGCAGCCATCTGTGGCAATGAATTCCACTGATTTACCAACCTCTGACTAAAGAAATTTCACCACATTTCTGTTCTAAATGCCCGTCCCTATTTTCTGAGGCTTTGTCCTCTGGTCCTAGATTCACCTACTACAGGAAACATCCTGTCCACAGCCACTCTGACTTCGGTTTTCTATCTACAATAGGTTTCAATGAGATTCCCACCCTCCCTCCCCCCCATTCTCTTACACTCAAGCGAGTACAGGCCTAGAGCCATCAAACCCACCTCATATGTCGACCCCTTCATTCCCAGAATCGTTCTTGTGAACCTTCTCTGGGACCTCTCCAATGACAGCACATCTTTTCTTTGACAAGGGGCCCAAAACTGCTCACAATACATCAAATGTGATCTGACCATAGCCTTTGCAATTCATCCTTGCTCTTATAGTCTAGTCCTTTCGAAATGAAAACTAACATTGCATTTTAGCCTTCCTTACCTTCTTTATCATGCATTTTGATTCCTGGATTTAACCAGATACTTAGTAATAAATGTTGTACTGACACTCATAAAGTCATCAGTCCCCTTTATAGGATTATCTAGTAAAGCTGAACCCGACAGAACATAAAAAACATTGAAATTATGATATTGTAGTTCAAAAAATGTCAAGTTCTCCTGATATATGGATCCCAGAATATGAGATTGAGTTGGCATTGATTTTCAATTTTAATCCGTCGTCATGATCAGAACCCATGATATTAAATAATGTGGCCTGGTAAGTGAGTGGTGAAAGCAGTGACACATCTTCAAACTGCTTATTGAAGTTTCCTCATTGATAATTTTTAACCGAAAAACAAAAAGCTGCAGATATTCAGAATATACAAAGATGAAAGTGCTCAGCAGATCAGGCAGCATGCATGGAGACAGGATCAAAGTTAAAGTATTAGGTATAAAAACAGAAAATACTCAGCAAGTCAGGCAATATTTATGATGATGGAATCAATGGTTATGCTCTGGGTATAAAAACAGAAAACATTGAAACGCTCCGCATGTCAGGCGGCATCTGTAGAAAGAGAAACAAGGTCAACTTTCCAAGTAAAGTACTTCACTGAGGTCAAGATTTTTACATTCTGAAAAAGGATCTTCAATCTGAAAGCAACACACATCAAAGTTGCTGGTGAACGCAGCAGGCCAGGCAGTATCTCTAGGAAGAGGTGCAGTTGACGTTTCAGGCCGAGACCCTTCGTCAATCTGAAGCATTGATTCTGGTTCTCTTTCCACAAACACCATGTTGCCCACTGGGTGTTTCCAGCATTTTTATTTCAGATTGCCAACACCTTCAGATATTTGATTTCAGTTACATTTTTAGACCATCCACTTGATATTCTTCAACTCATCATCAAATGTTGATCCTGTTTCTCTCTGCGGATATTTCATGTCTTACTGGCTATCCCCTTCTTTTTTAAACTGTAGTTCTTTGAATTGGGAAAATGGGTAGAATCTCATGAACACATGCATCCTTGGAAGACATTAGGATTTTGACCAAATTTTAATGTGAAATGACAAAAGTTTGCCATGTGGAGAATCTGCTAAAAATTTCAGCTCAAGCTAGTCGTCAATGGCCACTTAAAGCAGTTTTCAAAGAAAGCTCTAATTTACAGATTTGGTTCTAAGATCCATGTGCATTGTTAACACAGTGTCCAACTTCTGGTTTGCTGAAACTTGCCTCAGTAAGTTTAGTTTGTTTTAAGTTAGATGAGGGCAAACAACAAAAGTCTCATCAGCAAACATAAGCAGTCGGGGATCTGATTAGTAGCTGATGAGCTGCTTGTAAGAGTCCATGCAGGATATGACCAGGGTTCTGCAATATTAAAATTATAGAGCACACAATAGGCCCTTCGGCTCTGGCAATACTAACCCCATTTACCAGCAGTTGGTTCATTGCCTACGATGCCTTAATTCTTCCTCTAGATGCTTCCTAAATGAGGTGAGAGTACCCACCTCATCACCTCCTCAAGCAATAAGTTCCAAATTTGAACCATTATCTTCCTCGGGTCCCCTCAAAGCCTCTCACTTATCTCCTTAAACATATGTCCTGTGGTCTTAGATGCCTCTAAATCAGTGAAATGCTTTTGATGATCTACCCATCTGTACTCATAGTTCTGTATAGCAACCATCCGCCTGTTTTACTATAGCGAGGTGGTGTAATACGTATGCCATTCACGTACTTTTGCATATAACCTGTAATGCATTATGTAATCAAAGAATGCTTAATAAAGCAATATATTTACAATATTATGCAAACATTTCTGAAATATTAAATACACAACATGGCCCTCCCTCCCCCGCACATCCTACTCTGCTGCAAAGAAAACATACTCAACCTAAACAGCCTCCTCTCATAACTGAGGAATCCCCAGTGAATGTTCGCTGCATCCTTTGCAGTGGCAATCATGTCTTTTTGATACTGCGCTGACCAAAACTGCACATATTCCGGACGTAGCCTAACCGATATTTTATTAAGTTCTTATACAGTATTTCGTTCCCTGGCAAATGAATACGAGTATTTTGTATGGGTGCTTCATGTGCTGCTGCTATCTGGGATCTGTAAATTTGCTCACTTAAGTGCCTTTGATCCTCAAGGCTCTTTGAGTCCTTCCATCCTTGGCATATTTCCCATCCAAAGGGCATCATCTCACACCAATCAGGTCTGAATTCCACCTGCCATTACTATGTCCAGTTTCCTAGCTGATCGGTATCAATGTCCTGTCTTAAGACATTAAGAGGTGCCCGATGAGGCGGATGATCTGGTAGTTTGCGAGGTTTAGTCTTCCTGTTATTTTGCAGAGCTGTTGTGTTGGGTGGATGATAGTGTAGTGGTTAATGTACTGGTATTATGGCGCCGACAAACAGAGATTGGGGTACAATTCCAGCCGCACTGTGCAGGGAGTTTGTATGTTCTCCCCATGACTGCATGGGTTTCCTCTGGGTGCTCCAGTTTCCTCCCACATTCCAGAGGGGTTGGGTTAGAGTCAGTAAGTTGTGGGTATACTATGTTGGCATCAGAAATATGATGAACTTGCAGGTAGCCCCCAGCTCATATTTAGACTGTGTTGGTCATTGATGCAAATGTTGCATTTCACTGTATGGTGTGTTTCAATGTACATGTGACCAATAATCTGTAATCTTTCATCACATCCACTCAAGGTTTTCATTCCCATCCTGAGAGCTCCTTCTCCACTCTTAGTTGTCAAAGGTCAGGATTACAAAGAGGAATGTTGAATTTTTTTAACATCTTGAATTGTTTCTTGCATTTGCCTGATAACCTCTTCTCTGACAAAGTTGATGTCAAACAAGCAGTGTACAAAGCCTCTGAGGCCGATGGTCTGATTAAAACTTTAGGTGTTGAAATGGATATGGCAGGCACGATAACTATTTATTATTTATACTCCTACATTGACCTGAGCAAATTCCACATAGCTTGGTGATTTAAAGAAGCTTGTCTGTGAAATTGTTACACTTGTTTACTCTTTCCATTACTTATTTCCTTGCATTACAGCTTTACAGACAAATACATGTCAGAGGATACCAAAACTGATGAGAGTGTTCAGTCAGTGTATGGCAACTAATGTATTGAGAATTGGAGAAGAAGCAGAGTGGGGAAAGTGATGAAATAAAAATTACATTCTCAGACATCCCACCCTGCAAAAATTCATTTCAGGGAGGTCTCAACCAGAAGTCTTAACCTCATAGCAGTCTGTGTCAATGAATTTGTTAATTTTACAAGGCATCAGATTCACAAGTGTTTTGTGAGACAGCTGACTTCTGAATTCTGTCTTAATGTGACGCGCCATGCTGAGTGCCCTTTCTACATCACAATTAGAATTTGGCAGCACCAGAAGCAGCTTCATCAACTGGCAGAGCTCTTTGAATCTCAACTGCTCTGTGCTCACAGATTTTACTTTCGACAGCTTCCCCCAGAACTCATCAACTGGCAGACTTTTGTAGTTTGGCACCAGTCCTTCAAGGTTTGTTGAGATATAATCCAGGACTCACCTCAACATATCTTTTACAGTCATTTATCCCACCATGGGCAATAGAAAAGTCACTGTTGCAAACAGTACAGCGAGCAAAACTGTCATTATTTTTGACCCCTATTAGGCAGGGGTACACTTTAGTGTAGACTGGGGTGAAGTACGTTTTATATTTTCTTTTTTTGGAACACTCTGCCATGGCGCTGCAGGACACTAAACTGAACTGATGGACAATGAAAGAGAGAGAGAGAGGTCGACTGTAAAGCTTGCCCACAGAGAAAACTGGTAAGTCTACTTAGCACAAAGAGAGACCAATCAGGATGCCCCCCTCTCTCCCTCCCCGCTCTCTCCCTCTGCACTCCCCTCTCCCCCTCCCCCTCCCCTCCCCCCTCTCCCTCTCTCCCCCTCCCCTCCCCCCTCTCCCTCTCTCCCCCTCTCCCTCCCTCCTTCTCAAACAAAATGATTTCCGGGATATTGTATATAATTTGCGGGCATCAGGGAGCCGCTATCAAAATGCGGGAAGCTCCTGGAACTTCCAGGAGAGGTGGGATGTCTGCATTCTTACTGTGGGGATCTTTGGGAGGATATTTCTGACAGTGACTGGGTAATCATCCCAGGAGTCTTCCAGTGGCCTAGAAAGAACATTGTCTCAGTCCTTGCTCAGTTCTGTTTGAAAGCTCATAGGTGAGTAGTCCTGGGCGGTCCTGAGATTCATTCTCCTGTTTAATCCTCAAAGCAGCAATGAAGTAGACAGGAAAGAATGTAATGGTGACTTTTTATTTCATATAGGCCCTGAGTAAAATTGCATTCAATAATGGAGAGACTGACTCTTGCAGTGATTGATTGGGCAACTGTTCAAATGTATTAAAAAGTAGTTTGGGTATGTGCACATGCACGTACACCAACATACACAGGCCTGGTTCCTGTGGCGACTCAGTGGTCTGATATTTTCCTGGCTCAGAGCCTGCCCAAGTTACATTCTGCTTTAAGATCAGTCTTGTAGCTTCTATGTTAAAGAAATCTGCAGTGGAGATTCAAAATGCTGGTGGGTTTCTGCAACTGCAGCACATGAATCATACTGCAGTGCTTTTGCTGTGTGACTCATACTGCAGTTGTGTGTAATTTTTATTTTACCAAGCATGGTCGTGTAAAAGGTTACACATATTATGTAATTATTTTCCTTTGTGGCCAAAAGGAAACATTCTGATTTTCTAGAATGTTGCGAACAGATGCTATTTATTTATTCTAGACACAGTTCTAATGTAGATTTGGAAGAAGAAAATACAGAAGAGTTATGAATGGACAAAATTTTCTGTATACTATGTGATAATCGAGATGGAAGATGACATGCTGTTAATACAGTGTGACTTCTGGCCAGACAACATTTCATTCTAGCATTCTATGAAGTGAAAAAACATTCATTGGATTGAGTTTGGAAAATTAGCTGACAAGCTCACACTCAAACAATAAACTCTGTGGCTCAGCAAGCCAAAGCCTTGTTGGACTCTCAGTTGAGCGAACATGCTTATCTTGCAGATCCAGCATAACAACCATTGAAAAAGTAGTCTGTTTGGATATTGTAACAGAAAGCTTGCACAAAAGTTTGCTTCAGATCAATATCCTACATCACTGAAAGGATTATACAATTAAACTAATCACTATCTTATCGACATTAATAATAGATGTGATTACTATCAAATACAGCTGGAAGACAGGCAAAGCACAAGAAACCAGGTTTGGTGGTACTGAGAGTCTGTTAGGTTTGTGTGGTTGAATGAGATTTGAGAGATAAAGCTGGTTGCCATGATTAAGTTTACAGATGAAGAATGGATGTTCAACTTATTAGAAGATCGAGTTTGGTTTATGGACAGTGTGAAATGCATGTTCATCAGATAATCACTGGATTAACTAGTCAGCTGGTGACAAATGCTTGGGGAAGGTTTCAATAACAGTGGGGTTGAAAGGAAATCATGCTTTACAGTGACATGCCAATTTGATTACAGCAAATTGTTTTTAGACTAACACAGTAAGGATTGGAATAGGGCTAGAGGTAATTGAAACAGGTGTATGACTGAACACACAAAAGAATGGTTTCAGATTTCTCATTGTTGAATTACTACCATTGTCATTACATGGGCAGAGTTTTAACTCCTGTGAGAGTGGGTGATCAAAAATTATTGGGAATTAAGTTTATGAAAAGTGAAAGTACTTGAAAACTCAACGACTACCTGCCAGCTTCTGCATTCAACCCAGACATACCTGATTGCAAATGGGGAAGTCCTTTGGAATTTCAGTCGAGCGTGCACATGTATTCTGTGCTTCCTGGAACTAGTTAGTGAAAGGAAGGAAAAAAATGTAGAGTCATTGGACAGAAATGAAATCAACCCCACATCTGCTTTCTTGACAGATTGAAAGGCTTCCTTCACTGAGATTATGTTAGGAAGCTAATTAAAAACCTCTGGAGAAGATTTTGCTCGGTTCTTTTCAATTTGGAGGTAACCACTTGATCATTTTACTTATCTCTGTGGCTGCAGCATAATGGGTGCTGATGTGGGAACACTCTAAAAGGGTTAAGAGCAACCGCAAACACTTTGCATGCAGGCAGCTGAAAAAGAGATAGGACATTAGCAGAGAAGTGTGGCTCTCATGAAGTAAGAATTGCCATACAGAGTGTGATGAGGAAAACTTCAGAATCAGGTTAATATTACCAGCATACGTTGTGAAATTTATGGTCTTTGCAGCAGCAATACAGTGTCTAATGCCCTGGTTAAGATTACTACTGCTAGACTGTGAGGTATCTTATTTTAGCAGTTTGCTGTAAAAGGTATGTACTGTGGTAAGAGTGTTTTGGCTTTGGCTAAAGATAAGGGGCCATGTTGTCCAATTTAGGAATGTTGTCTCAGCCAATCAGGAGTGGGATGGCATGGAACTTCTCGAGAGCCATGCAGGAAGAGTTTTCTGAAGGACAGTAGTCTGGTTTGGGGTCTTGTGGTAAACCATGTATATATGTTGTAATTCGGTTACCTGTCTGGACACACCCCTCTGCTGACTGCCCCTGTGGCTCCTCCCACAGAGTCCTGTATAAAGGTGTTCGCCTTGCCCCTCCCCCTCAGTCCGGGGGCAGACACTCACCGTGGAGGTTGTATTGTACAGCGAATAAAAGCCTTTCAGTATTTTACCAAACCTCAGTCTTTTGGAGTAATTGAAGGTGCTTCAGGTCTTTTGGCTGGAGGTGCGGAGAGAAGAGCACCAGGGAAGACACCAGGAGGATCCCATCTGAAGGGGAGAGCTTATTCCAAGGAGTCCTTCACAGGACCGAGGACTCCAAGAAGGGAAGTTCTACCTGTACTTGGCGAGGAGAACTCAGCGCATGAATAAAGCTACTCCCAGATACTACAGAAATAAGTTCCAACATTTATGTGCACATTTAGTCTGGTTTAACTGTAATAGGCCCTTTTATCTTTCTTTATCTTTCTCTGTTAACTGATAAAGTTGAAAATTGGTAAATATACTTTCTTTATAAATTTTATGCTGGTGTACGATCTGTTATCTCTGGGCTACCAACAACTGGGTATGGGCAGTATACATAGCATTCGCTCAGAGCAAGGTTCCTTTAATCTGAACATCCAGACGTTCCTGTTGGGTTGAGCCCCAGATCATACCGATCCTGGATGTGCTTATGAGAGCTGCCCTTCTCACCACTGAGTCACATGACCATCAGCAGAGTCAGCTAACGAGCCAAGTTGGCGTCTGAGCCTCGGTGAGAGAGTTGCAATTGCAATGCATGATAAATATAGAAAAATACACAGAATTACAGTAAGTATATGTATATTAAGTATTGCAAAAACAAATTTTAGAAAAAGTAGTGAGGTAGTGTTCAAGGGTTCAATGCCCAATTGGAAATCAGATGGCAGAAGGGAAGAAGCTGTTCCTGAATCACTGTGTGTGTGCCTTCTGGCTTCTGTACCTCCTTCCTGACTGTAACAATGAGAAAGAGGGCATGTCCTGGGTGGTGGGATCGTGATGATGGAATTGACTTTTCTGAGGCATCACTCTTTGAAGATGTCTTGGATACTACGGAACCTGGAACCCATGATGGAGCTGACTAAGTTTCCAACTCTCTGCGATTTACTTCGATCCTGTGCAGTAGCACCCCTCCACCCCCCGCCCCCGTACCAGATGGTGATGCAGCCAGTCAGAATGCTCTCAATGATACATCTGTAGAAGTTCTTGAGTGTTTTAGGTGACAAACTACATCTCCTCAAATTCCTGATGAAATATAGATGCTGTCTTGCTTTCTTTATAACTGCATCAATATGTTGGGACCAGGTTAGATCCTCAGAAATCTTGGCACCCAGGAACTTGAAATTGCTCACTCTCTCTACTTTTGATCCCCCTATAAGAATTGGTTTGTGTTCCCTCGTCTTACCCTTTCCGAAGTCCACAATCAGTTCTTGGGTCTTACTGATGTTGAGTCCAAGGTTGTTGCTGCGACACAACTCACTGGTATATCTCACTCCTGTGCGCCCTCTCGTCACCATCTGAGATTCTACCAACAATGGTTGTATCATCAACAAAGTTATAGATGGCATTTAAGCTAAAACCTAGCCACAGTCATGGGTATAGAGAGAGTAAAGCAGTGGGCTAAGCGCACATCCCCGAGGTGTGCCCATGTTGATCGTCAGTGAGGGGGAGATGTTACTACCAATCTTCGCAGATTGTGGTCTTCCGGTTACAATTCTTAAAACTGCCAAAACACTTAGCTACAGAAGCTTTGCATCAGATTAAAGTTGCAACATACTGAATTAAGACCTCTTGTACTTTGTACTTGAACTTAAGTAATGGTAGTCAAAGTGACTATATCATTGACTTTTAGTTTGAATAGAAGTGAAGTTCAGGTTATAAAAGATGCATTGTGCATTATGATGCTTTAAGGGATATAACTTGTTTTATCCTTTAAGCAGCAATTGTCTCACATCCTTCTTAAGTGTGCACAAACAGAAGACTGGCACGGTGCCATACATGGAGACACTTGGCTTAATTATTTGGTCCCTGACAAAATAACTGTGTCTCCTGTTTATCTGGTTCCTTCAAAAACAATCTGGCATTTTACATAAAATATGAAGAGACACACTAGGATGCACATCTACATTCTGGCCCCAAAACCTAGCTTTGACTTTGTTCTCAGGTTTACAGGAGGTTCAGCACTGAGTTTGACTCATAACCTCTCTCAACTCATTATATATTGGAAGTTCTTTTTGAAAGAAAGGCTCATGATGAGTAAACAGACAAATATTTCTTTTTTGTTTTTTTTTACCATTAATGGAGCATTAATTTTTTGTTAGAGTTCTGAAGGCATTTGGATAACATACAGTGTAGCACTGTTATTCAGCATTCTGCATCATGAGCTGATGACATGAGTTTAAAGTCCATTATGATTCTTCGTGAATATAAATTCAATAAATTAATCATGTACAGAATACTATATTCGTAGTGGTGACCATGAAACATCAGCCTGAAGTATTGATTCATGAAGGACCTGGTCCTGAAATATTCTCATGGCTACCGTCAGGCAGCAACTGCGGAAACCTGAAGTTCCACAGCACCTTATTCAAGAACATCTATTTCCCTTCAATAATTAAGTTCTTGAACCAGGCTGCACAACCCTAGTCACTACCACAGTATATCAACTCTATTGACCACTTTGCTCTATAATGAACTTCTTTTTGCTCTAATTGTAATCTTCTTTTGTAAAAGTTTGTGTAATTTCCATTTAATTTATATTTTTCTTGTGAATTCACCACTAATTCAGTGTTCCGTGCTGACTCAATGAACTAAAGACATGTTTCTGTACTAGACCTCCCCATGATTTAATGATGTCTCCCGGGAAAGGAACTCTAGTCTTCCTGTGTAGTCCAGCCTATACTTTGGTCCTGACCAGTCACTATGGTCAACTATCCTTGGACTTGGCCTCACCTATGGATGGACAACAAATGCCAGTCATGCCAGCAACATCCAAACTGCAAGTACAATTGAATAAATGGCATACGTAATGAGCTATACTGTAAATTAGCAGGAATAGGTGGTGAATTAAAACATCAAAACTTGCTCAGGCACTGAATGGCTCAGTGTGTCTGATTATAATCTCAACTCTGCATTCCTGCCTGCCCCTAGGTAATGCTTTTTTATTTCCTTGCTATCAAGAATTTATATGCCTCTGCCTTAAAAAAATACTTAAAAGTAGTCTTCCTCTGTTTTTTGGTGAAAGAAGTTCCAAAGACTTGTGATCTTCAGAGAAAATTCACTGCATCTTTGAATTGAAATCAGCCCAATAAATCACAGGTGTATACCTCCCCACCATTGAGAGTATGTACATGAACCACAAGGGATTCAATAGGTGCTCAAAATCTGGAGTAACACCCAGACAAAATGCCGGAGGAACTCAACAGGTCAGGCAGCATCTATGGACATTTTGGATGGAGACCTTTCAGGAGGAAGAAGCCAGAATAAGAATGTGGGGAGAGGGGAAGGAGTACAAGCTGGCAGGTGACAGGTGAAACCAGGAGAGGGGCAAAGTGGATGGGTGGGGGAGGAGAGATGATGTGAGAAGCTGGGAGGGTAGAGGTGGAAGAGATAAAGGGCTGAAGAACAAGAAACCTGACAGGAGAGGAGATTGGAGCATGGGAGAAGGGGCACCAGAGGGAGTTAATGGGCAAGAGAGGAAAAGAGAAAGGGTGTGAAAGGGAGCCAGAATGGGGAATAGAAAAACGAAAAGGGGAGGGGGAAGAAATTACCAGAAATTATGGAAATCGATCTTGATGGTGTCAGGTTGGAGGCTAACCAAGCAGAATATGAGCTATTGCTCCTCCAATCTGAGAATGGCCTCATGAGGCATCAGAGGAGGCCATGTACATGAAGTCCCTACAATTCCAGCCAAACAATCTTCTCATGGTTCCCCTCAGGTAGTAAGTACAGAAGCCTCAAGTCCCACAGCAACATATTCAAGAACAGCTACTGCCCTTCAATGACTCAGTTCTTCAACCAATCTGCACAAACCTAACCAATACCTCAGTATATATACTGTACATTATATGACCATTTTGTACTACAATGGTCTTTTTCGCTTTAATTATGCTCTTTCTTGTATAATTTTGTATAATTTCCATCTAATTTATTTTCTTTTTGCTTGTGAACATGCCTCTGATTCAATGTTCTTGATAGCCTGTGCTGACTTGATGAACCAAAGGTCATGTTTCTTTAATTCATGTTCCTCTCATGTACATTGTGTCTCCAATGCTATGTACCCATGATACTGTGCAAGTAATTGCATGTACTTGTGCATATGACAGTAAATTGGTCTTGACTTGATTAAATGGTTGACACACTTAAACTTTTAAGCTGCGACCCCAGTTCTAAATTCTCATGTATGGGGAAATATCCTCTTCCATTTCTGCCCAGTCAAGACTGCTCACAATTTTGTTTCAATCACATAACTTTTCACTCTTCTGAACACCAGCAGATACAAGCCTAGCCTGTCTAGTGTTTCACTTAAAGGTGACAAGCACATTCCAGGTATCAGTCCAATTAACTTACTCTGAACACATTTGCAGTATATTCTTAAACAAGCAGACTGTAGTGTGCTGTAGGTTTTCTATGTTTCTATGTACACAAAACTCCAGGTCAGAGTTTTTTTTGATAGGACATCCTTGCTTCTGTTTGTAACACCTCTTGCACTAAAGGCCAACTTATCATTTGCCGTCTTAACTGCTTGCTGGATCTGAATATTTCCATTCAGTGACTTAAAGTTCAAAGTAAAATCATTATCAAAATATGTAAATGTGACCTTATGCTACCTTGAGATTCATTTTCTTGCAGGCATTCACAGTAGAACAAGGAAATACAATAGAATCAATAAAAAAATGGCAAAGACTGACAAACAAACAACATGCATAAGAAGATGAGAGAGGGAAAAGGGAAAAAAAATGAGAGCATGAGCTATAGAGTTCTGAAAGTGAGTCCATAGGATGTGGAATCAGTTCAGTGTTGAGGTGAGTGAAGTTATCCACACTGGTTCAGGAGCCTGATGGTTGAAGGGGAATAACTGTTCCTGAACCTGGTGGTTTAGGACCTAAGCTTCCTGTACCTCCTTCCCGATGGTAGCAGCAAGAAGAGAGCATGGCCTGGATGGTGGGTGTCCTTGACAATGGAATCTGCTTTCTTGTACCACTGCTCCTTGTAGATGTGCTCAATGGTGGGGCTGTTATCCAGATTCCTTTGCACATCGATGTTTACTTATCTATCACTAATGCCGTAATACTCTGTCTTTCTGTTTCTCCTATCAAAGTACATAATGTCACATTCATCTATGTTATGATGTATTTGTCAACTCACATAACTTGTGTAAATCTATGAAGGCATTGTTTGCATCCACCTCATGACCACTCGCAGTTTAATTTTGTTGGAAACTTGGAAATATTTATTTAGGTTTTCAGCGTCAGTAGTTTATTTTTTTCTCCATTTTTGTTTGAAGTTTTACATCCAGTTTTCTCACCCAAAATAGATATATTTTGTTAATAGTTCTTCAATGCATGATGAATATTTCCCTCAGTGCCATGTACTTTAAATTTGTAAAGTATTCTCTTATGTGGGACTTCAACGAAAGCCATCAAAAATCTAAATCTCTGATTCTCCCTCATTTATTCGACAGGGTAGAACACGTCCAATGGTCTAATCTTACTCCTCTATCTTATGGTCTCAAGAGCTCTCATGTGTTTATCAATATGATTTCACTTTCAAAATTGATATTGACTTGGTCTCTTCCCATTGATATTTTCCAAGCTCCTTGTTATATATCCCTTATAACAGATTATTACTGATGTCAGGCTGACCAGTCCATAGTATTGCATTTTCTCTCCCCTTTTTTAAAAAATAAATGTGGTGGTCACATTTGGCATCCACTATTCTGCAGGGACCATTGCCTAATTTATAGATGTTTGAAATATGTCAATCAATGTATCCACAATCTCCTTACTATTTCTCTGAAATGCAGATGATCAGTTCCCAGAGATTTATGAGACTTCATGCACAGGAGTACAGTTGCATGTAAAAATTATTCTACACATCTTTGGATTCTGGTTTAGACTGTTATAATAAACAAGAATCCATTTTGTAATTTTTCATTTCAATATCATGGTTTGCTTTGAATACCACAATTAGACCGTAAGACCATATGATGTAGGAGCAGAATTAGGCCATTGGTCATTTTGTAATGGCTGCTCCTTCCCCCTCTCAGTCCCCTTCTCTCCATATCCATTTATGCCCTCACTAATCAAGAAACTATCGATGTCTGCCTTAAGTATACCCAATGACATGGCTTTCAGCCACCTGCGGCAACAAATTCCACACAGTCACTACTCTCTGGCTAAAAAAAAATTCCCCTCATCTCCATTCTAAATGGATGTCCCTCTATTCTGAGGCTGTGTCCACTGGTCTTAGATTCCCCCACCATGGGAAACATCCGCCCCACATCCACTCTATCGAAGCCTTTCAACATTTGATAGGTTTCAATGAAATCTCCCCTCACTCTTCTGAATTTCAGCGAGTACAGGTTCAGGACCATCAAACACTCCTCATATGATAAGCCTTTCAATCCTGGAAACATTTTCATGAACCTGCTTTGAAACCTCTCCAATATCAGCTCATCCTTTCTTAGATACATTCGGATGAATATAGTACTTTCATATAGAGTTTGTGTTTTCTGAGAGGTGACTCAATTAGAATAATAAGCAGTTAACCCATATACCTTGGCGAGATTATAGCATTGACCGTTGGCCAACTTTGAGTTTGTTCAGCTCAGTGGACTGACAAGATACTACAACTGATTAGCCTTAATTTTCCTAGACTGGAAGTGGGAGAAAATGGAGTAGTACTCCATTCCCCATTGCTATACAGCAATCTTGGTTGGAAGTGTTCATGTTCAAACATTGTTTGAGATCATTTTTGGGCTCAGCATTAATGTCCTCATTGGTCAAATACTAAACGACTCACATTATTAAGGATGGGTATGAATAATGGAAACAGGGATAGGAAAGTGGAGAATGCCTCATGCTTGCAAATGTATATGTCAAAGAGTCACGGTCCGAAAAATGTAACCAGGCATTATAACTACAGGGCAAAGCCATGGAAAATATGAGCAATCTCTTGTAAAGAATTATTTTTAGCCTTAGATAGCTTTGATAAATTAATACAAATATCTAATATGAATATTTATTTTTGAGCGGATTTTTTTTTCTAATACCCCTGCATCCAATATGTTGATGATGAAACCTTGAGAGGGAAGGGCCTTCTGTGGTTTCCATCTTACCCTGACATACAAATTTCTAGCCATCTGGGGTTAAATTGTAATTCTTTCCTCCGTACTGCAGCTACAGTACCTTAGTGGAAAAATTACATTTATGACCTTCAATAGTACCAAATGTGTGGCAGAGGTGTTATTCACAAAGTTTCTGCTTGTGATTTAAAGCTCTTGAAAATGTTGCTATGAAGAAAGACTGGTATTAAAACCAAACTGTATACTTAGAAAGCAAAATAATATTGAAAATGGATTCTAACATAAGTATTAAGTTGCTAATTTGTTTTTGCAAGTGGAATTGGTTTAGTGTGATAAAAGTGAAATATCTAAGTGTGTTAAGGATCCTTTGAATTAAAAGTAGTTTTACCCCATAGCTTGGAAAAAGCAATGTGTCACTTTGTTTTGTTGATCCTTAAGCCTGGAGTAACAAAAGAAGCAGGAAGCAAGTGCAAGTCAAGCTTACTGATTTGGATTAAACTTACTGATTAACATTTAAGGATAGATAGTTTTTTTTCCTCAATTTTATTTTGTAAAATAAACATGAACTAATTTACAGGAGGCAGTTTAAATGGTTCAGCATGAACTAGATGGGCTAAAGGGCCTGTTTCTGTGCTGTACTTTTCTATGACTCTAATTATGTTGACCAAGTGTACACACATTTCTTGAGTGTCATAATGCATTATAAAATTTAGAGTAAAATTATTTACTATCTATTAGTTAACATTTTTGTTAAGTGACGAATTGCTGCTATTCAGATAAATGTAAATCACTTCTCTAAATTTAAGGAGACTATTATATTCCCTTCACATGCAGTTTAAACTGTTAAGTGTCTACTGCAGTCTTAATGTAGCTAAGCATTTGCTTCTTGCAAATTCGCTTCAATCATATCGGTGCTTTGGCATAGATTTCTGGTGTGTTCTACTGCAGAGAGGGATGGAGCTGCAGTTACAGAATGAGCACCTTGTTTATCTTCCTGTACGTTTTCGGAAGTGGAAACAATTTCATTACCAGCGAGGCCACAAATTGGTGGGTCACAGAGCAAGGGTAACAGCTTGTACTCTGGCAGCTGGAGCATGAGGCAGAAATCTCATTAAAGTAAGCTGCTTCTATTTTTGCCTTGTGATAGAGCTTTAGAGTCTGATCATTTTCACTAGGTCATTACAAACGCAGTGCTCTCTAACTTGTGCATTATTTCTGAGAAACTGAAAAATATAGTGGGACCTACACCTAAACAATTATATGTATTATTGATGTAACAGAGAGCATTTATTTCTATTCAAGCCGTTGTAAAATGCAGACTAGCAAAATTACAGTGAAAATCTGTTATATTCAACTTGTTATTTTAAATTATTAAAATATTTGAGCAAACATTGACAGTGCTTGAAAAAGATGTTGACTGTTTCACGTAAGGATGACTGTTCTACAACTCCACCAGAAACTACTTGCTAGATTGTCTCTGGATGTAGAAGATGCAGCGTTTGCAAATTTTGCAAATTTAGTACCCATTTTCAAGCATGCAACAAACACTGAAGTTTTGCTATTAAGCAACTGTGTCAGGATTTGTTACCTAGATAGCAGTGATAAATTTTGGATGGAAAACATTTCAAATGGGAAGCAGAGTGCCAGAACAGTTAGTGGACGGGTTCTGAAGAGACGTTGCTCAGACCTCAGATAAAGTCAGGAACCAAAAGTTTGAGCAAGGTACAACTAATGTCCTGAGCTGCATATACTTCAATGCAAGAAGTATTGTCGGAAAGGCGGATGAGCTCAGGATCAACACAATGAATTATTATATCGTAGCCATTAGTAAGACTTGGTTGCAGGAGAGGCAGGACTGGCAGCTCAATATTCTGAGGTTCCATTGTTTTAGACACGACAGAGAGGGAGGGATTAAAGGAGGAGGGGTTGCATTTCTAGTCAGGGAAATGTCACGGCAGTGCTCAGTCAGGACAGACTGGAGAACTCGTCTAGTGATGCATTATGGGTGGAACTGAGTAATAAGAAAGGTATAACCACATCTGTGGGGCTATATTACAGACCACCCAACAGCCAGAGGAACAAATTTGCAGGGACTATTGCAAGAAACAAATGTTGTCATAGTAGGCGATTTTAACTTACCACGTATTGACTAGGAATCCCGTATTGTAAAAAGGACTAGATGGGACAGAATTTGTCAAATGTATTCAGGATAGTTTTCTTAATCAGTACATAGAAGTCCCAACGAGAGAGTATGCGATACTTGATCTGCTATTGGGGAATGGGACAGGGCAGGTGACAGAAGTTTGTGTTTGAGAAGACTTTGCATCTAGTGATCATAATGCCACTAGCTCCAAAGTAGATATGCAGAAAGGTAGGTCTGTTCCAAGGGCTGAAATTCAAAATTGGAGAAAGGCCCATTTTGCTGGTATCAGAAAGGATCTGGCAAGTGTAGATTGGGACAGGTTGTTTTTCGGCAAAAGTGTACTTTGTAAGTGGGAGGCCTTCAAAAGTGAAATTTTGAGAGTACAGAGTTTGTATGTGCCTGTCAGAATAAAAGTTAAAGACAAATAAAAGGTGTAGGGAATGTTGGTTTTAAAGAGATTTTGAGGCTCTGGTTTAAAAAAAAGAGCCGCGTAACAGGCATTGGCAGGTAGGAACAAATGGGGTGCTCATGAAGTGTAAGAAATGCAAGAGAGTGCTTAAGAAAGAAGTCAGGAGGCTAAAAGAAGGCATGAGGTTGCCCTAGCAGACAAACTGAAGGAGAATCCTAGGGATTCTACAGGTATGTTAAGAGCAAAAGGATTGCAAGGGACAAAATTGGTCCTCTGGAAGATCAGAATGGTAATTCATCCATGGAGACAAAACAGATGGGGGAGATTTTAAATAGATTTTTGTATCTGTGTTCAACTCAAGAGACAGACACAAGAATCTATAGAAGTGAGGCAAAGAGGCATCAACTTTGTGGATCCTATACAGATTACAGAGGAGGAGGTGTTTGCTGTCCTGTAGCAAATCAGGGTGGATAAATCCCCAGAGCCTGACAAAGTGTTCCCTTGGACCCTATGGCAGGCAAGTGCAGAAATTGCTGGGGCCCAAGCAGAGATGTTTAAATCATCCTTAGTGACAGGTGAGGTACTAGAGGATTGGAGGATAGCCAATGTTGTTCTGCTGTTCAAGAAATACTCTAAAAATAAACTAAGAAATTATAGGCTGGTGAGCCTGACATCAGTAGTATGAAAATAATTGGAAGGTATTCTGAGGGATCGGATTTATAATTCGTGGATTGATTAAGGTTAGTCAGCATGGTAGGCCAAGTCTAACTAATCTTTGAGAAAGATACCAAGAAATTTGATGTCAAAGCGGTGGATGTTGTCTACATAGACTTTAGTAAGGCACTTGACAAGGTTCCACTGGGGAGGTTGGTCAAAAAGGTTCAGTCGCCCAGCATTCAAGTTGAGGTAGTAAATTGGATTAGACATTGGCTTTGTGGAAGAAGACAGAGAGTGGTAGTGGAGGGCTGCCTCTTTGACCGGAGGTCTGTGACTAGTGGAGTGCCACAGGGATCGATGCTGGGTCCGTTGTGCTGAGGGGATCGGTGCTGGGTCCGTTGTGCTGAGGGGATCGATGCTGGGTCCATTGTGCTGAGGGGATTGGTGCTGGGTCCGTTTTTGTTTGTCATCTATATCAGTGATCTGGGTGATAACGCAGTTAACTGGATCAGCAAATTTGTGGATGACACCAGGATTGGGGGCGTAGTGGACAATGAGGAAGACTATCAGAGCTTGCAGTGGGATCTGGACCAGGTGGAAAAATGGGCTGAAAAATGGCAGATGGAATTTAATGCAAACAAGTGTGAGGTATTGCACTTTGGTAGGACCAACCAGAGTAAGTCCTACACAGTGAACTGAGGAGTGTGGTAGAGCAAAGGGATCTGGGAATACAGGTCCACAATTCGTTGAAACTGGTATCACAGGTAGATAGGGTCCTAAAGAAAACTTTTGACACATTGGCCTACGTAAATCAATATATTGAATACAGGAGATGGATGTTATGTTGAAGTTGTATAAGACATTGGTGAGGCCTAATTTGGAATATTATGTGCAGTTTTGGTCACCTACCTACAGGAGAAATGCAAATAAGATTGAAAGAGTACAGAGAATATTTACAAGGATGTTGCTGGAACTTGAGGAGCTGAGTTTATAAGGAAAGATTGAATAGGTTAAGACAATGTTTCCCAACCTTTTTTAGCCCAGTGCCCCCCTAGAGCACTTCTTCATACTTGCTATCACCCCCTAAAGTACCTTCATACTTGTCAATGCCCCTCTTAGGCACAATATACTTTCTGGCGCCCCTTAGTGTAAAGATATATCTACCATATGCTAACATGAGAAAAATTATCCTGCTTTAAATTTTTATTTACCTTTAAACCTAGCTTACACAGCACCTGTGCAATGTACAGCAGCTTAAATATCAATGTGATCCTTGAACTTGATGGTTTTTAGCAAGAGTTGAAATATCTGGTTCAAGTTGTGACAGCAAATCCTTAAGTCCCCATTCATAACAATGTCTAAGCTGTTTCTGTTTCTTCACTGCACTGAAGCCTCTTTCAGCAAGGTAGGGGAATGAAAATGCAATGAAGAGCAGTTTGGCTCTTCTCCAAAGACCAGGAAACTTTGTATCACACACAAAATGCTGGGGTAACTCAACAGGCCAGGCAACATCTTCTGAAAAGATTACAGTCGACTTTTCAGGCCAAGACCATTTAGCAGGATGGGTGCATGTTACTTGGATTTCCAGCATCTGCAGATTTCTCTTGTTTGTGATAGGAAACTTTGTATGACACATATCACAAAACCTGACATTTTTGAAAAGCATTTTTGCTTCTTCTTCACTCTGAATTTTGCTATTTTCTTCCTGCAAGCTCGCTTCCTGTTCTTCCATCTTGCAAAGAAAATGGTTAATTACCCAGTCTGGTATTTCCAGATCATTCAAATGCTTAAATGATTCTGAAAATCCTTCTTCAGTGATTGCACATGTGAGCAGTACTCTTGAAAATCACCATCTGTGAAAGACAGTGCCATACTTTCTCTGCAGGGAAACTGTGAGAACATTTTTCTCCCAATGTTTGTTCATATATTTCCAATTTTCTGATAAAAGTGGACACTGCACTTTTTGCCTAGATTAACCTGAACTTCTCACCCTGCAGTTTTGTACTTAGAATGTTCATTTTGTCATACAGGTAGGCTAGGTATGCCACATTTCCACGTAGAAGTTCAATCTTGTTTCCCAAGCTCTTGTCGACTTTGAGCAAAAATTCAACTACAGTATCTAAGAGGTCAAAGAAACATTTTAAGCAGCAGCTTTTTGATAAACACACTTCAGTGTGAACGAACAAGCATTCAAATTCTTCATTGTTATCTTGGCATAACTGGCAGAATATTCTGCTATTTAATGGATGAGCTTTAATTTTGTTGATAGCAGATATTACAAGAGACCTGCTTGAAAAATCACTAGCTGAGGTTTTTGGCTACAAGATGTTGAGGATGAATTACACAAGGGATTGCAAACAGACTTGGAATTTTTTTTCATAAATGCCACTAAACCAGCATGGTGACCTGTCATATATGGTGCTCCATCTATTGCACAAGAAATCACATTCCTAATTGGAGCACTTTTATCCTCAATATACATTTTGAGCTTGTCGTAGACTGATTCTCCATTGAACTTTGTTTTTAACTTTTTACAAAAGAGAACCTCTTCATAAACTTTTCCATTTTTTGATAAGCCATACATATGCCATTAGCAATGCCTCATTATCTCACACCATTGATTCATCCAGTTGTATTCCAAATTCTGTTTTTTGTAGCTCTATGCAGAGTTGATATTCAATGTCTTCACTCATTTCATCAACACGATGAGCTACAGAGTTATTACTCAAAGGAATTGATTTTAAAATACTGGTATTTTAAGAACAGTAGTGAGCACTTCTGATACAGCTGGCATTGTTAATCTTTCATCAGTTGTATGAGATTTTCCACACTTTGCTATCATTTTGGAAACATAAGAAGCAATGAGACCACTATCAAGGTCATTTTTAGCTTTCTTGGCAAATGACTTGTGTTTTCAAATGCTTCTTTCATCTTCTGGAACTGAGTAATACCATAAGTAGCCTTTTCAGGGTGTCCTTTACAGGAGTGTTCCTGCAATCTTGATGGTTTCTTAGCTTCATTAGGCAGTACAGCATCACTATCTGACGGGAACAGAATAAAACCATACTCCAGGTATGTAAGATTGTATTGATGCACTTTCTGTAGTTTCTGTTTCTTAGTCATAGTCATAGTCATACTTTATTGATCCTGGGGGAAATTGGTTTTCGTTACAGTTGCACCATAAATAATAAATAGTAATAAAACCATAAATAGTTAAATAGTAATATGTAAATTATGCCGGGAAATAAGTCCAGGACCAGCCTATCTTAGCAGGAACAGAATTCAGGGCTTCATTGTCTCAGACTCATAGAGATCACACCTTATGTATTTATCCATCAAAACTGGGGTAAATTAAAACAAACTGGGAATGCCTTTTGGATGCCTTATTTCCTGCATAAATAATTTACATATTACTATTTAACTATTTATGGTTTTATTACTATTTATTATTTATGGTGCAACTGTAATGAAAACCAATTTCCCCCGGGATCAATAAAGTATGACAATGACTATGACTACGTTGATGACGGCACTGAGTTGACATGGATGGAGTGATGGTAGCAGCACGCAAAAGAATGGCGAGGTGAAGATGAAGACGATCACAACAGCGAAAATTACATTGACAAGGATTCAGATTGGAATCTGAATGTTAGTTGGGATAGAGCTGGTGTTCAGAAAGCTACCTTTATACTATTCCAGTTAGCAGAATTGACCAGTCACCTAAAGTCTCATAATCCCCAAAGATGTTTCTTGACTGTACGTATGAAGCTGAAGTCACTTCGAATGCCTTAAGAGGAATCCTCGGGGTCAGCAGGTTTACTGATTGGCTCTATGTCACTGTTTGGTTCCAGCCAGCGCTGTATCGTTGTGCGACCTGTTTCCCATAGATCTATAGAGAATGTTGAGAGGGTGTACTTGACTTACCAACAGTTAAATTGCTTTCCCAAATCCCTATGTGCCTCAGGTTTTTGTATTTTCTCTCCATTTAGAAATAGTTAATCCTTTCATTTCTTCTGCCAAGGTGCATGATCATACACTTCCTGACACTGTAGTCCATCTGCCATTTCTTTTCCCATTCTCCTAATCTGTCTCAGTCCTTCTGTAGCCTCTCTATTTCCTCAAAGCTACCTGCTCCTCCATCCATCTTCATATCGTCTGCTAATTTTGGAAAACACCAATTGACCTCTCCTCCACGTGAGTGTTTTTATTTAATAGATATGTGGTTGTACAGACACAACAAATTGGCGATGAGTACGAACCTGAGTATCAGTGAATATCACTAACTGCACCGACAGTTACGAGATGACAGAAGTTGGAAGAAGGGAGAGAGACAGCGAGAGGAAAGATTGAATCAGTACAGAGAAGGCTGTCACGGACGCTAACAAAGGGATGTGTGAACAAAGGTACCCAGTACAGTGAGAGATGCACAGCTAGCAAAGGTAAGGAGAAAATAATGTGACGATGGCCTTAGTTGGGAAAGCTGATGAATTTGATAGTGCAAATGAGGACTGGGAATCGTATATTGAGAGGGTTGAACTGTATTGTAATGTGAATGATGTGGATGAGGAAAAGAAAGTATCCACATTTCTTAGCTTAGTGGGTGCTAAAACATCATCTTTTACGCAACGTAATAACCCCTGCAAAACCAGCAAACAAGACTTTCAATGAAATTGTTGCAATTATACAAAACTTGAGTTTAGTGCTCAAATGATTACAAAACCACTTGTAATAGCAGAGAGATTTAGATTTCACAAAAGGAACCAGTCAAAGGATGAAAGCATTTCTGAATACATTGCAGAACAGTGCAAACTTTCCCAATACTGTGACTTTGGAGATGGACTTTCTGATGCATTAAAGGACAGGCTTGTATGTGACATGGATAGACAAAGCACTCAAGAGGCTACTGTCAGAAAGAGACCTAGCCTTAGAACAGGCATGGACCATTGCAATATCATTGGAGACAGCAGAAAAGAATGTGTCAGAATTACAGAAAAAAGAGTTTAAAATGTGAATCACACGCAATGTCCCTGAATGGTGAAAAAGCCATTATCAATGTGGCAAATCCTCCCATAATGCAAATGACTATTGGTTCAAAAAAAAAGTTTGCAGAAAGTGTCACAGACACGATCACATGGAGTGTGCAAGTCAGACAAAAAGCACAACTAAAGAGGAAAAAAAACAGAGTAAAAAGTTTCCAACACAAAACTAAACAAATCCACAAAGTGACTGAATTTGAAACTGAATCAGACAACACAGAGTCTGACAAAGGTGAGCTGTCATGCCTAGAACTGCATAGCATTATTAAAGCAGATCACAAAATCATTCTGACCACAATAATTGTGCCTGATGTAAAACTGAAAATGGAGCTGGATACAGGATCAACTTAGTCTGTAATTTCCAAGGCTGAGCACAACAGACTGTTTGCTAAGCTACCATTAGAAAAACCCTAAGTGAAGCTAAAGAACTACACAAGTGAAAGAGTGTCTCCCAAAGGCAATGTGAAAGTAAATGTGATGTACAGAGGCAAAGCACAGCAGTTAGAGCTTTGTGTGTTGAAAATTGGAGGGCCAACACTTTTTGGATGTGAATGGTTGAGAAAAATCCAACTAGAGTGTCACTCAAATAAAGCTCTCAGTGTGGCATCAACAGGCAATGGCAGCTCAAATGGCAGCACTAACCAGAGACTGGCACAGCTGCTTAATGCTAATGAGAAGGTGTTTGAGAAAGGGATCGGTAAACTCAAAGGCATGTAGGGCAAAATTGAATTCGATAAAGCAGCAACACCAAGGTTCCACAAAGGACATCCAGTGCCTTACGCACTATGTCCTAAAGTGGAAGCTGAACTTCAGAGCTTGGAGGCATCTGTCATCCTCTCCAAGGTTGAGTGGAGCAAATTGGGCCACACCCATTCTCCCAATGATCAAGAAAGAAAAGATCGGAGCTGTTCGCATATGCGGAGACTTCAAAGTGAGTATCAACGCTGTGCTGCATTCTCTGCAGTATCCCCTGCTACAAATCAAAGACATTTTTGCATCTTTGACTGGCGGGGAGAGATTTTCACAGATTGACTTGTCACAAGTCTATCTGCATATGGAGATTGTGGAGTCAAGTAGGAAGATCCAATAATCAACACTCACAAGTGACTGTTCCAGAATAATCATCTTGTCTTTGGTGTCGCATCAGCTCCAGCAATTTGGCAAAGAGCAATGGACTAAGTGCTCTAAGATATTCCAGGAGCACAATGTTATCTTCATGATGTCATTGTGACTGGCAAGAATGATGAAGAGCACCTCCAGAACCTTGGCAAAGTGCTTACCAGGCTGAGTGAGTGTGGTCTGAAAGACAGAGAACTGCATCTTTTAAGAATGAAATCTCATGTTGTGAACATGTCACTGACAAGCAGGTTTATATAAATCACAAGAGAAGACTGAAGCTGTGCTACAGGGACCCAAAACAGAAAATCTGTCACAACTCAAGTCATACTTGGGCCTTGTAAACTACTACCACCGGTTTCTCCCAACCATTGCTACAGTGCTGCACCCATTGAACACACTGTTGCAGACAGGAGGAAAATGGGAATGGTCAGAAAGCTGTGAAAGAGCATTCAAGGAAACAAAAAGACTAATAAATTCAGATGAACTGCTCTCCCATAATGATCCATCCCTGCCCATCAGACTGGTGGGAAATGTGTCCCCTTATGGCATTGGAGCTGTTTTGTCACACATTATGGATCTGAATGCCTGATTATATTTGCTTCAAGATCACTGACGAGTGCAGAACACAACTACGCACAGATCGACCGAGAGGCCGTTAGTCTAGTCTGGGGAGTAAAGAGTTCCACCACTACATCTACAGACAAACGTTTACTCCAGTGACAGATCACTAGCCCCTTGTGTCTATTTTCAATCCCAGGAAGGGGATTCCAGTGATGCCTGCTACCCGTTTGCAACATTAGGCAGGCTTCCTAGGAGCCCACACTTATAACATAGAGTTCAAGTGTGCCAAGCTACACAGCAATGCTGATAGGTTGTCACGTCTTCCACTGTTGAAAACTGAAGAAGGAAAGTCTTCATACTATGACCCAGCAGAAGTGTTCCACACAGCACTGGTGGACCAGTTGCCGGTAACAAATTCGGAAATACAAAGAGAAACAAGGTTTCATTGTCAGAAGTCAATGACAATTCCATGCAAGGATGGCCAGCTCATGGTAATCCTATGTTTCCAGAGTTCTCAGTGAGACAAGATGAACTGTCGGTATGTCAATGAACCCTGATGTGTGGATCTCGTGTTGTGGTTCCCCCTAAACTGCGCACCAGAGTGTTAGAGAATCTGCATGAAGGATGCCAGGATACAGTCAAGATGGAGAGTCTCACCTTGAGCTACGTGTGGTGGTTGGGAATAGAGAAGCAGATTGAAGACTTAACCAAAAGCTGTTTTGTATGCCATAAAGTTCAAAATGCACCTCCACAGGCACTGTTACATTTGTGGGAGTGGCTGTCATCACATTGTACGTATTGACTTTGCTGGGCCATTCATAAACTCTATGTTTGTGAATGCTGTGGATGCTCATTCGCAGTGGCCTGAGGTCAATAAAGTCGACCATCTTACAAAAGACAGTTTCTGCACTGAGGACTAACTCCTCCAGAAATGGCTTACCAGAATACACTGTGAGTGACAATGGACCACAAGTCACGTCAGAAGAGTTCAGACTATTCATAAAGAAACATGGCATCAGATATTTCAAGTCAGCTCCTCACCACTCAGTAAAAATTGGGTTAGCCGAAAGGTTTATCCAAACCTTCAAGAAGTCCATTAAAGCTATGGAAATGGAGGTCATTTCTCTACAGCACAAGGTGGACAACTTCCTCCGTGTATCAGAATTTTGTTCATGTGACTACAAATCAAACATCTGTAATGTTGTTCATGCAGGAATCTGAGATCTCGCATAGGCCTCCTGAAACCAGATCTATGGAGGGAAGTGCAGAATAAACAGCTCAGCCAGTTGCCAAGTAAACCAACAAGGAGTTTTGCAGATGGACCAGAATTCCTAGTGCGTAATTACCGAGAAGACAAGTAGACACCCAGTAGGATAGCTACAAGAACTGGATCTCTGATATACGCAGTGGATGTTGGAGATCATACATGGGGGCGTCATGTGGACCAGATAATGGATGCTCAGCTGAAGAACACACCCGAGTCGACTGCATCCAACAAGACAGACACATTATAGTCACCAGAATTACCCCTCAGTGATGATTATGTCACTGATAGCAACATGACACCTGCAACAGAGAAAGTTGACTTTGACAAGACACCCCTGCCAAACCTGCCACTCTACAGGTGCTATCCTGAAAGAAACAGAGCGTCACCCAAAAGAATGACTCTTTAGTATAATGAAGTTAATTATGGAATGTTATTGTGAAAAACATGTTTATATGAATATGGTTTGTGAGAGGGAAATTGAATGTTTTGTTACATACAGTTATGTTACATTAATCTAAAGTGGGAGGAAGAGTAACATATGGATCTATTTTTTTTAGAGCAATGACTCCCCTTAGCACTACTTATTGACCCACATACATTGATCTGCTGTTCTCTCACTGCAAAGTGAATACACCAGTTAACCTCACCTCCACATGTGTGCTTTTAGTTAATTGATATGTAGTGGTACAGACACAACAGTTCCCAACACAGACCTCAGTGGAACACCACTCGTCTCCAGCAGCCAACCAAAAAAAGGCTCTGTTTATTCCCATTCTTTGCTGCCCGCCAAGCAGCCACTGTTTTATCCATGCTAGAATCTTTCCTGTAATACCACAGGCTCATATCTTGTTAAGTAGCCTCATGTGTGGCACTTTGTCAAAGTTCTCCTGAAAATCCAAGTGCACATCAATCAATTCTCCTTTGTCTATCCTGCTTGTTATTTCTTCAAAAAAATTCCAACAAATGTGTCAGGTAAGATTTTCCCTTGAGGAAACCATGCTGACCATGACCTACTTTATCATGTGCCTCCAAGTACCCTGAGACCTCATCCTTAAATATCAACTCCAACAACTTCCCAACCAATGAAGTCAAACAAACTGGCCTATAGTTTCCTTTCTTCTTTAAGAGTCCACTTTAAATAATCATAGAATGTGAAAAGCCCATCCCAATCACAATTGACTTGGTAAGATTAAACAGGGAAGGCACCAGGGCTTAATGACTCTAGTTAAGACAATTAGTAAATACAGGTGCTGGAGAAACCTAGAAGCCTATGGCAAGTTGCAGAGGCCTGCAGACCTCATGACAGTGGGGTGTTCATCATTTTATTTGAATAGTGCCTCGACAACTTGAATATTCAGCTTATAAAATTTTTGAATTCTCTCCCAAAAATTCCCTCAAAAGAAGCATTTCTTTCTAATAATACCCAAAAATAAATTTCTAGACAAAGATATTTTCACTTTTAGCAAAGTCTTTTATAATGGGTCTGCAGATATAACAAGGCATGAATGTATTTCATTTACTATACAACCAATAAGATCAGAAGAAAGTTTACTTTGAACTTGCTATGACAATGAGTAGCTTAGGGAACTGGTATAAATGTACTTAAAGCTAGGTAAGTATATTGTTAATTTGTTTAATGTGTACAGTGAAACAATATTACAAAAAATAAGAGACATCTTGGGAATCAAAGTTGGCAGTGAAAACATCAATAATTTCAGATATGCGGATGACACTGTGTTAATTTCAAGTATGGAGGAAGAACTACAAAACTTAATTGATATAGTTGTTGAAGAAAGACCCATTTTTGCACTATCTATCAATCACAAAAAGACAGAATGTATGGTGATATCCAAAAAGAAGGAGAATCCTATCTGCAGGCTGAAAATAAATGAGGAGGACATAAAACAAGTGCAGAACTTTTGCTACTTAGGAAGCTGGGTGACATCAGATGGCAGGTGCGACATGAACATCAAAAGAAGAATAGGGATGGCAAAAAGACAACTTTAGGCATCACAACCCACCTCAGAGTACTGAAATGTTACGTTTATCCAGTTATGTTATATGGATCAGAATGTTGGACAATATCTAGTAACATGAGGAAACGAATTGAAGCAGCAGAGATGTGGTTTTTGAGGAGGATGCAAAGAATATCATGGACGAAACAAATATCTAACGAGGATGTCATGAACAGAGCAAGCACAAAAAGAGAAATAATGTATGAGATCATGAAAAGGCAATGTAACTTCATTGGACATGTGATTCAGAAAGAGGAGTTAGAATGCACGGTAATTATGGGAAAGATTGAAGGGAAGAAAGCAAGAGGAAGGCAAAGACAAATGATGATGGAGACAGCAGCCAGAGAACTGGAAATGAATACCAACGAATTGATCCTCTTGACCCGAAACAGGAGAGTGTGGACCATGGCAGTCAAAGCTCAAACTGGGCATGGCACCTGCTGCTGATGAAGATGATGATGATGATGATGATGAAGTATATTGGGGAGAAATGAATAAAATATTATGCTGTTGGGATTTGGTGGAGGAGAGACTTACTTGGAGTAAAAATGAAGGCAGAGTTGTTCAGCTAAGTGACCTGTTCTAGTACTTTAACTACTATATGAATGTTTGATAGTAGCAGAGCTAAAGAAATGAGGAGCTGTGGTATAATTTAATTGAGTAGCAAAACCTGGGCCCTGAATAGGTATTGTTTTCCTAGTTAAACCATAAAAACAAAGAGACAATCTTAATCTAATGATAGATCTGAAGGATGGTGCTTCTGATGATTTTGCCATCACTCAGTAAACCCGTATTTTGCTCAAGCTCCAACTCTTCTGAGGTAAATGTCCTGATCTGGAAACTTAAGGAATAACAAGAGAACTATTTGAAAACACGATGGCCTGGAGCTCCCACGTGATTACTTTGATTTTTCAATGCAGTTTGCAACAAATCACTCAAACCAATGCAAAAACAAATGCAGAATTACCGGTGCGAATTACAACCACCATAAATTGAGTCTCTGCAATCTTGTGCATTAATTTAAAGAATATTAGTCCTGTCAACAAGATTAGTTATGCCCCCAGATCAAATTAATCACCATTCTAAATTTCTACTAATTGCACATGTTTCTGGTCTTTTAAGGACTCTTGAAGATTTAGCTATTCTATGCCTCCAAGCAGAGATGACTTTAATATGTTTTCCCCCCAAATATTTAAGTACTTAATAATAAATAGTTTACCAATAAACTGATAGAATGGTTTCCTCAATTTACAAATGTTCAATTTATGAATTTTTGTTACAATTTTAGTAAATCATGGAATACCTGTATTGTTCGTAGACTAAGCTCAAATGTTCTGAACAGTACTTTCAAAAGTAATTTCCACTGCGATAAAATCTGATTACCCATAGTAGGTAAAGAACTTGACTACAAAAGAAACTGATTTTTTTGTACTGAATCCAAATTAATTATGTTGCATCATGTACCTCTCTTAAACACTTAATTAACTTTTTTTAAAAAATAGAAATTGGTGATGCAAAACACAGTTGAATGTGGAGATTTTAAGTTCTGCAATATTGAAATGAATGTGCAGTCTTGCACAAATTTCATTTTGAAGTGTTGCAAAGTTTTAATTTCTGGTTATGCCTAACACAGAAACTTTATTCCATAACTGTTAACTCATGACGGATTCAGGCGTTATATACTACAATGCCACTTGTATATAATGTCACACTATGCACTAACAACATTGAGTACAAATGTAGGAGAAGCTATTATATCACCACTGGTGGCATCCGTTAGTCTCGTGAGTCCATGGATCTGCGCCTGGAAGGTTTTCAGGGTGCAGGCCTGGGCAAGGTTGTATGGAAGGCCGACAGTTGCCATGCAGCAAGTCTCCCCTCTCTATGACACTGATGTTGTCTGAGGGAAGGGCAAGGGCCGATACAGGTTGGCATCAGTGTCATCACAGGAGTTGCCAGAACGAGGTTGAAGGCAACATCAGACTGCCTTAGGGACTCCAGCTCCGGATTTGTCCTCAGGGTTTACTCCCGAAGCCTTTCCCATGAGTGGGTATGGCCACAAGGCAGCAGACATTTGAAATCAGAGTTTTGCCTCTCTTAGATGGACTGCCTTCCCAGGCTGACGAGCTCCATCTACCCGAAACACTGATTTTAAGGAGCCAGGACCCGCCTTCGCCCCTTCTCCGGTCAGTAGAAATAGTTCTGCAGGGCTTAGAGGCTAAGCCACATGAGAAGGCCAGGAGTTGGACTTGGTTGTCAGAGGCTATTTGAGGCGGGTGCCGTGAGGAGCACTTTTAGATAGTGGGAGCTTGTCCGCACTACCACTCCTCGACTTGACAACCTTGGACTATATCACCACTATGGCATCAGAAAAAAATACATGAAATGTGAGGATTATCTTAAGTCTGCTTTTGAATATAACATGCTGGTCATTGATTGCCAGCTATTAATAATGCCCGATCCTTTAATTATTTCCTTGAGTAAATATACTGGTTAATTAAAGTTTTGGATTAATAAAGCATTTGATATATACACAAATATACAGTAACATCTTCAAAGATTTCATGCAGCCTCAAAAGCATGGAAGATGGAAGGCAATGATAATGTGATAGGAAACAAAAATGGGACATTGGGTGTCCAGGTGCAGGCTGTGTGGTATTAAAGACAAAAGGCACACCATCACACTGTAGTTGGAAACCAAACAGTTTAAATACAGTTCTTTAAACTGTCCTTCTAAACGACAGTTTGGTTGGGCAGATGGATTCATCTGCATTTAGCACTCCAATCAGAAAGTGCATCTGAACTGAGCAGTTAAAGATGGTGAAAGATCAGGCTGTAATAAATAATCTGTGTGTGCTTCCTCTATCTGTCACATTTCCAGATGCAGCTTGACATTCACAAACATTAAATTTAGTGCTCTGCACCACCCTGATGGTAGTTAAAGTCCAAGGATAGATAGCAATCATTGCTAGAGGAAGAGGACTCCTTTCTCCGTATTAAGTTCAAAGCACAGGCGGGCTAAACCAGGTGAGAGTAGCCGAGAGCCTCCAACCTTGGTGAGATAGGGACATGCCTACCCAGCATGCGAAGCTATTTCCGGCGGACTGGACGGATGAGATCAACTACAAGATCCAACGGCCGAGAAGGTGGTGCTGCAATATTTGTGGAGAGTGAAGGGCATGACAAGGCACAGAAGGCATCATGGCTATCCACTGCAGCCGAGGAAGTCTCCAATCGAGACAATTTTCGTATCTGTGGACCAAAATTTTGTGGCCGAGAGAGTGGAACTGCCCCAGAGTAACAGCTTTTTCACTGTAAAACTCTTCCTGCACAGGTTTTTCTCCATGCAGCTCTTTATCCAGATGAGCTGCACAGACAAACAAACAGAAGTGATGGACAACCAACACATTTATCAAAGTATGCATACTGTATGCAACCTTGACATTTGTCTTCTTGCAGGCAGCCACAAAACAACGAAGCACAATGGAAGCCATTAAAAACCCCACACGAAGACTGTCAAACACCAATGTGCAAAAAAAAAAGAATAAATCATTCAAACAATAAAAAAGTAAACAAATATCACTGCAGGGTCCCAGGCACAGAGCCCGTTCAGCACTGAGCCGAGTGAAGCTGGTCCAGGAGCCTGATGGCTTCAGGCCACAGCCAAAGAGCCAGTTCAGTGCTGAGCCGAGTAAACCTTGTGAAGTAGTGAGCTGAACGCTGGTTCATCCTTCGCCCTTAGCCTTAACACTTTGATCAAATCACACAAACAATTTAAAAAAGAAGCAAACCAAAACACATGGACCATGAACTGCAGAGTCCACAGTTGCAGAACCAGTTCCACACCTTCCGCTCGATAGTAGTAGGGAGAAGAGAGGAAGACCAGTCAAATGCAACCAGACTGCGCTGAAAACCTGTATGTTTTCTGCCCACAGCGTTGATGATTTTAATATTGCTTGATGCCCTAACCAGTGCCGAGTAATGGTGCCGACAATGGGTTTATCTTCTACCATCAGTCCACCCCCAGTGATGGCTGCACTCTTGACAATCTAGATTGCCGATCCCTCAGAAGATCACAAAAGCACCAGATCACTTAGTCGGTTCAATAGATTATCCTCTAGAGGGAAATTACAGGCTGCAGACTGCAGCAATTTTAGTTCAGAAGTATATCGACTAGAGTACCTAGTAGTTTTGGAGCTGTCTGCAAAACATTGCTGTTGGTTGCTGGCACCATCATGGTTCACATTAATGTTTTTAAAATAATTTTCCTCACCTTTTTGGTGGTAGTAACACCTAAACGAGCAAAACCTCAATTTTTTTCTGCCCTGGTATTTGCCTAACAAAAGATAATAAAACTAGGTGGTTAAAGTTTGCTTAGTTGGCTAACAATATGCTTGATATTGTCTGAGGCCAGTTTTTTTAGCCTGTCCACAATAATAATTGATTGCTACTTCCTTTTGGTGCAATAAGCTTGTTCTCTGGGTGAACCTACTGGCATTTCAGAGTGAAAATGAGATCCCAGGAACTACTAACAAAAGAAAATCTGCAGATGCTGGAAATCCAAACAACACACACAAAATATTGGAGGAAGTCCTGATGAAAGGTCTCATCCCGAAACATCGACAGTACTTTTTTCCATAGATGCTGCCTGGCCTGCTGAGTTCCTCCAGCATTGTGCGTATGCTCCCCAGGAACTACTATATGTTTGACTATTTTTAATGCAAATTAAATAATCCCAGAAATTGGTAGGCACCAATTTGCAACATTCGTAAATGTGAAGAAATGTTATGGAATAGCTTTTGAAGACTGTTGTGGTGCCATGCTGTTCTTAAGGCAACAGACGTTTACTGTACTGATACAAGAAATTGAATCAAATATATTTCTTAAAAAGTCAAGTTTCTAAGTTTGGTTGCCTAATTCAGAAATAAGCACATACATTTTTATATTTACTTATGATACGGAGAGACGCCATTTGTTACAGAGTCAATGCCGACTCTTGAAATGACCATCGAACCCATTCCATTGGTTATTTCATTATTCTCTCAGACATTCTCTCATTGTTGGTAAGAAAGTACTTCTAGTATTGAAGTTTTTCATATGTTTCTCTTTATACTGTAACAAAGCAGGGCCTTTCAAACAGCATCAGGAATCAGAATGTTTCCTTTGAATCAGCACTGGATAAAGTTGCTAAGTCCAAAAAGTTGCTTTTCTGTAAATCATTGATATCATCAGGAGCTTCAGTTTAAAGATTGGGCAAGTCCAAAATTATGGATTAGCAAATATTAATGAGGTTTGATTGTGTTTTCAAAGTGGTACTCAAAATGAATTATGTCCAGCCTTTGAGGTCAGGTCCCAAGATTTAAGCATGTTTTGAAGTTGATAGTTCAATACAATGCTGATCAATGTCTTGACACTAGACTTAGAAATTCCATCCATCCAGATGAATAATGGACATGATCGTGCTGTGTGGAAATCTGAAAACTTCTGCAGGCTCTAATACCTCTGAGGCAGTGGGCTTCATACTTGTCTCAGTAATAGCAGGTACACCCGAGGGAACTAGGAAAGAGGAGGAGGAATATAGTGCAGTCCAGCTTGCTGTAAGGTATTAATTGCTGTGAAGTCAGACATATTCTCAGACTCCAGGTCAAATCCAGTGAGTTCTCAGATGTGGTTCTTGTGTTAAACGGACTGCAGTGCTTGACAATCCATCTTCAATATCTAGATTTCTTGAAATAGTTCATGCACCGCAAGGCATAACTGTCATAAGGATACAATAAGTATAATGACGCACGTCACGAAATAACTCTTATGATGTATTCATTAAAGTTTCAACAACCTTTGTCTGGAGAAACTTTGCCTACGCTAGGGTAGATCGGGTTCTACAATTAATGGAATCTATTTTTGCAGTTACTGACTGCGCAACAGTCACATGCTGCTTTCTGGGGTTGGAAATAAACCAAAGTATTCAAAAGGCAAGGCATTTGGTTGTACTAGTTATGTTTTTAAATGTTACATAATTCCATTCTGCAGATGTACAGTACATTCTTTGCATACAGAGCTTTTCTTGCCTAATACTAGATGAAAATACCTTAATCTAAATTGTTTTACCGTGCAGCAGGATATATATATTTTATTTCCATTAGCGTGGAATAAATGTCAATCAGGACCTGAGGAAGAGCCTCAGCCTGAAGCGTTGACTGTTTCTTTCTTTCTATAGGTGTTGCCTGACCTGCTGAGTTCCTCCAGCATTTTGTGTGTGTTACAATAAATCATATGATGTATTCATAGAAGTTTTCAACAAATCTTCATCATAACAAAAAAAACTATTAACTGTGTCTCTGCAGGAGAATAGAGAGTTCTATAATGAAATATTGTTCCATTTACAGTCATATGCAGTTTTTTTGAAGATGGAGGATGGGAACATTGAAAAGGAATATTGTGCCCCCAATGCCTCAATGTTTGTGTTTTCAAATATTTCCCTCATTTCCTTTTCACCTTCATTCCCATTTCATCCAACCCTTTCACCCCAGAGGCTCTAGTTCCCTCTGTGCCTCAGTGTTACACCAAACTAGCTTAAAAGAAAAAAAACTGAATATTTAGATTGCAACATTAAAATCTATATATTCCTTGAATGAATCTCTTATATCTCTGCTCCATAATAGTGACATTCATGTTCCATGGTGAATATGTAATGCATTCTGAACCAAGTTACACAGAATCCCAATAATAGACTCTCTTTCAAACCCCTGTCCAAAAAGTGCATATGCTCTTCCAGGAAATTCTAGGTCAATAATTTTCCAGTAACTATAATGGGAATTTGCTTGCTAATACTGGCTTGTAATTATAGCACCTTTTAATATAGAAAATTGCCCCTAAGGGTTATAGAAGTGTCATCAGGAAAGATTTTAACACTTAGTCACATTTAGTGCTATTCGGCAAATAATTAGAGAGATGGTCAAAGAGAAAAATGTTAAAAATGTATCACAAAAGAGGAAAGAGAAGCAGAAAGGTGAAAGGATTTAAAGAATATGTGTGCTCAGGACAGTTTAAGGAATAGCAAACAATCTGTATGCAGATTAAATTTGTAAAGAATATGTGTGCTCAGGCCAGTTTAAGGAATAGCAAACAATCTGTATGCAGATTAAATTTGTAAAGAATCCAGAAACAGAGCACGAACATAAAGAGAGGGAGGAGTTCAAGCCACAAAATGGCTTGAAAAATAAGGGAGAATATTTTGGAAAGAACCCTTTGTTTAATCAGGACCCAATGTAGATCAGTGAGCACAGGAGGGGCGTCAATCTAAGTTAAGATAGAGGCACATTGGATAATTACAAGCTTACTTTAATAAAATAGTATTTTTTCCCAATAGACATATTTTAAGGGAGATATTTTCTTTATTATTAATATGTATCTAGCAAATATGTTGAACTTAATAGGATTATACCTTTGCGAAATAGAGGTATATGAGATGCGACAGGAAAGATAAACTTCATTTAAGATTTCTGATTGTTTAATATGCAGTATTAAACAGACTGAAAATTCCTAACTTTTATCCCCAACTAACTAGAAATTAGTTTTTTTTTTTCCCTAGAAGATATGGGAACCCTGCAATTGGTCCTTGGGGTGAGCCAGCATTCTCCTCTTTGATTGCCTTTTCAAGCAATCCTGCAGCAAAGTGCATGTATTTAAGAATTGGATTGGGTCAACTGTAACGTTCTTCTCCACTTCCCTCACGGCTGTAACTTATTGCTGGCTTTCAAAACCTGAAGAATAACCAACTGAACAAAACATTAGAGCTATGCCACCATCCCCTGGGGCATTGAGTGCCAGCAGGACAATGCACTAAGAAAAAATATTTTACTTATTCATGGAGTACATTGAACATGCAAAGCCATAGAAGAAATAAGTAGCAACCATAATATATATTCCCGGCACACAACTTGGGGAATGGAACTGAATAACATGAATGCACGATAAGAATACAAATAAAACATAGAAACATAGAAAACCTACAGCACAATACAGGCCCTTCAGCCCACAATGCTGTGCCGAACATGTACTTACTTTAGAAATTACCTTCGGTTCCCCATAGCCCTCTGTTTTTAAATTGTATTTTTATATTGTAAAACAGAACAAAATTGCTGGAAATACTTGACAAGTTGGAGGCAGCTGTAGAGAGCAAAAAGAGTTACGTTCTCATACTAAAGTCCCGATGAAGGGTCTCGGACCAATATGTCAACTGTTTACTCATTTCCACAGATGCTGCCTGGCTTGCTGTGTTCTTCCTGCATTTTGTGTGTGCTGCTCTGGATTTCCAGCATCTGCAGATTTTCATGTTCATAATTTCTCATACTAATCCCTTTGAATCTGAATTGTAAAATGTTTTAAACTACAAAGAAAGGGCGGGGGTGAAGGAAAAGAATAAGAGGAAGATTTGAGATGGGTGGAAGGTACAAGATTAAATGCAATGATTGGAAACATGAAGGATAACAAACTCTTTATTCAGATGATTCATTACTCTATTTCATCAATAGGGTGATTACTAATCCCTTTCTTTCAATAACTGACTCCTAATGGGATCTCAGTTCCCACAGGTAGCAGGTGCACTCAGATATGTTTCTATAAGAAACATGCTTATCAGCAATTGAAGGCATCACCGCCCACTTGATTGTGACTAACTCAGCGAACATTAACACAGATGCATGCTCAAAACAAGTGGAAGTTTTAACACAAGAATTTTTTCCTTCCTAACCCAGTGATTGAAGCCAATTGTAATGTTTCTACTTCCATCCCGTTTGAGATACTAATTTGCAATCCATTGAGAATAGACTGATGTTCCTGGCCCATTTAATATGAATGCTTACTATAATTAGGGAAACTTGAAAAATACCCATGAAGTGCTCAGGATTTATCACCCATGTAATCTGTAACCCCAGATGTTTTTGACAGAAAGCGGTGATTGCTAAGTTCATGGCCTAAGGTAGAAGGAGTCAATTTTAGAAAACCTAGCACATTTACTTTTCAACATAGTCCCCTCTTACATTTACACACTTAGTCCAGCGGTTGTGGAGCATATGGATCCCCTCTTTGCAACACACATCAAAGTTGCTGGTGAACGCAGCAGGCCAAGCAGCACCTGTAGGAAGAGGTGCAGTCGACGTTTCAGGCCGAGACCCTTCGTCAGGACTAACTGAAGGAAGAGTGAGTAAGGGATTTGAAAGTTGGAGGGGGAGGGGGAGATCCAAAATGATAGGAGAAGACAGGAGGGGGAGGGATAGAGCCAAGAGCTGGACAGGTGATGGGCAAAAGGGGATACGAGAAGATCATGGGACAGGAGGTCCGGGAAGAAAGACAAGGGGGGGGGGACCCAGAGGATGGGCAAGAGGTATATTCAGAGGGACAGAGGGAGAAAAAGGAGAGTGAGAGAAAGAATGTGTGCATGAAAATGAGTAACGGATGGGGTACGAGGGGGAGGTGGGGCCTTAGCAGAAGTTAGAGAAGTCAATCTTCATGCCATCAGGTTGGAGGCTACCCAGACGGAATATAAGGTGTTGTTCCTCCAACCTGAGTGTGGCTTCATCTTTACAGTAGAGGAGGCCGTGGATAGACATGTCCACTAAGCACATCTTTCCCTCTCCCCCTCTCTCTGCATTCCGCAGGGATCGCTCCCTACACAGCTCCCTTGTCCATTTGTCTCCCCCCATCCCTCCCCACTGATCTCCCTCCTGGCACTTATCCGTGTAAGCGGAACAAGTGCTACACATGCCCTTACACTTCCTCCCTCACCACCATTCAGGGCCCCAAGCAGTCCTTCCAGCTGAGGCAACACTTCACCTGTGAGTCGGCTGGGGTGATATACTGCGTCCGGTGCTCCCGATGTGGCCTTTTATATATTGGCGAGACCCAACGCAGACTGGGAGACCGCTTTGCTGAACACCTACGCTCTGTCCGCCAGAGAAAGCAGGATCTCCCAGTGGCCACACATTTTAATTCCACATCCCATTCCCATTCTGACATGTCTATCCACGGCCTCCTCTACTGTAAAGATGAAGCCACACTCAGGTTGGAGGAACAACACCTTGTATTCCGTCTGGGTAGCCTCCAACCTGATGGCATGAACATCGACTTCTCTAACATCCGCTAAGGCCCCACCTCCCCCTCATACCCCATCTGTTATTCATTTTCATGCACACATTCTTTCTCTCACTCTCCTTTTTCTCCCTCTGTCCCTCTGAATATACCTCTTGCCCATCCTCTGGGTCCCCCCCCCTTGTCTTTCTTCCCGGATCTCCTGTCCCATGATCCTCTCGTATCCCCTTTTGCCAATTACCTGTCCAGCTCTTGGCTCCATCCCTCCCCCTCCTGTCTTCTCCTATCATTTTGGATCTCCCCCTCCCCCTCCAACTTTCAAATCCCTTACTCACTCTTCCTTCAGTTAGTCCTGACGAAGGGTCTCGGCCTGAAACGTCGACTGCACCTCTTCCTACAGATGCTGCCTGGCCTGCTGCGTTCACCAGCAACTTTGATGTGTGTTACTTGAATTTCCAGCATCTGCAGAATTCCTGTTGTTTGGATCTCTTCTTTGTTGAAGCCGGAGATGAGTTTTACAGCTCTCCTTACATGCACATGCAGTTCAACTCTTTGAGTGATTATGCAGAAAGTTTGAAGTTAATAACTCATTTCCTTCTACCTTGGGCCATGAACTTATCAATCACCCCTGCTGTGGACCACTTTCTGGAGGTCCAACACTTCTACAAAGAAGGGATCCGTACGCTCCACGACCGCTGGACTAAGTGTGTAAATGTAGGAGGGGACTGTATTGAAAAGTAAATGTGCTAGGTTTTCTAAAATTAACTCCTTCTACCTTAGGCCACAAACTTATCAAACACCCCTCGTAAGTTGCTACCAGCCAGCAACTTACTTGAAATTTGCAATGTGTCATAAGCTATTAAACCTACAGTTGTTCATAATGTCCTTGAATGCATTACAGTTTTAACCTACTTCCTTTTTAAAAATGTATACAAATTTAATTTTCCTTTGCCCTGAGTTTAGCTGATGTTAATTTACCAGTTTTCTTTCCTGAAATAACTGGCTCCATTTGCTGGTTGCTAAGATCTGTGAAAGCACATCACATTTTATGTGGAGAGAAAGATAACTTAGCTTTAGGATCAAGAGATAGTACTGTAAATAATAAAAGTACAGTCTTCAAATATGCTGGGGGATTTAGTTTCTGCCTATCTTCTCTATCAATTCCTTTATTCATCTTACATGTCCTGTTAGAGCACTTTACTCAAGGGAATACAAATCTTGACTTTTCAATCTGTTCTCATAATGTAACCACAGTATTATATTCTGGTTAATCTGTGCTGGACCATCTCCAATGTTAATGTCCCCTTTGGAGTGCTGTAATTCTCGAACTAAACAGTACTTTAAATGGGGCTGAGTGTTCCACAACTGTTGTATAACCTTTCAGCCCCTTACAGTTCAGTATTCATTGGCCTTTATAATCATATTATACTTGTTGCCAAGACTCTTTGTGATTTTTCATTTTCCAGTCTTAAATCTGTTTCTTCTCAGTTCCCAGGTTCTGATGATTTGGGAAATGCTATGATTTATTTCTCTTAGGTCTGAAGTCAACATCACCACCATTGCCTTTCAAAGCATTGTTATGGCACAGAAGCAGGGTGGAGGGGGGAGGCTGGAATTCAGCCCATTGAGCTAATGCCAGCTTTTAACAACCTAGTCAATCTTGTTCCCCAACACTTTCCACATAGCCCACAAAACTATATTTATTGAAATGCCTTTCCAGTTCCTTTGAGAGCCCTGATTGATACTTTTTTCCTTCTCCTTTATACAGGCAAACCTACAAACGTTTGTAGATCATAGTTACACTCAGTACAATTAAAAATGCTCTTGGATATTTTTCACAAATTTAAAAATCTATAACCCATAGGTGCTTAAGTTATGTGCCGATAGATACAGCCTCACTTACCTTCCCTAAACCAGCCATGATCAAATTTCCTCATCCTTTTATGGAAGAGCAAATTCAGAGCTTATGGAAGATCAACTAATACGTTATAATTCCTGATCACAGTGCAGTCTCCTCTATGCTAGGGAGTCCAGAGGACGTGTGACTGCTTTGTGAAATATATTCATTCAGTCCAAGACTGTGACCCAATTACCAGTCATTTTCATTCTCCATCTCACTGCTGATTTAACATCTATCATGGCCTCCGATATCCAGTGAAGCTCGGTGTAAGGTTGAGCAAAAGGACGTCTGCTTAGAATTCATGCTTGCGGCCATTAAATAACACTTCTTGAATACATCTCAGAAATTTCACCACCACTGAGCATTTTACGTTTAGGCAATTCCAGTTAATATTCAGGAAATTAAAATTCCCTTGTACAATAACCCTCATTATTGTACAGTATTATTCTGATATCTATGTATCTTTCCTCTGCTTCCTGTTGTCTGTTGGGAAGTCTGTAATACACTGAGCAAAGTGACAGTCTTTACTCCTAATCTTTATAGATATGACTTCGATGGAGGTGCTTTCTACAGTAACGTCTCTCAATACTGAAGTACTGCTTCAGTTTAGAAAGGAGGATGTAAAAAGGTGGCATTGCATTGCATAGTGACTATTTTATGCCCCATGGTGTAGAGTTCAAAATTCAAATTCAAAGTACATTATCAAAGAATGTACAAATTATGCACCTTGAGATTTGTCTGCTAACAGGCAGCCACAAAGCAAGAAACCCAAAGAACCCAACTGGAAAAAAAAGAACAAGGACCGGTGTGCAGAGAAAGAAAAAGAAAAACACAATTGTACAAACAATAGAAGTAAGCGACAATATTCCAAACCAGACTGAGTCCCCGAGCAGCCAGAGTCGGCCCAAGTCTTGGTCTCAGACACAGCAAACAGAGCAGTTCACTGCTGAGAGATGAATGAACATCGTGGGATAGTGAGTGAAATCAACCCAATCCCTGCCCCAAGTCCCAACACTTGGGCTTTCCAGTCTACCTGGAACAATTTCTCAGTGATGGCAACAATATCCTATTTAAATATAAATGGCATATTGAGTTCAATCTTACTAGTTAGACTTCATGCATTAAAATAAATGTAGATTATCTTTGAATTTCCCTGATATACACTTACCATAATTTCCTCATAATTTTTTTGAAGTATAAAAAAATCAAATTTATAACCTGTATTTTGGGTCACATTATAAAATGCCTGACTACTTTTTGCATTGACCATGAAATCAATGCTGACTCAGAAACTAGGGTTTAGTGACCATGTGCCAATTGTATTGTCATCTATTATTTAGAAGTTATTCCAAAATTATCGCGTCCTTTCATTTTGTTTCCTGCTCATTGTACTGAAATGCAATCCCAGTGGAAGAAGAGGATCATTTAAAAATAGAAAGATATTCTAGAAGGAATAAAATGGAATCTGTTGACAAAACTGGAGAGTTGTGATGTTTGCATTTGATAAAATGACTTTTTGGTATCTAGGTTACTGGAAAAGCAAAGTTTAGGTCCACTGTCACAAATGTTCATACAATACCAGCTCTAGGCTGAGGAAAAGCAATGCAGTGAGGAAAAGAAGCTCTTTAATGTTTACTAAGTGCATTTACTAAGTGACAGAGTCACTAAACCATTTGTCATGGCAATATGTTATACACTTAGTTGCTACTTTATTGGGTGCACCTGCTTGTTAATACAAATATTAATCAGCTGATCATGCAGCAGCAACTCAATGCATGAAAGCATGTAGTCATAGTTAATTCAGAAACAAAGGTCTGAACTTAAAGAGGGGTAACTTTGAAGGTATGAGACGTGAATTAGCTAAGATAGACTGGCAAATGACACTTAAAGGATTGACGGTGGATATGCAATGGCAAGCATTTACAGGTTGCATGGATGAACTACAACAATTGTTCATCCCAGTTTGGCAAAAGAATAAACCAGGGAAGGTAGTGCACCCGTGGCTGAAAAGGGAAATTAGGGATAGTATCAATTCCAAAGAAGAAGCATACAAATTAGCCAGAGAAAGTGGCTCACCTGAGGACTGGGAGAAATTCAGAGTTCAGCAGAGGAGGACAAAGGGCTTAATTAGGAAAGGGAAAAAAGATTATGAGAGAAAACTGGCAGGGAACATAAAAACGGACTGTAAAAGCTTTTATAGATATGTAAAAAGGAAAAGACTGGTAAAGACAAATGTAGGTCCCCTGCAGACAGAAACAGGTGAATTGATTATGGGGAGCAAGAACATGGCAGACCAATTGAATAATTACTTTGGTTCTGTCTTCACTAAGGAGGACATAAATAATCTTCCAGAAATAGTAGGGGACAGAGGGTCCAGTGAGTTGGAGGAACTGAGCGAAATACATGTTAGTAGGGAAGTGGTGTTAGGTAAATTGAAGAGATTGAAGGCAGATAAATCCCCAGGGCCAGATGGTCTGCATCCTAGAGTGCTTAAGGAAGTAGCCCAAGAAATAGTGGATGCATTAGTGATAATTTTTCAAAATTCGTTAGATTCTGGACTAGTTCCTGAGGATTGGAGGGTGGCTAATGTAACTCCACTTTTTAAAAAAGGAGGGAGAGAGAAACCGGGGAATTATAGACCGGTTAGCCTAACGTCCGTCGGTGGTGGGGAAACTGCTGGAGTCAGTTATCAAGGATGTGATAACAGCACATTTGGAAAGCGGTGAAATGATCGGACAAAGTCAGCATGGATTTGTGAAAGGAAAATCATGTCTGACAAATCTCATAGAATTTTTTGAGGATGTAACTAGTAGAGTGGATAAGGGAGAACCAGTGGATGTGGTATATTTGGATTTTCAAAAGGCTTTTGACAAGGTCCCACACAGGAGATTAGTGTGCAAACTTAAAGCACACGGTATTGGGGGTAAGGTATTGGTGTGGGTGGAGAATTGGTTAGCAGACAGGAAGCAAAGAGTGGGAATAAACGGGACCTTTTCAGAATGGCAGGTGGTGACTAGTTGGTTACCGCAAGGCTCAGTGCTGGGATCCCAGTTGTTTACAATATATATTAATGACTTGGATGAGGGAATTAAATGCAGCATCTCCAAGTTTGCGGATGACACGAAGCTGGGTGGCAGTGTTAGCTGTGAGGAGGATGCTAAGAGGATGCAGGGTGACTTGGATAGGTTGGGTGAGTGGGCAAATTCATGGCAGATGCAATTTAATGTGGATAAATGTGAAGTTACCCACTTTGGTGGCAAAAATAGGAAAACAGATTATTATCTGAATGGTGGCCGATTAGGAAAAGGGGAGGTGCAATGAGACCTGGGTGTCATTATACACCAGTCATTGAAAGTGGGCATGCAGGTACAGCAGGCAGTGAAAAAGGCGAATGGTATGCTGGCATTTATAGCGAGAGGATTCGAGTACAGGAGCAGGGAGGTACTACTGCAGTTGTGCAAGGCCTTGGTGAGACCACACCTGGAGTATTGTGTGCAGTTTTGGTCCCCTAATCTGAGGAAAGACATCCTTGCCATAGAGGGAGTACAAAGAAGGTTCACCAGATTGATTCCTGGGATGGCAGGACTTTCATATGAAGAAAGACTGGATGAACTGGGCTTGTACTCGTTGGAATTTAGAAGATTGAGGGGGGATCTGATTGAAACGTATAAGATCCTAAAGGGATTGGGCAGGCTAGATGCAGGAAGATTGTTCCCGATGTTGGGGAAGTCCAGAACGAGGGGTCACAGTTTGAGGATAGAGGGGAAGCCTTTTAGGACCGAGATTAGGAAAAACTTCTTCACACAGAGAGTGGTGAATCTGTGGAATTCTCTGCCACAGGAAACAGTTGAGGCCAGTTCATTGGCTATATTTAAGAGGGAGTTAGATATGGCCCTTGTGGCTACGGGGGTCAGAGGCTATGGAGGGAAGGCTGGGGCGGGGTTCTGAGTTGGATGATCAGCCATGATCATAATAAATGGTGGTGCAGGCTCGAAGGGCCGAATGGCCTACTCCTGCACCTATTTTCTATGTTTCTATGTTTCTATGTCATGGTCAAGAGGTTTGGTTGTATTTTCAATCATGTAGAACTGAAATAAACTGCACTATGCAACCAAAATTCTAGATCCATAAACTCAACGGATTCATAATTCTTATTTCTGTACTGTAATTAAATAATAATAACAGGTGAACACTGAGAAATCTAATCCATATTCACTGACAATCCTGATAAACAAATAGTTGGCAATCTACTCTATTTTCCTTCCAAGGTTGTCTTAGGTTGAAACCAGAATTTTAAGAATAGTTATATTCAACTTGATTCAGAAGTTCACTTGTTGTCCAGACCAAACATCAGAATGGGGAACAAATGGGATCAAAGTGACTTTGAACCTAGAATGATTGTGGGTGCCAGATGGGGTGGTTTGAGTATCTCAGAAGCTACTGATCTCCTGGGATTTTCATGCACAATAGTCTCTAAAGTTTACAGAGAATTATGCAAAATATTAAAAACATTAAGTGAACAGTAGCTCTGTGGGCAAAGACGCCTTGTTCATGAGAGGGGTCAAAGAATGGCCAGACTGGTTCAAGCTGACAGGAAGGCAACAGTAACTCAAATAACCACCTGTTACAATGGTGGTGTGTAGAAGAACATATGTGAACACACAGTACATTGAGCTTTGAAGTGGATGGGCTGCAGCACAGAAAATCAAGAACATACTTAGTGGCACCTAATAAAGTGGCTACTGAGTACTTTTTCCACGTAATGCTAAACAATAATTTGACTTAAAGAAAAATATACAAAAGCATGCAGTCTTTCTGACTATGAAAGTTGGGGGTTGGATGAAGCAGGAAGGGAATGGTTAAAAGAGGAGAGTATAAGAAATAGAAATGGAAAAAATTGACTCGAAGATGCTAAAGTTATACATATGGAAGGGGGCCATGAATAGATGTAATCACAAGAATGGAAATCTTAACATCGAAGTAGTGAGTTATCATGAGACAGTGTTGATCAATGAAAGCAGATATGACATTCAAATATGATCTGGTATGATGCAAGTGTCAGCAGGAGAAGTTTATTGAGAGTGCAGAATGTAAGGCCATCAAGGAAACTGATTCAATGATTATCTCCAGAGATGGCAGAGGCATGATTGAGCACTTGGGTCATAATTGCGTTGCAGGAAAGACTGAAGCAAGTTACCTTGTAGAAACAGCAGTAGTTCTCTCTCCAGTGCACAATACTGAGTCAAGATGAATAGAACAATTTTTAAAAATCTGGTTTCAACCTAAGACAACCATGGGGGGAAAATAGAGTTGATTGCTAGCAATTAGAGTTTGTCAGGATTGTCAGTGAATATGGGTTAGATTGCTCAGTATTCACCAGTCATGTTATTTAATTACAGTATAGAAATAGGGATAATCAATTCATTGAGATTAGGCCAGAATTTTGGTTGCATAGTGCAGTTTATTTCAGTACTACATGATTGAAAGTACACCATAATTCAAGGCAGTAACAACTATTTATGGTTCATCTTGTATCATTCCAAATATTCAGCATTTTCAGTGGTAAAAAAAGTATATCGTGAGCTTCCAGTGCAATTTTTTACTAGATCTCTACTGCTGTCCCATCAAGCTTGCATCCTTTCATAGCCAACTACCCACTCACACATGTTCCTAATCACCCAGTGACTGACTGACCCGATGCAATTCCTCCCACCGACCCCATTGATTCTTTGGAAGCTGATCTTGTTTTACTGATATCCTACATGGGTTTGATGACTTGCATGTGCAAGGAATGAGCATCAAGCTATGGAGTGACGGGAGAAGTGATGGTGCGCATCGGGACTCTTATTCTGTGAATGAGCATCAAGCTATGGAGTGACGGGAGAAGGGGTGGTGCGCATCGGGACTCTTATTCTGTGAATGAGCATCAAGCTATGGAGTGATGGGAGAGGTGGGTGGTGCACATCGGAACTCTTATTCTTGGGTACAACTCTTGGTAATGTGCTTTAGCACCTTGATGCCCATAGTAACACTATCTCATTTGGCTGTATTCACAAGTATTCATGGATTGTTGAATGACAATTAAAGTTGAATTGAATTACATAACCTATTGAAGGATAAAATGAGGTATGTATTCAGTAGGGCCTACTCTCTTGGTACATTGGCCAAATCATATAACACACCAATGATGCACCAACATTTCTGAGAGATGATTTTCAATGCATATTAACTTCATAACTGATTATTTCCATTTAATGCAGAATACATCTTCAAGAATAGAACCTCTAAAGTAGCAACAATATAATTTTTCACTATTAAAAAATTCAATACAATACTACAACTAATCATGAATTAAAATTTAGGATGACCAAGGATAAGTTTACCAGGGTATTATATTTAAAAGTCTATCTGTTTAGTTATCCAGACAACACTTAACATTTAGCAGATTCTTATCTATGTAATAACATAACAAATACTTGGTGGTAAATGAACTTCTTCAGGAACCTTACCCTATTCATCTTTTTTTAAAATTAGTTAGTTTGGTGCAATCTGTCAGGGAACGTAGAGGAGACTTGACCCAAACACAGAGCAGCAGAGGGCAATAACTTTAATAACCAACGGCAAAAACAAAACAGAAAGCACAAACGGGCATTAAGCAAGAGAGAACAGATACTAAACTCACAGACAACAAGGTAACTGAAGGCTGGGAGTAACAGGTTGAGGCTGGTTGGTTCAGTAAGTGAACAAGGGCTGGGGATGAGAGCCGGCTTCAAATGGAAGTAGGTGACAGATGACTCCTGTTAGCTGGGCAGAGACTGGGAGGTGTCTGCCCGTGCAGCTCTGACACAATCTATTTGCACTTCATAGGTAAATGGAACAGCAAAATGAACAATTTAAAAGGCAAGTCCATTAGGTTGAATACTGACAGAAACCCAAAAAAAATTAATCATGAGAAAATCAATACATTAACCATTTATATCATTATAGATAGAGCAGCTGCGGTTTTGAAACAATTGTTCATTCAAGAGTGGTAAAAGATGTTCTTTCCTTTCATGTCATGCTAGTACTGCATTATAGATTAGCTTATTGTGACCCCATCTTTTGAGTATTTGTTCATGAGCTACTTTTTAATAACCCCAGAGATTGCTTAGAAATAGGCCAGGCAGCAGCTCTTTACTGATCTATTGTGTCTGAGTGTAATTCCTGATCAGTCAGGACATTGAGTTTAGGAGTTGGGAAGTTACGTTTCTCTTACTGGTTTGAGGCAGCACGTGAAGTATTATGTACAGGTTTGGTCACCTTGGTATAGAAAAAATGTTAGTAAATATAGAACATAGAAATATACAGTACCTTACAGGCCCTTTGGCCCACAACGTTGTGCCGACCATGTAACCTACTCTAGAAGCTGCCTAGAATTTCCCTACTGCATAACCCTCTATTTTTCTAAGCTTCATGTACCTATCTAAGAATCCCTTAAAAGATCCTATTGTATCTGCCTCTACCACCATTGCTGGCACTGCATTCCACACACCCATCACTCTCTGTGTGAGAAACTTACCCTTGACATCCCCCTTGTACCTACTTCCAAGCACCTTAAAACTATGCCCCCTCATGTTAGCCACTTCAGACCTGGGAAAAAGCCTCTGGCTATCCGCACGATCAATGGTTCTCATCGTCGTATACACCTCTATCAGGTCACCTCTCATCCTCCATCGCTCCAAGGAGAAAAGGCCAAGTTCACTCAACTTATTTTCATAAGGCATGCTCTCCAATCCAGGCAACATCCTTATAAATCTCCTCTGAACTCTCTCTATGTAGTATCCACATCCTTCCTGTAGTGAGGCGACCAGAACTGAGCACAGTGCTCCAAGTGGCGTCTGACCAGGGTCCTATATAGTTGTAACATTACCTCACGGCTCTTGAACTCAATCCCACGGTTGATGAAGGCCAATGAACCATATGCCTTCTTAACAACACTGACAACCATGTAAGACTCACTGGTCCATAATTTCCTGGGTTATCTCTTCAAGGGAAAAATATTTGCAACCTTCCAATCCTCCGGTACTTCTCTTGTCCCTGTTAATTATGCAAAGATCATTGCCAGAGGCTCAGCAATCTCCTCCCTCACTTCCCACAGTAGCCTGGGGTATATCTCTAGTCCTGGTGACTTATCTAACCTAATACCTTTCAAAAGCTCCAGCACATCCTCTTTCTTAATGTCTATATGCTCAAGCATTTCAGTCCGCTGTAAGACATCCCCACAAGTGCCAAGGCCCTTTTCCCTGGTGAATACTGAAGCAAAGTATTCATTAAGTGCCTCCGCTACCTCCTCTGGATCCATACAGGTTTTTCCACTATTGCTCCTAACTGGTCCTATTCTCACACGGCTCATCCTTTTGCTCTTCACGTACTTTAGAATACCTTGGGGTTTTCCTTAATCCCGCTCTCCAAGGCCTTCTCACGACCCCTTCTAGCTCTCCTACTTTCACACGAGCTCCTTCCTGGCATCCTTGTAACTTTCTAGAGCTCCAACAGTACATAGTTTCTTGAACCTTTTGTAAGCTTTTCTTTTCTTCTTAACTAGATTTTCTACATCCTTTGTACACCATGGCTCTTTCATCCTACCATCCTTTCCCAGCCTCAGTGGAATATTTGCCACATTTCTGTTGTGCTTTTCCCTGAGAACATTTGCTCCCAATTTATGTTATCCAGTTCCTGCCTCATAGCATCATATTTGCCCATACCCCAATTAAATGTTTTCCCAAATTGTCTGCTCCTATCCCTCTCCAGCACTATGGTAAAGAAGAAAGAGTTCTGATCACTACCTCCAAAATGCTCTCCCACTGAGAGATCTAACACCTGATCAGATTCATTTCCCTATACTAGATCAAGTACAGCCTCTCTTCTAGTTGGCTTATCTACACATTGTGGCAGGAAACCTTCCTGAACACACGTAACAATCTTCACCCCATCTAAACCCCTTGTGCTAAGGAGATGCCAATCAATACAGGAAAGTTAAAATCACCCATCACAACAACCTTATTATTATTACACCATCCCAGAGTCTCCCTCCCTACCTGCTCCTCAATGTCTCTGTTATTATTGAGGGGTCTATAAAAAACACCCAGTAGAGTTACATCCCCCTTCCTGTTTCTGACTTCCACCCACAATGACTCAGTAGATAATCCCTCCATGACTTCCTCCTTTTCTGCAGCCGTGATACTATCCCTGATTAGCAATGTCACTCCCCCACCTCTTTTGCCTTTTCCCCTGTCCTTTTTGAAACATCTAAAGCCTGGCACACTCAGCAGCCATTCCTGCCCCTGAGACGAGAAAGATTGCAGTAATGACCTACCAGGACGTTGCCTGTGCTTGGGGTCTTGAGTTACAAAGAGTTTGGTTAGACTTGGACTTAACCTAGAAGACTAAGGGCTGAATTCATGGAGGTATATAAGATCATGAGACATATAGACAGGCTGAAAGCTTATAGTCTTTTTCCCAAGAAGTGGGGCAAAATAAGGGGCGTAGACATGATATCAGGGGTGAGAGCTGCTTCCTCACGCAAAATGTGGTTTGTATTTGGAATGAGCTGCCAGAAATAGAGGTGGAAGTGGACACATTTGCAACATTGAAAAGCCATCTAGATAAGGATATGGATAGGAAAGATCTGGAAGTCAATGACCCATACGTGGATAGACGGGACAAGCTGGCTGGGCAACACAGTCAGCATGAATGTGATGGGCTGAAGGGCCAGTTTCCATGCTAGGACTCTATGATTCTCAGCATCCTGAGGAGAATCAATTCACTTTCAAAATGTGGGGGGTGGAGGGATTCTTTTCACTACAATGTTTAGCAAAATTAAATATTCTGTGAGATGCACAGTAGAAACATAAGAATGTGCTTTTGTTAGATACTAAAGACTGCAGGATTACATGAGGTATGAGGTATCTGATAATTATATGTAACTTGTCAACAATTTGAAAGAAGGCATTTGTGATGGCCTCGCCGGATAGTGTTTGTGCATTGTACCATGCTTCATTTTAGCCTGGTTTTCATTTACTTTGGATTCTGAGAAGACACTGTCCACTGAGTAATTCCATCCTATTAATCTCACTAAATCTGACTCCATTCTCCCTGCAGTAAAGTGACAAGAAGCTTTTGATTTCCCTGTCAAAATAAGCAAATCATCTTCAGCAATGTGAATGCTTGCAGTCAATTTATCAGTCCCATCTCCCAGAATTCAATCTAAACAAATACGGGTGTAAAAACATACAATAATCAGGAGATCTGAGTTATAATCCTGCTCTCAGTTGTCATTCTTTTTTTCTAGCCTTTTTCCTCTCTCCTCTATCGCAACCAGCAGCTCATAAAACGATGTGAAAATAGGTCATCAAGAAAAAACACCAGCCATTGGCTTGTTCTTTAGTTCTGCAGCTGTAAAGGTGGTAAACGAAAATAAATAAAATAAAAAATTTAAGGCTGCAAAGAAAGAAAATGCATTGCCAAACACTGACTGAAAGAAGTCTAGGTTGACACTGTGAAACATCTCTACCTCACAATGTCAGCAACTGTGTTCAATTCTGACCTCCAGTGCCCGTCTGCGCGGAGTCTGCATGTTTCAGCATTTCCTCTGGGTGCTCTGGTTTCACTCCACATCGCAAAGCCACACAAATTACTAGTTTAATTCACCCCTAGTTCGTAAGTGAGTGGCAGAGTTTGGAAGAAGTTGCGAGGAATGAAAGCAGAATAAAATGGAATGAGTTCGGAAGAAAGTAATTTGGTGCTTGCTGGTCAATGTAAACTCAATACGTTGAAGGGTCTGTTTTCACTATCTATCTCTCACCCTCTCCCCCTCCGTCTCTTTCCTTCCTTCCCCCTCCCCTCTACCCCCGCCCCTCTTTCCCTCTCCCTCTCTCCCTCTCTCTCTCCCTTTCCTCCTCTCAATGACAATTTCACTCTCTCAATTTCAGTCTCACGTCTCTGTCCCCATTTTCTTTCCTCTTTTTCACTCTCCCTCACTCACTTTTATATGCTGATGTCTACAAAGTATTTCTAAGCTCGGCAAAATATCATTAGTATTACAAATCATACGTATTTGTCTGTAGAACAATGCCCACAGAGAATCCCCTGACAGCTGATACATGAGCACAGGGATAGACTAAAACTAACGTAATCTGTGTTCATGCCATCTCTCAAAACAGACTGAATTTTATATTACAGGTACAAAGAGTGACGGAACACTGGGATTTAGATGTAAGAATTATGTAGAAACTGCACTTCTTTAACTCGAAATTTTACTTTAAATCTGAAACAGTCATCTGGAATTTATTTCAACCGCACATCTTCGGATTCATAGAATCTTAGAGAAGTACAGTGCAGAAACAGGCCCTTCGACCCATCTAGTCCTTGCCAAAAACATTTAAGCTGCCTACTCCCATCGACCTGCACCAGAACCATAGCCCTCCATGTCCCTAGTATCCATGTAACTATCCAAACTTCCCTTAGTGTTAAAATCGAGCTTGCATGCACCACTTGATGTTGGCAGCTCATTCTGCACTCACGACCCTCTGAGTGAAGAAGTTTCCTCTCATGTTCCCCTTAAGCGTTTCATCTTTCACCCTTAACCCATAACCTCTGGTTGTAGTCCCACTCAACCTCAGTGCTTGTATTTACCCTATCTATTCCCTTCATAATTTTGCATATCTCTATTAAGTCTCCTCTCAGTCTTCTACGTTCCAAGAAATACACTCCTAACCTATTCAATCTTCCCTTATAACTCAGGTCCTCTAGACCCGGCAACATCCTTCTAAATGTTTTCTGTGCACTTTCAACCTTGTTTACACCGTTCCTCTAGGTAGGTGACCAAAACTGCACACAATACCCTAGATTAGGCCTCACCAATGTCTTATACAACTTCAACAAAACATCCCATCTCCTGTACACAGTACTTTGATTTATGAAGACCAATGTGCCAAAAGCTTTTTTTATAAAACTATCTACCCGTGACACCACTTTCAATGAATTACGGACCTGTATTCCCGGATCCCTTTGTTCTACCACACTAATCAGTGCCCTACCATTCACCATGTGAGACATGCCACAGTTGGTCCTAGCAAAGCGCAAAACCTCACACTTGTCTGCATTGGTTTCCATCAACCATTTTTAGCCCATTTTTCCAGCTGGTTCAGATCCCTCTGCAAGCCATGATAGCCTTCCTCATCGTCCAACACACCCCCAATCTTGGTGTCATCTGCAAATTTGCTGATCCAGTTAATCATATTATCATCCAGGCCATTCATATAACTGACAAACAAAGGACCCAGCACCAATCCCTGTGGCACACCACTAGCCACAGTCAGAGAGGTAACCATCTACTCCCACTCTCTGGCTTCTCCCACAAAGCCAATTTACTACCTCATCTTGAAAGCTGAGCGACTGAACCTCCTTGACCAACCTGCCATCAGGACCTTGTCAAATGCCTTGCTAAAATCAATGTAGACAACATCCACTGACTTGCCTTCATCTATTTTCCTGGTCACTTCCTCGAAGAGCTCTGTAAGATTGGTTAGACATTACCTACCACACATGAAGCCATGTGGACTATCCTTAATCAGTCTATGCCTATCCAAATACTTATACATCCGGTCCTTTATAATACCTTCCAATAACTTTCCCACAAGTGATGTCAGACTCACCGGCCTATAATTTCTGATTTATGTTTAGAGTCTTTTTAAAATAGTGGAGCAGCTTTGGCTATCCTCCAGTCCTTTGGTACCTCTCCTGTCACTAAGGACGATTGAAATATTTCCACCAGGCCCCAGGCAATTTTTGCACTTGCGTAGGTCCAAGGAAACATCTTGTCAGGCCCTGGGGATTTATCCTTCCTGATTTGCCCCAGGACAGCAATCACCCCTCTTCTGTAATCTGTATAGGGCCCATGAAGTTGATTCCGCTTTGCCTCACTTCTAGAGACTCTGTGTCCGTCTCCTGAGTGAATACAGATGTAAAATAATTACTTAAGATCTCTCCATCTCTTTTGGCTCCACACATGGATTGCCATTCTGATCTTCCAGAGGACAAATTTTGTCCCTTGCAATCCTTTTGCTCTTAGCATATCTGTAGAACCTCTTAGGATTCTCCTTTGCCTTGTCTGCTAGGGCAACTCATGTCTTATTTTAGCCCTCCTGATTTCTTGCATTTCTTTTACTCCATAAGCACCTTGTTTGTTCCTACCTGCCTATACCTGCTATGCACCCCTTTTTTTTTTCTTAACAAGGTCCTCAATGTCACTTGAAAATTGACATTCCTTACATCTGTTATTTTACCTTTTATACTGATAGACACATACAAGCTTTGCACTCTGAAAATTTCACTTCCCATTTACCAGGTACACCTTTCCCAGAAAACAGCCTGTCCCAATCCACACTTGTCTGATTGTTTCTGATACCATCAAGGTTGGCCTTTTTCCAATTTAGAATCTCAACCCACGGACCAGACCTACCTTTATGCATATTGACCTTTAAACAATGGCACAATGATCACTAGATGCACAATGTTCCCCTAGACAAACTTCTGTCACCTGTCCTGTCTCATTCACTAATAGCAGATCAAGTATCGTCCACTCTCTCATTGAGACTTCTATGTGCTGATTAAGGAAACTTTCCTGAACACATTTGACAAACTCTATCCCATCCAGTCCTTTTATAGAACAGGAGTCCCAGTCAATTTGTGGAAAGTTAAAATGACCTACTATAACAAACTTGAAACAGTCTGCGATCTCTCTGCAAATTTGTTCCTCTAAATCCCTTGGATTGGTGATTTGTAATATAGCCCCATTTATGTGGACACACTTTTCTTATTTCTCAGTTCCATCCCTAATGTCTCACTAGATGAGTTTTCCAACCTGTCTTGACTGAGTACTGCTGTGACATTTTCCCTGACTTGTAACATTAACCCCCCTCCTTTATTGCCTCCCACTCTGTCGCATCTAAAACAACGGAACCATGGAATATTGAGCTGCCAGTCCTGTCCCTCCTGCATCCAAGTCTCACTAATATCATAATTCCAGGTGTTGATCCATGCCCTAAGCTCTTCCGCCTGTCCTATGGTACTTCCTGCAGTGAAACATCCACAGCTCAGGACTAGTCAAACCATGCTCAACATTTTGATTCCTGGATTCGTCTGAGGTCTTACCAACGTCTGCCTCCACAACCTCTCCTCTAAATGTTCTTACACTCTGGTTCCTATCCCCCTGCAACTCTAGGATTGTATTACCTTAGCGGGTTTTCAGATGTTGAGAAAGTATAAAATACTTCCTTTCTTATTATGGTTAAGTATTTACAAACCCTTTATACTTTTATCCCCACTGCCCTCCCAGCAGAGGGAAAATACACTTGCTCATAAGTAACCTTCTTATTATTCTCTTCTGGTCTGCCACTACCCAAAACTAAACATTTGAGTTATTTATCCCACCTCAGTGAATGTAAGACAACCTTCTAATGTTATTGCATCAAAATAAACTGGGTTCTTCTACCAGCTGGGAAGATTTCAGGCGAACAAGTAGCACCACTAGCCATGTTTTGTCTCCACTAAATGTGCCAAATAAATCCAAGTTGTTTGGTGAGTGAAAATCTCAAAATGTGACAAGTGTGAAATGAATTGTTTTCTAGATGTTTGGCTTCCTCTGAACAGTCCGTGAATCAGAAGGCTTCTGTGTCGAGCAAGTAACGTTGGCTAAAGCTTCAATCTGACATTGTTAAGAGTGCACTGCGCAATCAGAGATACTGTGTTTTAGGTGAGATGTTAAACCAACTTGCCCTTGGCACAGGTTGAAGAAGACCGGTGTCAAGACCAATGTTAATATCGCTGCCAACACCATTATAACAAGTTTGTAGGCTTTTATTTTGTTACCACTTATGTAATCTTGCTGTGAGTAAAGTGGCTTTTGTACATCCTTACATAACCTGAGGTGTACTGTTAAGAAAGTTGCCCAATCAAATATTTTTAAATATTTTTTCTACATTCTTGTCCCCTGTTCCTCACATGTAGTCCTAGTTACCCCATCCCCTTAATACTTCTGTTTCTCATCTTTTCCAGCTTTTAACTAATCGAAATCTACAAGCATCACCCTTTTCTAAAAACTACCTTTGTTTACAATCAGTGTTAGGTCTTTCTAACAGAACTAACCTGACTCTGTCACACCAGGTGCCCTGCTACAAAACATTCAGTATTGCTTCTCAGTGACTTGAGTGCAGAATGCAAATAGGAAATCCGACCCACGTTTCTCAGCTGCCAGGCAGGGGAATAATTATACTGTACTCTGTCTCTACTGTAGCACTTTTTTCAAGGACCATGAATGTATAATTGTCTCACATTTCATCACTGTGATTCTCCTGGCCAGTATCTGTCCTGATCACATTACTGAGACTGCCCTGGTCAAGGTCACCAAGAACATTTTATATGATGTACTTAGCTTGCATTTCTCTTTGACTTCTATAGTGCATAACAGCATCTAATCCTATTTTTGTATTTATATCTCACACGCTTCAATTTTATCTGTTCCAGTGACAGAAGCTTCAAGTTATTCAAATGGCAAAAGCATCTCATTGCACAAAAATATTATAAAACAAAAAAAAAGAGAGCCAAGTTATGCTGGCTGTAGACTGGATGTCAAAGTGTTCAGTTACTCCATTGAAATATCCTGGATATACAGGTTGTGCATCAGAACTTCAGGACTTACGGAATGACTGATCTCACCTTGATTGTCACCATGTTCCACTGCTGGACTCCAGGCTATCTGAGTCTCTCCAGCTAAATTCTGAGGAACAGTTTCTCTTATCCTGGCAACACACACAAAATGCTGGAGGAACTCAGCAGGCCAGGCAGCATCTATAGAAAAAAGTAGAGTCGACATTTTGGGCCGAGACCTATATTCTGTGTAAGTTTACATCGGCGAAAGGATTAGAGACCCCACTTTCTTGAATTGTAATATTAGTTACACCAAATAGGAAAGGTTTATTCTATTTGATTATTTGGTTACTTTTGTCTTTTTTTATTTATTTATGTATACTGATAAAATTTGTTTTTCCAAAAAGTATTTAAAAAATAAAATTACATTTTTTAAAGGTCTTTGAATACAAGAAGAGCTCCTCCTCTGGCTTTGTGTTCTGTCAAAACACGTCAAGCTATTTACAGGGAAGGAACCTCAGGACTAGAATTATCTTGCACTGTACTGTATCTGTCAATGAGGAGTGGAGAGTGAGTTTGTAAATCTGGCAGGAGCAAAGTGTGTTGGGAACGTTGAGGGTGGAGTGCTGCTGGAGGAGTGTGGGTCTGGTAGCAGAGAAAGAGTGCCAAGAGTGGGGGGTGGCATGAGTGTAGACACACCCAGCCCTGAGACAACTGGCAATGTCATTTTATTCCAAACAATTGTTTTATTGATCATTACAGAATGTCTCTCTGATGTTTCCCACTCCCTCCCCTCTTCCTTCCCCTTTTACCAACCATGATACCCCTCTCCCTGTCCCCTTCCCTCTCTCAGACCACAATAGAGGCCCATATCAGAATCAGCGTTACCAAGCCAAGTTCAGACCCTGGCGATACAGTGTGACCTGGCCAGATTCCAGCCCAAGAGAGGTCCAGTGGGAGGATCACATTCCCAGACCCACACAAATTCAACTTTTCTAGGCTTGGGCTGCTGAAACTGTGCAGTGTTAGCATGGCACATGCTATGCCATTACTGTTCTGGAATAGCAATTAAGCTCCTCTGTGTATGTAATAAGATCATGTTTTGCATTTTAAAAGGTACTACTGCATGACTTGGATTTGATCCTCTCTTACACATCTGGATACCACTAGCAAGAGCAGGGATGTACCATTATCTCTGGGCTGAAGGCCACAGAGTTTACCCCTGAATATAAAGTGTGATATTTTACAATTGTTTTGACCAGAGTCTCAGGTTCTTATGAAACACACACAAAATTCTGGAGGAACTCAACAGGTCAGCCAGTATCTATAGAAATGAATAGACAGTTGACATTTCCAGATGAAACCCTTCTTCATCTTGTTGTGAGAGGCCCCTTGGGTAAGAGTGACCATAATATGGTGGAATTCTTCGTTAAGATGGAGAGTGACAGAGTTAATTCAGAAACAAAGGTTCTGAACTTAAAGAGGGGTAACTTTGAAGGTATGAGATGTGAATTTGCTAAGATAGACTGGCAAATGACACTTAAAGGATTGACGGTGGATATGCAATGGCAAGCACTTAAAGGTTGCATGGATGAACTACAACAATTGTTCATCCCAGTTTGACAAAAGAATAAATCAAGGAAGGTAGTGCACCCGTGGCTGACAAGAGAAATTAGGGATAGTATCAATTCCAAAGAAGAAGCATACAAATTAGCCAGAGAAAGTGGCTCACCTGAGGACTGGGAGAAATTCAGAGTTCAGCAGAGGAGGACAAAGGGCTTAATTAGGAAGGGGAAAAAAGATTATGAGAGAAAATTGGCAGGGAACATAAAAACGGACTGTAAAAGCTTTTATAGATATGTAAAAAGGAAAAGACTGGTAAAGACAAATGTAGGTCCCCTGCAGACAGAAACAGGTGAATTGATTATGGGGAGCAAGGACATGGCAGACCAATTGAATAATTACTTTGGTTTTGTCTTCACTAAGGAGGACATAAATAATCTTCCAGAAATAGTAGGGGACAGAGGGTCCAGTGAGATGGAGGAACTGAGCGAAATACATGTTAGTAGGAAAGTGGTGTTAGGTAAATTGAAGGGATTGAAGGCGGATAAATCCCCAGGGCCAGATGGTCTGCATCCTAGAGTGCTTAAGGAAGTAGCCCAAGAAATAGTGGATGCATAAGTGATAATTTTTCAAAACTCGTTAGATTCTGGACTAGTTCCTGAGGATTGGAGGGTGGCTAATGTAGCTCCACTTTTTAAAAAAGGAGGGAGAGAGAAACCAGGGAATTATAGACCGGTTAGCCTAACGTCGGTGGTGGGGAAACTGCTGGAGTCAGTTATCAAGGATGTGATAACAGCACATTTGGAAAGCGGTGAAATGATCGGACAAAGTCAGCATGGATTTGTGAAAGGAAAATCATGTCTGACGAATCTCATAGAATTTTTTGAGGATGTAACTAGTAGAGTGGATAGGGGAGAACCAGTGGATGTGGTATATTTGGATTTTCAAAAGGCTTTTGACAAGGTCCCACACAGGAGATTAGTGTGCAAACTTAAAGCACACGGTATTGGGGGTAAGGTATTGGTGTGGGTGGAGAATTGGTTAGCAGACAGGAAGCAAAGAGTGGGAATAAACGGGACCTTTTCAGAATGGCAGGCGGTGACTAGTGGGGTACCGCAAGGCTCAGTGCTGGGACCCCAGTTGTTTACAATATATATTAATGACTTGGATGAGGGAATTAAATGCAGCATCTCCAAGTTTGCGGATGACACGAAGCTGGGCGGCAGTGTTAGCTGTGAGGAGGATGCTAAGAGGATGCAGGGTGACTTGGATAGGTTGGGTGAGTGGGCAAGTTCATGGCAGATGCAATTTAATGTGGATAAATGTGAAGTTATCCACTTTGGTGGCAAAAATAGGAAAACAGATTATTATCTGAATGGTGGCCGATTAGGAAAAGGGGAGGTGCAACGAGACCTGGGTGTCATTATACACCAGTCATTGAAAGTGGGCATGCAGGTACAGCAGGCGGTGAAAAAGGCGAATGGTATGCTGGCATTTATAGCGAGAGGATTCGAGTACAGGAGCAGGGAGGTACTACTGCAGTTGTACAAGGCCTTGGTGAGACCACACCTGGAGTATTGTGTGCAGTTTTGGTCCCCTAATCTGAGGAAAGACATCCTTGCCATAGAGGGAGTACAAAGAAGGTTCACCAGATTGATTCCTGGGATGGCAGGACTTTCATATGAAGAAAGACTGGATGAACTGGGCTTGTACTCGTTGGAATTTAGAAAATTGAGGGGGGATCTGATTGAAACGTATAAGATCCTAAAGGGATTGGGCAGGCTAGATGCAGGAAGATTGTTCCCGATGTTGGGGAGGTCCAGAACGAGGGGCCACAGTTTGAGGATAGAGGGGAAGCCTTTTAGGACCGAGATTAGGAAAAACTTCTTCACACAGAGAGTGGTGAATCTGTGGAATTCTCTGCCACAGGAAATAGTTGAGGCCAGTTCATTGGCTATATTTAAGAGGGAGTTAGATATGGCCCTTGTGGCTACAGGGGTCAGGGGGTATGGAGGGAAGGCTGGGGCGGGGTTCTGAGTTGGATGATCAGTCATGATCATAATAAATGACGGTGCAGGCTCGAAGGGCCGAATGGCCTACTCCTGCACCTATTTTCTATGTTTCTATGTTTCTATGTTTCTGGGCTGAGAAGGATTGGAGAATATGTCAGAATAAAATGGTGGAAGGGTGGGAGGGGAAAGAGGTTAGCTGGAAGGTGATAGGTGAAGCCAGGCGGGTGGAAGAAGTCAAGGGCTGGAGAAGAAAGAATCCGATAAGGAGAGGAGAGTGGTCATAGGAGAAAGGGTTCTTATGTTTCTTTGTAAATACTCATCATAGCAATTGCAAATAAAATGAAATAAACGGAAATACTAGAATTGCTCAGCAGGCCAGGCAGCCTGGAGAGAGAAAGACTCAATTTTTCATTTCACTTTATTTCAGATCTCCAGCATCCACAATCTTTTTGATATTGTACATAATGAATTTAGATCAATTGAGGTAGAAACTTGAAATGTTACCCAACTCTCAAACAACTGTAATAATTTTGAACAGTTTGACATACAGTATAGTACATTAGATGTTGGAAGCACTATTTTACATGTCGAATAAAAATGGAAAATGATGGAAATGCTCAGGTCAGTAAGCTTATTAGGGAGAATATACAAAATACAGTATACAAAATGGCTCATTAGTCAATTAATGCTTAAATATTTAATGAGCATGACCAAATGATATTTCTGATAACTTTCAAACAGCCAATGAGCAAGTCAAGAAGGAAACTAATAAAGGTGCCCAGAGATATTGTTAGATGATCCAAAGTTTTCCTTCATTTCCGTATCTTGATTTATTCATTAATGATTTATCTGTGAGTCTATGTAATAGATAAGTAGATAGATACTTTATTGATCCCAAAGGAAATTACAGCGTGATAGTTGCATTACAAGTGCACAGATATACAAATGTTAGAAGAATTTATTAGAACATTTATTAAATAATTTAATTAATTGATTAGAACAGTTGGGGTCATGGGCTCCATATGCAGAGACATGGAGTACACATTCAGGGAGATGTCACTGGAACTTCATAAAGCACTGATTAGCCACAGATGAAGCATTGTATCTAATTCATGTCATCATAATTTAGGAAAGTTTGGCGTACCTGAGAAATAGTTGCAAGAATGAAGGATGTCAGCTTTAAGATTAGACTGGAGAAGATTCAGTTAGACTTTTCTTCTGTGAACAAAGAAGAATTGGAGGAAATTTTAAAAACATTAACGTCTGCAGATGCTGGAAATCCAGAGCAACACACGCAAAATGCTGGAGGAACTCAGCAGGGCAGGCAGCGTCTATGGAAAAGAGTAAACTGTCAATATTTCGGGCCAAGACCCTTCTTCAGGACACTTCAGGGAGGAAATGTGACTGAAGATCACAACTAATTTTGATGGAATTAAGCAGAAAAAACTTTACCCATTAGTTGCTGGATCAAGAGTGAGGTGACACAAATTTAAAGTGATGGGTAAATATTAGGGAGTTGGGAGGAATCTGAAGTGAAGCATTATTTAATGCAGACATTGATTATGACCTTATTGATTATTGATTATGTGTCAAAGCAATAGAAGGGGAATCAAACAGTGCTCTTGAGGAAATTGGTTAGGGAATCGCATGACAGAGTGGGGGAATGAAACTAACTAGATTGCCCAACAAAGAGCCAACCTGAACTTCTAGCAAACAAAAATAAACAAATGACCTCTTGCTGTGCCATGATGATTATGTATCCTGCTGTAAACGCTCAAAGTGAAGCAGCATAAAAATGCATTGACCAATTGCAATTAACTCTGCCCAGTTATTTTATCAGTGTTATTTTGACAAAAATATTATGTGAAACGTTTCTGAAAGGTCTGAAGTATTTATGCACTTCACATTTAAAGTTCAAAGTACCTTTATTATCAAAGTATGTATATTTTATACAACTTTGAAACTTGATCTCCTTACAGGCAGCCAGAAAACAAAGAACCCAAATAGAACCCATTAAAAATAAAAGAAGACCATTGAAGAGAGAGAAAAGAAAGACAGATCATACAGGCAATGAAGCAAGCAAACATCATTCAGAACCGATGTTCACAATGCCAGGCATCACTGCAGCTGGTTCAGAAGTTCGCAGAAGCCGATTCAGAAGGCCCCAGTCGATCACAGAGTCAAGGAGACCCCGTGGAGCAGCGAGCAGGACTGCCCCATCTCTCGTCTCCGACCCCAACACCCTGGCCATTTCAATCTGGCCCTGTGCTTAGATCGTCCAAACCTTGTTCGACTTCTAGTACTAAATCGATCGATTTAGTACTAGAAGTTGATCATTCATCAAATCATTGTGTCATTGCTTGATATAGATTGGAAAATTTGCTTTATTTTGTGACTTGGAATCTCCGGGGAGAAGAAACTCTTTAATGCCATGCCAGTGCCCAGTCTTTGAAAAAGCTCTCAAAATATCCCACAAAACCCTGAAAGTTAGTTCCCTTCAAAGATACATTCAATTTTCTTCCAATAGTTAAAAAAAACAGTGCAATTACCATTTCAAGTAGTATATGTGTTTGAGTTTTAATAAGCGTCCATTAAAAAAATTCTCCTTTGGCATTTTTGTCATTAAGTCTCCTCTTACCCTGTTTTAGCTATTAAGGAGGAAGTGGGAGGGAAAGTTTATGCACAGTATATGCACAGAAAGCATGCAGGAAGGACCTGCATATAATGTTATTAAAAGTTTAAGAACCTCAACTGTGTGATCAAAGTTGTTGAACAGAATAGTCATCTATGTCCTAACAGTGCTGCTACACATAGATCACTCATCAAACAGCAATATTCATCGACCACGGTTTTATATAATGACTTCAGACTCTGTCACAAATAAATATACTCCAACATTTACTTGCATTGAAGTCTGAATTGGCAATTCAAATGTACAGGAACACAAGAAGCTTCAGAGAATTGTGGACTTAAGCCATTATGTTCCAGGCACATCCTTCCCACCATCAGTAGTATATACAGGAGGCAGTGCCTCAAGCAGATAATATCCATTATCCAAGATAATTACCGCCCAGGCCATGCCATCTTTTCATAGCTACCATTAGGTAGAAGGTGCAGAGGTCTGGAGCCCCGCACCAGCAGATAAAAGTACAGCTACTTCCCTTCAACCATTCGGTTCTTAAACCAACTGGCGCAACCCTAGTCACTCCAGTTTAGCAACACTATGGCCAGTTTCATCACTTTGCACAAAAATGGATTTTGTATTTTTGTTCTAATTATGATCTTTCTTGTAAAATTGTGCACAGATTTTATGTTTACATTTGTTTCATGCGAATGTTGCAAGTACGTTTCTCATTGCTCCTGTGACCTACGTGCCTACCTGTACATACGGCAATAAACATTGACTTTGATTGATTCATGCATGCTTTTGATTATTAGTAACAACAGGATTATCACTTCAACAAATTGACATATACACCCAAATAGACACCTGCTCACAGTCATGTTGGAGGCCTAGGAAGACCACAACAAAATTTCTTCAGTATCTGAGGCAAGAAGGTGCAAATTACTTCAAACTTTCACAGCAAGGTGAAAAAAGGGTTCTGCACAGTCCTTCCAATTCACTTTAAAAATTGAGGATACCTTTAAAAAGCAGCTAGATTTCTTGTTCATACTTAACAGTGCATTATCTGCAATGACCGAGCCCAGTGTCGCAGGGTTAACACCAAGCCATTATTACACATGGTACAAGAAAGCCTCTGACTTGCTCCACGTATTACTGATCTACAAGGGAATGTTCGTAGGCTGTGCAATCCACAGACACATTCCAATTGGGCAATTACGATTCATATATCAGTACTTGAAGTGCAGAGAAGAATGTCATGCCAGTACAGTAGCCAATTCCTAAGTCCATCCTCCAAACTCTCTACATAACTCTCACTTGCTCTTATCCTGATGAATATCTTTTTCCAGTTTTAACACCCTACTTAAAGATATAGGCCCAAAATAATCCAGCTGATCATGGCTTAGCTAAACATCCTTGTTTTTACATTCCATGCCTCTGGTTACTTAGTTGCATATTCACATACCAGGAAAGAAACTAAGCTGGCATTGGCTTTTACAGTGGGCTGATAAGAAAGTGCATAATGCTTCAGTACGAATAGGTTAACTTGGCAATGTTAGTGATATAACCATCACCCCTGCATACACTTTCTAATTTATCAGCATGATTCTCCTGCTCTCCCAAACATTTCTGAAATTGTGCCAAGCTCTTGCCACTAGCATTCAAATTATTTTGCCTCTCCACGTTGTTTCACCCAAGCTGCTCTTCTTTTATATTAGCTATATTAAATTGCCATTTTGTCTGCTCATTTCACCAGTCCATTTATATCCTCCTGAAGTCCATTACAGCCCAGTCAATTTTGTTATGTTGTCAGGTTATAAATCATTCATAAACTTCAGCACTTTACTTCCCACACCAGGTCATTTATACACAAGTGCAAAATTTCTGATACTGGTGTGCATTTGATCCTACTGTATACCCTCCTCTGTTAAAAACAGATATCCAGTCACCACATTCTCTCAGAATCAGGTTTAGTATCACCGGCACGTGTCACAAGATTAGTTGACTTTGCAGCAGCAGGACAATGCAATATATAATAGAGAAAAAAAACTGTGCATTACAGTATTAAATAGTTAAATAAATAGTGCAAAAAGAGAATAAAAAGTAGTGAGGTAGCGTTCATGGGTTCAGTGTCCATTTAGAAATCGGATGGCAGAGGAGAAGAAGCTGTTCCTGCATCACTGAATGTGTGCCTTCAGGCTTCTGTACCTCCTTCCTGATGGTAGCAATGAGAAGAGGGCATGCCCTGGGTGATGGGAGCCCTCTATGGTGGATGCCACCTTTTTGAGGCACCCCTCCTTGAAGATGTCCTGGATACTGCAGAGGCAGGCGCCCATGTTGGAGCTGACTAGGTTTACAACTTACCGTACTTCGATCCCTGTCCCTATTCTCTTCTTGCTATCCCTATTATCTTTCCAACTTTATTACTTATATTTCTTTAATTATGTGTGCCTCTATTTCGTGGATTAGCTTGACATATAACACTTCACCAAATAGTCATCAAAGCCCATGTGTTCCATATTGTCCCACGCTATATAATTACACACATATTAATGCCATTTATATTCTTACTGAGTGAAGATTACCATGCACACTGAATAAGAAAATTGATTGAATTTGAGATACTTTATTAATACACCAATTCTTGAATAATTCTTATTGATGTTGAAAATAATTTGTGTATTTAGAGGTCAATGATTTTTTTGGTTAGTTTTATTTAATTGTATAATCCACACACATATATTTATTTCAGGAATATCCAATGTCAAGTTAATTTCATGAAATTCCCTGAAATTATAACATTATAAATAGTCTTTTGCCAAAATAATACAGTCCCATGACATTTAGATGATATACTGTATATTGACATAAACTGGGTCACTAAACAAAGACAATGGAACTTGCCTGGTCCAAACATGAACACTTTAATTTATGCTTTTGAGTGCCTGTTTGTATTTAGAAAAGAATGAGTTCTTGTTAAAATGCTCAAATATAACTATTTTTGGACATTAGAATATTTTGGCAGAGTCAATTTTTCATAAAAATACCAGAGAAATATTCCATCTGATTCAAACTAAGGTGATTATCGATAAAATATTTTCAAAGGCAAATAGTTTTTGTTACAAGACATGTCCATTTACCAGAACTGGAGGGGTTGAGTTATGTGGAGTGACTGGATAGGCTGGGCTTTTTCCCCAGAGTATAGGCAACTGAGAGGTGATCTTCAAGAAGTATATAAAATCATGAAGGGTATAGATAATGTGAATGGTTACAATCTTTGTCTCGGGTTAGCAGAGTCTAAAATTAGAGGGCATAGGTTTAAGAGGAGAATTAGAGGGGCAACTTTTCCACACAAAAGGTGATAAATATATGGAACAAAATGCCAGATGAAACTGTGGAGGCATAGAGGGTCACGGTCCAAAAGCAGCAAATGGTACTAGCTCAGACAACCTTGTCAGCACAGACAGTTGGGCTGAATGGCCTGCTTCTGTGCTGTATAATTCTATTTACTTTACACCTTTGTCACTTCCCACACCTAATGCTTTGTCCCTTTCTTCCAGTTAATATATTAGCATTGTGACGTCTGAAATAAAAGTATCTGCATAGGGAGACCAGCATCCGGCAAGTGAGTGATGCATTTCCCTACTCAGAGTAGGGAAACTTTGAGCTCAGAACTAGAGATGTTGGTCTTGTAGAGGGTATTTACATTGATTATCTTATCATTTGAGTGGATTTGGAGGCTTTTGCTCAGTCAGCATTGGTGGTTTCTTTCCAATGGCTTGAGGTGTCTGCAATTGATAGCCCAGATCTCAGAATTACGTAGTAGGACAGCAGTCACTGCTGTCAGGGAGTTGATTTTCAAATATCCTTTCATTGCACTAAAAGGCAAGGACAGGGGCAAACCCCTCAGTGCCTGCTTGAAATAATGAACTCTAAAGCTCTGCTAGCGGAAAGAGCGCAGCCTCTCAAAGGTCACCCATGCCCCCTACCCATCAGATCCCTTTTGCTACAACTCCAGACAAGTCTGCATTTCTCACACTGACCTCATCAGACACCTTTGAGCCCACAAATCAGAGTGAAAGCAAATCATCTTCTGCCCCAGAAAGAGATAGCTCAAATTACTCAGTGAAGATATAGGTAAATGGAAACAAATTAAGATTAATCTTTGCATCAGAAGGCTACAATCTTTCAAATTGAGGTCCAACTGTGTAATCCAGTGAGATTAAATTAGGAATACAAAGGATAATTACTAAAATCACAGACTTCTGTTCTCTACCCTGCAAACCCTAGAATCAGCCAGAGGTAGAGGCAGTACAAAGGCTAGAAGGTTTTGTACAATTGTTTTACAAAGGGCTTCTTAGCAAGTTATTTGCTTTGCTTTCTGTGTGTGCATTAGAAAACATTTCATTAGAATTAATTTGTAAGGTATCTCAAACCTTTCCATTTATTATTGACACAATGACTTCATAAATGTCATTTCAATTTATGCTCCTATGAAGAGTCATTCAACAAAATAAAATATAAGTGAGCTATAGATTGTTAACAGATTATTTATTGAAGTTGTACTGGAAGATGGTATAACAAAGTGGTTCATGTAAATACAGCAGCTCTCATTTGAAGGTTAAGATCAAATCACTAAAAAGTTTACTTTCTCTTTGGAATGTTTAATTAAAGATTTCTTTCTAAATGAAACTGATATTTCATCTGTAATTTTTATTTTATTTTATATAATTACTTATTTCAGCAAAAACTTGCAATTTTGCTGAACGGGTGATAAAAGCATGTTATAACATATATAACATGTTTCAGAATGGAATTAGATAAGTACATTGAAATTAAAAATTTGGGAAGAGGTACAAATAAAGAGCAAGGTTTGCTTCTAGTTGGCTTTTTTTTTTCAGAGAACCAGTACCGGTATAGTGGGCCAAATGGCCTTCTATGAAACTGTTTGATACCATGGTAAGAATTTGTCAATGCTAACGTTAACTGGAGAAGTCAGCACATACATCTACTCCCATGCAATGAAAATTCATCCTTTTCTTTTGTCTCCTATTATCAAATATCAGTCTACCAGCTCTAATGTTATTAGAATATGTCAGTCACGTTAAAGAAATCGTACAGACAACACAAAAAAAGTTTTATGATCTCTGTTATTCAGAATGTGAAATACTACTGGAAATACATACAAGTGAACAAAATATTTTAAAATCACTTAGAATTGGAAATATTTATGTGACAGGATTACTGTACACGTACATAAAATTAGTTTTATGGGCGAGATAGTCTGCGAAGCAATAGTTTTATTGTAACCTAACACAGAAAAATTAGAAATGATAAAGATTTTCAGGGTATTTTCATAACGGAATGACTTGTAATTATCTTCAATTCACATACATTTAAGTGATTTTCTTTGATTATTACTGCAAAGGCTTCAGCACCTCAGCTTCAGACATTTTGGATCAGCAAAAGTAACGTAGATTAGAGTTTTAAAGCACTTTTTCATGAAAATATTAAATCTCTTTTAGCCACAGAATAATGATGGGATCACTGGGGGATTAGCTGTCATATTACTACTACAAACATCCAGATGTGAGATTCTGTCTGAGAATGTTGCAATACAATTGTGTTCCTGGATAGCCTGATTGCTGAAGCACTAATGTTTTTGTAGGAAAATACTATATAAATAATATAATTTAAAGACCTTTAAATCATTTCAATTAATTCTCTATTTATTTTCCCATGTGATCATTTCAATATATCTATATAAAATTATGAGAAATATGGATAGTGTACGTAACAAGAAATGTTCTTCCATGGAAGAGGCACCTGAGACCAGAGTGCTTAAGGTATGGAGTAAAATGGTTTGAAGGAATGTGAGGAAGAGTATTTTCAACAGAGGATGGTTGAAGACTGGACTGCTCTGCATGAGAAGGTCGTAGAGGCAGGTGTTCTCATGACACTTAACAATTATCTGGTTGAGGACTTGAATTGTCAAGACTTAATAGGTTTTGGATCAAGTCTTGTAAATGGTATTACTATAGAGAGGTTTTGATGGCCAGCATAGATATGATGGCTTAGAGTGCCTGTTACTGTGCTGCATGGCTCTGAGTTTAATATATCCTGCAATAAGCAGCAAAATAAATTCAATGTGGCTGTAGTTCAGTGAGATTTTACCTGCCCACTTGCATGTCAGGTGAGAATTTCCAAACTGGTTTCGTTGACATCTGATGAAACATCAAGTCAAAGTGTCCTCACACACTTCTATTTAAGTCACAAGCCTATAAATTGTGTCAGAAGTTATTTCGTGAAGTGAGGGTTATGAAACGCCAAGGACTTGTTGAGCACTCTCAACCATCATCATCAAAAACCCTATTCTAAAAATAAATCTTCGTCGTGGTGCCTATCCCCCGAGGTTGAGGATAATGGTCTTCGTTCTGAAGAGGTGGCCCACAGAGCGAAGATGCCTGTGCGTGTATTTGTTTAACGTGTACTTGATGTTGCACTCCAAGAAGCACACAATACTTCACAAATCAACCAACTGATTCCGATGGCATGGAAACCACAATGATTGGAGCTGATGGACTTGTTGCAGCCTTCATCCGCCTTCACAGCTGTTGAGTTCGAAGTAACTTCATCCGCCTGTTCCACCGTTGAGGTCTTGGTTGGATTGTTCTTTGTCAGGGACCTCACCCTTGACCTTACCGCCATGGGTGACCCTACCAGGAGCATAACTCCAGACGGCATTGCTCTCGGGATCATAGGACCACACAAGCTTCTCCACCACGACAAGGTGACAATCCACGGAGAAGTCTAAAAATAAATAACAAACCCACAAATAGCTGAAGCAGTATTGAATTGCAAGCTGGTTTAAGCAATAATTGAAAACCATCACATTTCATTGTTGCTTTTAATCCAAGATCAGTTTATAACCTTTAAAGAAATATATACATCAATGAAATGTGAGAAATGTATATTTAAAGAACTGTAAAGAAATTATGAATCCCCATTGCCCAAGTCCCAGTCAGACCTCTGACATCTGCAGCCCAAGTAACACAGTAGGAAAGTGGTTAGCACAACATTTTACAGTACCAGCGACCTGGGTTCATTTCCCGCCACTGGCTGTAAAGAGTTTGTACGTTCTCCCCTTGATTGTGTGGGTTTCCTCTGTGTGCTCCTGCTTCCTCCCACGGTCCAAAGATGTACCAGTTGGTAGGTTGATTGGCCATCGTCAATTCTGCCGTGATTATTCTAGGGTTAAATCGGGGGTTGCTGGACAGCATGGCTTGAAGGGCCAGAAGGGGTCTATTCCACGCTGTATCTAGACAGATAGATAGAGAGATAGATAACTAACCGAGCCCTGCTCGGACCCTTAATACCTTATTCCTGTGTTCTGCCTCACTGTGGGTATCCTCTTTCTCCCCTGGAGATGATGAATAATAGAAAACACAATAACATGTACTTTGGGACTTGAGACCACCAAAGTCTGTAGAACAGACTCGGGGTCAGTTCACTTTACGGAAACTATTTATGCACTATTTCAAGTTATTATTTTGTGAAACCCTCAAATCCTACACCCAAAATTCATATCTCTGGGATACTTTATTTAAGTCCTGTTATTTTGCTAGCTTTAAAGTGTTGTGAAGCTATTGATTTTAGAAAATTTTTGAACTTGATCATGATGGTAGTACACCGGCGAGACCCAACATGGATTGGGGGACTGCTTTGTCAAGAACTTCCGCTCCATTCACTACAAAAGGAGGGATTTCTCAGCTTCCCAATCCCATTCTAATTGCAGTATAATGGTCCATGGCCTCTTCTATGGTCAACATGAGACCACCTTCAGGCTGAAGGAGCAACATTTCATATTCCATAAGACCATAAGACACATGAGCAGAATTAGGCCATTCAGCCCATCAAGTCCACCATTAAGTCATGGCTGATTTATTATCCCTCTCAACCTCACTTTCCTGCCTTGTCCCCATAACCTTCGAAGCCCTTTTTAATGTCAACCTCTGCTTTAAGTATTCCCAAAGACTTGGGCTCCATGGCCTTCTGTGGTGATGAAATCCACAGATTCACCGCCTCCTGTTTAAACAGCTTCCTCCTCACTTCTGCTCTAAAGTGATGCCCTTCTATTCTGATGCTGTGCCTAGACTCCCCTGCTGCAGGGAACACCCTCTCCTATCCTACTCTATCTTAGTCTCTCAATATTCGATAGGTTTCAGTGTGATCCCCCCACATTCTTCTAAACTCCAGTGAGTTCAAGCCAAGAGCCTTCAAACGCTCCTCATCCATTAACCCTCTTATTCCTGGAATCGTTCTTGTGTACCTCCTCTGTACACGCTCCAATGCCAGCTCATCCTTTCTTAAATAAGGGGCCCAAAATTCCACACAATACTGCTGCCACAATAGGATTGCTGCCAGTGTTACGTGACAGAGATGGTAAGAATTGGAGGAGATGGCAGTTGAATGCGTGGCTGAGGAGTTGGTGCAGGGAGCAGGGTTTTAGATTTTTAGATCATTGGGATCTCTTCTGGGGAAGGTGGGACCTGTACAGATTGGATGGGTTGCACCTGAACTCGAGGGGGAGCAATATCCTTGCAGGTAGGTTTGCTAGCATGGTTCTGGAGGGTTTAAACTAATTTGTGAGGGGGATGGGACCCAGAGCGATAGAGCAGTGAAAGAAGTGCATGGAGTAAAGCCAGATCTAACATACAGAGAGGCTTTGAGGAAAGAGAAGCCGAATAAACGGTGTAAAGACAGTAAGGTAGAAGGGCTGAAATGTGTGTACCTCAATGCAAGAAGCATCAGGAACAAAGGTGATGAACTGAGAGATTGGATACATACATGGAATTATGATGTAATGGCCATTACAGAGACTTGGCTGGCACCAGGGCAGGAAGGGATTCTCAATATTCCTGGATTTCAGTGCTTTAAAAGGGATAGAGAGGGCGGAAAAAGGGGAGGAGGGGTGGCATTACTGGTCAGGAATACTATTACAGCTACAGAAAGGGTGGATAATGTAGCAGGATCCTCTTTTGAGTCAATATGGGTGGAAGTCAGGAACAGGAAGGGAGCAGTTATTCTACTGGGGGTATTCTATAGGCCCCCTGGTAGCAGCAGAGATACAGAGGAGCAAATTGGGAGGCAGATTTTGGAAAGGTGCAAAAATAACAGGGTTGTTATCATGGGTGACTTTAACTTCCCTAATATTGATTGGCACCTGATTAGTTCCAAGGGTTTAGAAGGGGCAGAATTTGTTAAGTGTGTCCAGGATGGATTCCTGTCACAGTATGTGGACAGGCCGACCAGGGGGAATGCCATACTAGATCTAGTACTAGGTAATGAAACGGGTCAGGTCACAGATCTCTCAGTGGGTGAGCATCTGGGGGACAGTGACCACCGCTCCCTGGCCTTTATAATTATCATGGAAAAGGATAGAATCAAAGAGGACAGGAAAATTTTTAATTGAGGAAAGGCAAGTTATGAGGCTATAAGGCTAGAACTTGCGAGTGTGAATTGGGATGATGTTTTTGCAGGGAAATGTACTATGGACATGTGTCGATGTTTAGAGATCTCTTGCAGGATGTAAGGGATAAATTTGTCCTGGTGAGGAAGATAAAGAATGGTAGGGCGAAGGAACCATGGGTGACAAGTGAGGTGGAAAATCTAGTCAGGTGGAAGAAGGCAGCATACATGAGATTTAGGGAGCAAGGATCAGATGGGTCTATTGAGGAATATAGGGAAGCAAGAAAGGAGCTTAAGAAGGGGCTGAGAAGAGCAAGAAGGGGGCATGAGAAGGCCTTGGCGAGTAGGGTAAAGGAAAACCCCAAGGCATTCTTCAATTATGTGAAGAAAAAAAGGATGACAGGAGTGAAGGTAGGACCGATTAGAGATAAAGGTGGGAAGATGTGCCTGGAGGCTGTGGAAGTGAGTGAGGTCCTCAATGACTACTTCTCTTCGGTATTCACCAATGAGAGGGAACTTGATGATAGTGAGAACAATATGAGTGAGGTTGATGTTTTGGAGCATGTTGATATTAAGGGAGAGGAGGTGTTGGATTTGTTAAAATACATTAGGACAGGTAAGTCCCCTGGGCCTGACGGAATATTCCCCAGGCTGCTCCACGAGGTGAGGGAAGAGATTGCTGAGCTCTGGCTAGGTTCTTTATGTCCTCGTTGTCCACGGGAATGGTACCAGAGGATTGGAGGGAGGCGAATGTTGTTCCCTTGTTCAAAAGAGGTAGTAGGGATAGTCCGGGTAATTATAGACCAGTGAGCCTTACGTCTGTGGTGGGAAAGCTGTTGGAAAAGATTCTTAGAGATAGGATCTATAGGCATTTAGAGAATCATGGTCTGATCAGGGACAGTCAGCATGGCTTTGTGAAGGGCAGATCGTGTCTAACAAGCCTGATAGAGTTATTTGAGGAGGTGACCAGGCATATAGATGAGGGTAGTGCAGTGGTTGTGATCTATATAGATTTTAGTAAGGCATTTGACAAGGTTCCACATGGTAGGCTTATTCAGAAAGTTAGAAGGCATGGGATCCAGGGAAGTTTGGCCAGGTGGATTCAGAATTGGCTTACCTGCAGAAGGCAGAGGGTGGTGGTGGAGGGAGTACATTCAGATTGGAGGATTGTGACTAGTGGTGTCCCACAAGGATCTGTTCTGGGACCTCTCCTTTTCGTGATTTTTATTAACGACCTGGATGTGGGGGTAGAAGGGTGGGTTGGCAAGTTTGCAGACGTCACAAAGGTTGGTGGTGTTGTAGATAGTGTAGAGGATTTTCAAAGATTGCAGAGAGACATTGATAGGATACAGAAGTGGGCTGAGAAGTGGCAGATGGAGTTCAACCCGGAGAAGTGTGAGGTGGTACACTTTGGAAGGACAAACTCCAAGGCAGAGTACAAAGTAAATGGCAAGATACTTGGTAGTATGGAGAAGCAGAGGGATCTCGGGGTACATGTCCACAGATCCCTGAAAGTTGCCTCACAGGTGGATAGGGTAGTTAAGAAAGCTTATGGGGTGTTAGCTTTCATAAGTTGAGGGATAGAGTTTAAGTGTCGCGTTGTAATGATGCAGCTCTATAAAACTCTGGTTCGGCCACACTTGGAGTACTGTGTCCAGTTCTGGTCACCTCACTATAGGAAGGATGTGGAAGCATTGGAAAGGGTACAGAGGAGATTTACCAGGATGCTGCCTGGTTTAGAAAGTATGCATTATGATCAGAGATTAAGGGAGCCAGGGCTTTACTCTTTGGAGAGAAGGAGGATGAGAGGAGACATGATAGAGGTGTACAAGATAATAAGAGGAATAGATAGAGTGGATAGCCAGCGCCTCTTCCCCAGGGCACCACTGCTCAATACAAGAGGACATGGCTTTAAGGTAAGGGGTGGGAAGTTCAAGGGGGATATTAGAGGAAGGTTTTTTACTCAGAGAGTGGTTGGTGCGTGGAATGCACTGCCTGAGTCAGTGGTGGAGGCAGATACACTAGTGAAGTTTAAGAGACTACTAGACAGGTATATGGAGGAATCTAAGGTGGGGGCTTATATGGGAGGCAGGGTTTGAGGGTCAGTACAACATTGTGGGCCGAAGGGCCTGTACTGTGCTGTACTATTCTATGTTCTATGTTCTATACTCCAAGTGCAGACTGACCAAATGTCTTATGAAGCCTCAGCATTACATCTTTGCTTTTATATTCCAGTCCTCTCAAATGAGCTCTAACATTGCATTTTTCTTCCTAACCACGAACTCACCCTGCATGTTAACCTTTAGGGAATTCCGCACAAGGACCCACAATTCCCTTTGCAATTCTGATTTCTGAATTTTAATTCTGTTTAGAAAATAGTCAATGCCTTTATTCCTTCTACCAAAGTGCATGACCGTACACTTCTGTACACTGTATTCCACTTGTCGCTTTTTCACCCATTGTTCTAATCTGTCTAAATCCTTCTGCAAAATCCCTGCTTCCTCAACACCACTTGCTCCTCCATCTATCTTTGTATTGCCTGCAAACTTTGCCACAAAGTCAATAATTATGTCATCCAAATCATTGACATATAACGTGAAAAGGAGCAGTCCCAGCACTGACCTCTGCAGAACACCACTAGTCATTGGCAGCCAACCAGAAAAGATTTAATTTATTCCCACTTTGCCTCCTGCCAGTCAGCCAATCTTCAATACATGTTAGTATCTTTCCTGTAATTCCATGGGCTCTATCTTGTTTAGCAGTCTCATATGCAGCACCTTGTCAAAGGCATTCTGAAAATCTAAGTAAACAACATCCATTGACTCTGCTTTGTCTATCTGGCCTGTTATTTATTCAAAAAATTCCAACAGATATGTCAGGCAAGATTTCTCCTTAAGGAACTCATGCTACCTTTGGCCTAATTTATCATGTGCCTGCAAGTACCTTGAAACCTCATCCTTAATAATGGAGGCTAACATCTTTCCAATCACTGAAGTCAGGTAAAGTGGCCTACAATTTCCTGTCTTTTTCCTTCCTCCCTCCCTTCTTAAAGACAGAGTGATATTTGTGACTTCCCAGAGTTCTGGAACTATTCCAGAATCTAGTGAGTCTGGAAAGATCACTACGAATGCCTCTACAATCTTTTCAGCCACCTCTTTCAGAACCTTGAGGTGTAGACCATTTGATCAATGTGACTTACCTAACTTCAGATCTTTCAGTTTCTCAAGCAGCTTCTCCAGGGAGTGGCTACGGGATTGCTTCGAGTCGGTGGATTGGGGCATATTCAGGGATCATCAGTGGATCTGAATGAACACACCACAGTTGTCACAGACTTTATAAAAACAGTCATAGACAAGTGTGTCCCCACCACATCATTCAGAGTCCTCCCCAAGCAGCAGCCCTCGACGACCCACCAGATCCGCAATCTGCTGAGGACCAGATCAGAGGCATTCACGACTGGCGACCAAGGAAGGTACAAGAGGTCCAGGTACAATCTTTGGAAAGCCATCTCACATGCAAGGTGGCAATTCTGGACCGAACTTGAACCACTGGAGGATGCTCGACAGCTGTGACAGGATTTGAATGCAATTACCTCTTACAAAATGAAACCAAGTGACAAAGGGTGAACAACAGGGCTCCCACTCCCAGAGGAGCTCAATATCTTCTATGATTGCTTTGACCTTCATAAACACCCACATCCCCTAATGACTCTGGGAATTCAGTTTGGAAGGCTGACATGAGTGCATTGTTCAGGAGGGTGAGCCCATGGAAAGCATCCGGCCCAGATTGGGTCCCCGGCCGAGTTTGAAAGACCTGTGATGATCAAATAGTTAGAGTGTTCACTGATATCTTTACCTTACCGGCTCGCTTTGGCAATTTGAGGTATCCACCTGCTTCAAGCAGGCTTCAATTATACTGGTGCCTGAAAAGAATGTGGTAGCCTGCCTCGATGACTATCATCCCACAGCAATTACTCCACCGTGATGAAGTGCTTTGAGAGGCTGGTGATGAAATATATCAACCCCTGCCTGAGTTGTGACAGGGATCTGCTCCTATTTGCCTTCCGGAGCAACAGGTCCACAGCAGATGCCATCTCATTGTCTCTTCACTCAGCCCGGGAACACCCGGACAGCAACGATGCATTTATCAGGATGCTCTTTATCGACACAGATTGGCATTCAATACTATCAACCCCCCAAAACTAATCAATAGGTTTCAAGACCTTGGCCTCAATACCTCTGAAAGACTCTGGTTTGCTCAGCTGCGTAAGTCTGGGGAAGAGAATCTCCGGCCCTGCCAAACGTGTGAGATTGAGGTGTGAGCCCCTCCCCCCCACCAAAATCCCCTGTCTGTGTGGATGTTGTGTAATTCGCTTCCCTGTCACAAATTAATGACATGAAGTAACAGACATTACACTGCATTCGATTAAATGAATTATATTTATGAATCTTAACTAAAGAATAACAAAAAGAAAAGGTCCCATTCTAATTAAACAGTCAAATGTACACAAATTGGAGCTCACCTTCAACTTCTCTGTCACTTACACACTGAGTCCTCGGTCAATGTGAAAGCACACACCCCCTTCCGAACTTCGCTCGCAATCCATCTCAGACACTCAGGTCTCCCACCAGATCGTCTGCTGCGACCGGTTCTCCCCAGCTCTCTTCATCCCCCACTGAACAAAAACCCAACACCAACCTTATTGTCCCTCACCAAGAAAAACCTCCCGCTAACTGGACGGCACACGTTCCACATCATCCCTTATCTCCAACAATAACCCAAACAGGCTGAAAGCAGAACAAACAGCTCTTACAGAGCTGCTGAATGAAATACCTACAACAGTAAAGATGTGAACCAGAGCACTCCACATCCTTGTGCAATTGAATTCCCTCACTTGCAGATCCCAGTCAGTTCAGATTGGCAGCTGCATCTCCTCCACAATCTCCACAGCACAGGTTCACCACAAGGCTGTGTGCTCAGTTTCCTGCTCTACTCACTTTACACTTACGGTTGTGAGGCTAAGCACAGGTCCAATGTCATTTTCAAGTTCGCTGACAACACCACTGTCATAGGCTGAACCAAATGTGGTGATGAATCAGCACACGGGGGAAGAATGTAAATCTGACTGAGTGATGTCGTGACAATAATGTTTCGCTTATTGTCAGCAAGAGCAGGAGCTGATTATTAATTTCAGGAGGAGGAAACTGGAGGTTCATGAGCCAGTTCTTCATTGGGGGATCAAGGGTGGAGAGGGTCAGTGACTTTAAATTCCTCAGTATTATCACTTTGGAGGATCTACCCTGGGCCAGCACGTAAGTGCCATTTCAAAGAAAACACAGCAGTGCCTGTTCTTGCTTAGAAGTTAGCGAGTTTTCGACTTGATATCTAAAACTTATACAAACTTCTGTAAATGTGTGGTGGAGAGTATATTGACTGGTTGCATCATGGCCTGGTATGAAGACACCAATGCCCTAGAATGGAAAATCCTACAAAATGTGGTGATACAGCCCAGTCCATCACAGGTAAAACCCTCCCCACCACACCTACACAGAGCACTGTCGCAGGAGAGCAGAATTCATCATCATGGACGCCCACCATCCAACCCATGCTCTTTTATTTCTGCTGCCATCAGGAAGAAAGTAGAGGAGCCTCAGGACCCACACCAGCAGATAACAGTTATTACACCTCAAACATCAGGCTCTTGAACCAGAGGGGATAACTTCACTCAACTTCATTCATCCCATCACTGTACTGTTCCCACAACCTATGGACTCACTTTCAAGAACTTTTCATCTCATGTTATCAAAATTTATTGCTTATTTATTTATTATTATTATTTTGTTGTTTTTTTTGTATTGGCACCGTTTATTGTCTTTTGCACATTGTTTGTTTGTCCATCCTTTTGGGTCTTTAATTCTATTGTGTTTCTTGCATTTATTGAGTATGCCCACAGGAAAATGAATCTCAAGGTTGTATGTGGTGACATATACATACTTTGATAATAAATTCACTTTAAACTTTGAATTTTGAACTTAGTAATAGCAATTACACTCAGTTCTGTCTCCTGACATTCTTGAATTTTTGTCATACTGCAGGTGTCTTCCACAGTGAAGACTGATGGAAAAATACTTAGTGAATTTGTCCACTGTTTCTTTGCCCCTCATTAATGTCTCTATTCCGTCTGGGTAGCGTCCAACCTAATGGCAAGAACAAGTAATTTCTTCCTGCCTCGCCCTTTTCTCTTTTTCTAAAATCAGAAGCAGGATCAAGTTTATATGCCGTGAAATTTGATGTTTTGCAAAATAACTGTTGAGCGTAGCACCATTCAGCCATCCGATCTACCTCAGTACTCCGTCACCATCTGAGATCCTGCTGACAATAGTTGTGTCACTGGTGAAATTTCTAGGTGGTATTTGCTCAGTGCTATGGGTGTTCTATTCCCCATTCTGGCTCCCCTCTTGCCCCTCTCTTTTCCTCTCATGCCCATCACCTTACAATGGTGCCCTCTCCGGCCCTTGTCTCTTATGATCCACTCTCTCTCCAATCAGCTTCCTTCTTCCTCAGCCCTCTATCTCTTCCACCTATCACCTCCCAGCTTGTTACTTCATCCTCCCCTCCCATCCCCAACCCACCCACCCACCTTCCCCCTCACCTGGTTTCATTTAACCCTTGCCAGCTTGAACTCCTACCCCTTCTCCCACCTTCTTCTTCTGTCTTCTGCCCCTGATGAAGGACCTCATCCCAGAATGTCAACTGTTTATTCCTCTCCAGCATTTGGTGTTGTTTGATAGCGCATTGAGTTGTCCACTGGCAAGATCACAGGTGATCCAAACTGAAGAGGCCATTTGAGGCCATGTGACACTCAGGATTCGCAGCTGGGAAAATAATAGCAGATTAAAAATCAATGCAGGCACTTCTATAAACTTAGAACTAAAATAGGTAATACAGTTCACAATGAAGACTGTAAGCTAACCAGAGCTGAAATTACAAGACAGATGTTTAAGCTGACAAATTGTTCAATTCAACAAGTAATGAAGCAAGTATAATGCTGAGCTACAGTTATGTGCAAAAGTCTGAGGTACATATATATAGCTAGACTTGCACAGTATCGAGTAATGTTACATATTGCACTGTATAGCTGCTGCTGCTGCTGCAAAGACAAGTTTCATGGCATGTGAGTGATGATAAACCTGAGTCTGATATGGGTCTCTGTTGTGGACTGAGAACGGGAAGGGGGCAGGGAGAGAGGGGACTCATGGTTGGGGAAAGTGGAAGGAGTAGGACCTACCAGAGAGACATTCTGTAATCATTAATAAAATATTTGCTTGGAATCAGATGACCTTGCCTGGGCTGTATGAGTCAGCACCCACACAACCCCCTGCCCCTGGCACTCCCTTTCTGCCACCCGTTCCACACCCCTCCCGGGGCGCTCCACCCGCACTATTCCCAACATCCTTTGCTCCCACCAGATTTACAAACTCAGTCTCCGCCCCACGTTGACAAATGCAGTGCTGTGCAAAAGTCTTAGACACCCTTGCTATATATATTTACCTAAGACTCTTGCACAGTACTGTATATCACCTGTAATGTATGGATCTATTCCTTTAAGAGCAGTGACTCCCCTTAGCACTACGTATTGATCTGTTGTCTATGCATGCGTATTGTTCTCTCTCCCTCTCGTTGCAATGTGAATACACCAGTTAAACACATCTCCCGCCTGCGTGCTTTTATCTAATTGACATGTAGTTTTGCACAGACACAACATCACCATTAGTAAAAATTGGATCAATCAAAGCTACATGATTTCCTGGCTAAGGTGTACTGATCCTACCTCTGATCTTCAGGACACAGAGCAGGTAATCAATATCTAAGATAGTTCAAAGAAGAGCGATGAGACAGTCATCGAGCGCACAGAGTGAGTTACAAGGTGGAAACCTGGAGGCCTTCCGAAGGGATAAGACAGTGAACAATATAAAATGGCAGATCTGGAAACACAAGGAATTCTGCAGATGCTGGAAATTCAAGCAACACACCTCAAAGTTGCTGGTGAATGCAGCAGGCCAGGCAGCATCTCTAGGAAGAGACACAGTCGACGTTTCGGGCCGAGACCCTTCGTCAGGACTGACTGAAAGAAGGGCTAGTAAGAGATTTGAAAGGGGGAGGGGGAGGGGCCACACATTTTAATTTACATCCCATTCCCATTCTGATATGTCTATCCACGGCCTCCTCTACTGTAAAGATGAAGCCACACCAGGTTGGAGGAACAACACCTTATATTCCGTCTGGGTAGCCTCCAACCTGATAGCATGAACACTGACTTCTCAAACTTCCGCTAATACCCCACCTCCCCCTCGTACCCCATCCGTTATTTATTTATATACACACATTCTTTTTCTCTCTCTCCTTTTTCTCCCTCTGTCCCTCTCACTATACCTCTTGCCCATCCTTTTCTTCCCCCCCCCTTTTCTTTCTCCCTAGGCCTCCTGTCCCATGATCCTCTCATATCCCTTTTGCCAATCACCTGCCCAGCTCTTGGCTCCATCCCTCCCCCTCCTGTCTTCTCCTATCATTTTGGATCTCCCCCTCCCCCTCCCACTTTCAAATCTCTTACTAGCTCTTCTTTCAGTTAGTCCTGACGAAAGGTCTCAGCCCGAAACACCGACTGTACCTCCTCCTATAGATGCTGCCTGGCCTGCTGCGTTCAACAGCAACTTTGATGTGTGTTGGCAGATCTGGAACTACTTCATTCTAAATGAGAGAAGGGCAGGGGAGGTATTTAAAAGGAGAGGTTTACGAGCATTTGGGCTCATTCAAGTGGCCCAGTCAGTGGCAGGAAGCAGGCCACAGTGACGAGGTTTCTCGCAGGTCGTCGATGCTTGTTTAAAAGTACAGAAGGGACGAGCGGGGCGGCTTTTGTTTGGAGTAGACCGCTGGTGAGAGTAGGAGTGTCAGGCTTTGGATCAAAGGAAGCTTTGACTCGGAGGAGGCGCTGGCTCTGGGCAAGTTTCTGTTAACATTCCTTTTTTCCCCCTTACTGTACCTAGTGTAGTAAATGGTGGTTGTGTGTTCTTCATGCCGGATGTCGGAGTCCTGGGAGACGCAGAGCCTACCAGGGAACTATATTTGTGTGAAGTACATCCGGCTGCAGCTCCTTGAAGACCATGTTAGGGATCTGGAGAGCAGCAGCTGGATGACCTTCGGCTTGTACGGGAGAGTGTGGAATTAATCGATCAGAGTTACAGGGAAGTAGTCAGCCCTAAGTTGCAGGAGGCAAGCGGCTGGGTGACGGTCAGAAGAAATGGAAATGTGAATAAGCAGTTAGCGCAGAGCACCTCTGTAGCCATTCCCTCAATAATATATACAGTTTTGGATAGTGTTGTGGGGTATGGCCTCCCAGGGAAATGCCACGGAGACTGGGTTACTGGCACTGTGCATCGGTCTATGGTACAGTAAGGAAACAGGGAGAAGAGGGGAGCGGTAGTGAAAGGGGACTCAATAGTCAGGGGAACAGAGAGGAGGTTCTGTGGACATGAACGGGACACACAAATGTTCTGTTGCCTCCCAGGTGCCAGGGTCAAGGATGTCATTTTGGAGGGGGAGGAAGAGCAGCCAGATGTCTTGGTACATATTATTACCAGTGACATCAGAAAGAAAAGCAAAGAGGTTCTGAAAAGAGAATTTAGAGAGCTAGGCAGAGAGCAGAGAAGCAGGATCTCCCAGGTTGTAATTGTTGGGTTGCTGCCTGTGCCACGTGCCAGTGAGGGTAGAAAGAGGATGATTTGGCAGATGAATGCATGGCTGAGAAGCTGGTGCAGGGGGCAGGGCTTCAGGTTCTTGGATCACTGGGATCTCTACTAGAGGAGGTACGATCTGTTCAAAAGTGACAGGTTGCACCTGAACCTGAGGGGGGCCAATATTCTTTTGGGCAGGTTTGGTAGAGCTGTTGGGGAGGGTTTAAACAAATTTGGCAGGGGTGTGGGAATATAAATGAAGGGACTCAGGATTGGACAGATGGTAAAAAAGCAAAGATAGCGTGCAGTCAGACTGTCAGGAAGGGCAAGCAGATGATAGGACAAAATTGCAGCCAGCACGGTGAGTATCAGTGCATTAGGGATGCAGAATTATAAAGAGTTGCAAATACAGCACTCAAAGTGTTATATCTCAATGCATGGAGTATAACAAATAAGGTGGAAGATCGTGTTGCATTTCTATAGATTGTCAGGTGTGATGTTGTGGCCATCACTGAATCGTGGCTGGAGGACGGTTGTAATTGGGAGCTGAGTGTCCAAGGTTACACGTTATATTGGAGGGATAGGAAGATAGGCAGAGGGGGTGGTGTGGCTCTACTGGTAAAGAATGGCATCAAATCAGTAGAAAGATGTGACATAGGATCGGAAGATGTTGAATCCTCATGGGTTGAATTAAGAAACTGCAAGGGTAAAAGGACCCTGATGGCAGTTCTATACAGACCTCCCAACAATAGCTGGGATGTGGACCACAGATTGCAGCAGGAAATAGAAAAGGCGAGTCAAAAGGGCAATGCTATGATAGTCATGGGAGACTTCAACATGCAGATCAATTGGGAAAATTAGGTTTGAAATGGATCTCAAGAGAGTGAGTTTGTTGAATGCCTACGAGATGGTTTTAGAGCAGTTTCTCATTGAGCCTACTATGGGATCATGTATACTGAATTGGGTGTTACATAATGAGCTGGAGGTGATTAGGGAGTTTAAGGTAAAATACCACTTAAGAGGCAGTGATCACAATATGATTCAGTCCAATTTGAGAGTGAGAAAGTGAAGTCTGACATAGCAGTATTTCAGTGGAGTAAAGCAAATTACAGTGGTATGAGAGAGGAGTTGGCCAAAGTAAACTGGCAGGAGATGCTGGCAGGGATGACAGCAGAGCAGCAATGACATGAGTTTCTGGGAAAAATGATGAAGTTGCAGGATAGATGTATTCTAAAAACAAATAAGTACCCAAGTGACAAGATAGTACAACCATGGCTGCAAGGGAAGTCAAAGCTAATGTAAAAGCAAAAGAGAGGGCATACAACAAAGCAAAACTTACCAGGAAGGTAGAGGATTAGGAAGCTTTTAAAACCTACATAGAGCGAGTAAAAGGATCATTAGGAGGGAAATGATATCAAAGTAGATAGAAAAAGCTTTTTCAGGTATGTAAAAAAAAATAGAAGAGGGATGAGAGCGGATATAACACCGCTAGAAAATGACGCCGGCCACACACGAGGCTGCTTACCAAGTTAAGAACCCATGGTATTACAGGAAAGTTACTGGCATGGTTAGAACATTGGCTGATTGGTAGGAGGCAGCAAGTGGGAATAAAAGGGTCCTTTTCTGGTTGATTGCCAGTGACTCGTGGTGTTCTGCAGGGGTCGGTGTTGGGGCCACTTCTCTTTATGCTGTATACCAATGATTTGAATGATGGAATAGTTGGCTTTGCCGCCAAGTTTGCAGATGATATGAGGATTGGTGGAGGGGAGGGTAGTGTTGAGGAAACAGGTAGGCTGCAGAAGGACTTAGACAGATTAGGAGAATGGGCAAGAAAGTGGCAAATGAAATACAATGTTGGAAAATGTATGATCATGCATTTTGGTAGTAGAAATAAATGTGTGGACTATATTCTAAATGGGGGGGGGGGCGGGAGGAAATCCAAAAATCTGAGATGCAGGGGGACTTGAGAGTCCACGTGCAGAACAACCTGAAGGTTAACTTGCAGGTTGGGTTGGTGATAAGGAAGGCAAATGCAGTGTTAGCATTCATTTCAAGAGGTCTAGAATACAAGAGCAGGGGTATGATGCTGAGGTTTTATAAGGCACCTGTGAGACCTCACCTTGAGTATTGTGGACAGTTTTGGGCTCCTTATCTTATAAATGATGTGCTGGTATTGGAGAGGGCTTAGAGGAAGTTCACAAGGATGATTCCAGGAATGAAAGGGTTATCATACGAGGAACGTTCGATGGCTCTGTGTCTGTACTCACTGGAATATAGAAGAGTGAGGGGAGATCTCATTGAAATCTTTCGAATGTTGAAAGGCCTAGACAGAGTAGATGTGGAAAGGCTGTTTCCCATGGTGGGGGAGTCTAGGACAAGAGGGCACAGCCTCAGTAAAGATGGGCATCCATTTACAACAGATGCAGAGAAATTTCTTCAGCCAGAGGGTGGTGAATTTGTGGGATTTGTTACCATGGGCAGCTGTGGAGGCCAGGTCGTTGGGTATATTTAAGGCAGAGCTTACTGGGTTCTTGATTGGACAGCATCAAAGGTTATGGGAAGAAGGCTGGGGAGTGGGGCTAAGGAGGGGGTAAAAAGGATTAGCCATGACTGAATGACAGAGCAGGCTTAATGTTCTTATGTTCTTATATGTTGATGCTAACTAATGTCTGAAACATCTTGGCACAACAAATTTCTTGATGGAGTATTGGAAGAAGGTCTTTGATAAATTGAAGAGCCATTTTGAAGCTACGACCATAAAATTACTTGGCCATGCATGCTTATATGGTCTTTTTTAACTGGTTCCTATAACTAATGAATCTTCAGTGACTTTGAAATAACTTTGAAAAGTGTATTGCGTTACGTGAAATCAATTACACTGCATGCCCTTCACTTAGTTAGTGATTTTTATAATTACTTGTTTTATCCCTATCTTCTGAAACTTTTGTATTTTGTGGTGATTGTGTTAATAGGTCAGCAATTTTACTTTTAACTTACATTGGTCGTACATTAAAAAAATATCCAGGGGAGATGTTTTCTGCTGAGGCAGCAATCTGACATTTGCTAATACTTGCTTTTTCAGAATTTTCTGCTGTGTGGGTTTCACAGTTGGATCATCCAAAAGATCAAAAGCATCAAACAACTTATTAACAAAAGTTATTCAAGTGTTTGTACTGACTTGTGTGTGAGTTAGAGCAGTTGAATGTACAGTTTTCAAAGAACATTAACATGGTTTATAAGACTTTGCTTGTAATGATTCTCAATTAATAAAAATATGACACAAACCATATTTTAAAGGCAATAAATAAATGTATGTTTGTGTGGCCATTCGTAAAGTTCAGAGATTTCTTTCTGGTTTTAATAACAGATTCTGAATCAACACAATGACTAAATCCATGAGGTAATGTTGCAGCTCTATAAAACTCTGGTTAGACCATACTTGGAATATTGTTTTCAGTTCTGGTCACCTCATTAGAGAAAGGATGCGGAAGCTTTAGAGAGGATGCAGAGATTTTTCAGGATGAAGCCAAGAGTAGAAAGCATGTTTTATGAGGATAGGTTGAACCAAATAGGGCGTTTATGCTTTGGCGAAAAGAAGGATGAGAGTGAGGTGACTTCATAAAGGTGTACATCGCCCCTGTGACTACAAAACCAAAATACTATGACGCTTGAAATTTGAAGGAGAGCAGAAGATGATGGAAAGACTCAGCAGATGATACAGCATCTGTGGAAAGAGTAATGATTAATGTTTCATATTAGGGACCCCAAGCTGAAATGCTAAGAATTTCTTTCTGCAGATGCTATAGTATTTCCAGTACCTTCTGCTTCTATTGTGGGCTGTGAACTGCTTTCTCAGTATTTCATCACCAAGATTGCCTATTTCTATTTTGTGAGCCTGTCTGACTTTATTCGGACTTCATCTACCATTGAAACCCTCATTAATACTTTAAGTATTTTTGGACTTGATTATTCCAACTGACTGGCCTCCATAGTTCTATTTTATATAATCTTGAAGTTGTCTTGTTTGTTTTGTCCCATTTACCTAATACTTGGTGTACATTGACGAGCAAGGACACAATTGTAAGATTCTCCTACTTGCTGTCTAGGCAGTTCATGGAGTCTTTAAAACCTATACCTAAACTTTTTCATCTCTGCACACCTCAAAAACTTTTGGTTTCTAGGTCAGTTGTGAATTTTATTTTATTGTTTCACTATAAGCTGATGTGCCTTTTGGTTGCCAAGGGTCTACAATTGTTTTCCCAAGTCTCACTACCTCTTTACTGCTGTTCTCTATTTCTTATCATGAATCTCTTTTCTAACTTTTATTAACAACCTTCTTGGATAATGATGTAAATTAGATTCAGATTTGAGAATCCTCATGCGAAGTTCCTTAGGGTGATTCAATGCACTATATAAACACAAGTCCAACTCTCTCACTGGGCTCATATACAAACTTGGCTCATTAGCTAACTCTGCTAACAGCCACGTGACTCAGAGGTAAGAAGGCCTCCTTCCATAAGGAATAAACGTCTCGGGTCAGTATGATTTGGGGTTCAAACAAACAGGAAAGTTGGCATGTTCCGATCAAGGAATATTGATTGAAGTGAATGCTGTGTAAGTACTGCACACACACAATTATTGGTCGCCAGGAAATTACAGATCATGCACCAGCATGAGATTATAAAGGAAGTATAGTTACCAATTTTTCAACTTTATCAAACAGTTAACAGGAAAAGAAAAGAAAGGTAAAAGGGCCCATTACAGTTAAACCCGTCTAAATATGCACATAAATGTTGGAGCTCGTTTCTGTAGTAGCTGGATGTGTTGCTTTACTCACGGTACTAAATTCCCATCACCAACCACAGGTAGAACTTCCCTTCTTGCATTCCTTCATCTTGCTAAGCACTCCTCGTATTAGGGTCTCCCCTTCAGATGGGATCTCCAGGCATTGTCCCTGGTGCACTTCTCTCCACACCTCCCGCCAAAAGACCACAAACCTGACTACTGTCCTCTAGAAATCTCATCCCACCCAGCTCTCTAGAACTTTCTCTCGCATCCCACTGGATAGAAAGTTACAACATGTACCCAGACTGTCCTGATAGGCTGTCACAACATTTTTAAGTTGGGCAACATGGCTTCTTATCTTCAGCTGAATGCAAAACACTCTTACCAGCAGGACACACTGCTTTTACAGCAATCTGCGAAAACAAAGTACCTCCAGGTATTGTAGTCAAAATCTTACCCAGGGCATTACCTTCTCCCCCAACACCAGAAATAGTCATGTCCTCATGACCTTGGAACTTATTAAACCATTATTAATAACACAGTACTCAAATTAATTTTGTGATTTCAGGACCTCCAATCCATTTGTAAATGAGGGTAACACATCTCACTATGGGGATGGACCCAACACTTTGTTTCCCTGGTGCATCATATGCCAGTCTAACTGGAGATTTCCTGACTCTCTGAGAGCTCCTTATCTCATCTTCAGCTTCAGCCATTTCTTATGACTGTTCCTGCCTACTGGCGGATGCCTCCCCTTGTCTGTCACTCGTACCTTCTGGCAGCTCAGGTCCCCTACCACCTGACTGAACTCAGCTTCATCCCCAATTATACTGGAGCCCAGGTTCCCCTCACTGTCTCTTATCATGTTTGACTGTCCACTGCTCATCTTTCCCACTATACCTGGGAGACTCAGGCATCTCCTCATCAATTCTTCGGGGTTTGCATAAGGTAAAGCATACCAAACTCCCGTTTCCGCATCCTCTGAGTCTGTACAGTACTCGGTGGTTGGTCCTTCCTCAGGTCTTTCCATTGAAATCACACTGTCGTCAGCTGGTTGCCTTTCTGTTCTCCTCCTCTGTGCAGAGTTCTCCTACTAGGAGTAGGTTCTATGTCAGGCTCTGGGTCAACACATACTTCCTGCCCTCGAGATAGAAGGTGAGTCTGATGGAGAATTTTGACAGGACCATTTCCATCTTCTGGCTTCATCTGGAAAACTGGCAAATTTGACATCTGGCTCTACACTACGCAAGGCATTAGAAACCCAGTACTCAGCCAAATGATGCTTCCCTGGTAGCCTCAAATTTCTTGTTAAAACTCTTGTCTCCTGCCATCAGTTGAGAGAACCTAATCTTTTATATCTCCTCTTATTTCCTTGGTTTTGCTTGGTAGCAGAAAATGCTGCTAGCTCATAGGCTTTTTAGAGTACCGTCTCATGTCAGACACGTACTTGAGATACGTCTTCTGTGGCAAATTTCACTGCTGGCTCCAAAACAGAGATCTATAGGTAATCTCACTTTGTGATCGAACATCAAGTAGTATGGCGAGTATCTGGTCGATTAATTCTGTGTACAGTTGTAGCAGTGTACCAAATGCCCAATATGCTAACTCCACTAGTTCTCTTTGTTGACATCTCAGGGTTCCAGGCATGTCCAGCAATGTCTGGTTGAACCTTTCAGGCTGACGATCACCTTGAGGGTGGTATATCGGGGTCCTCAACTTCTCAACTCCAAGCATGCTCAGTAACACGTGTATGAGCCAACTCTCAAAATCCCTTCCCTGATCACTGTGTATCCTTCTTGGGAGGCCATAATGAACAAAATACGTCTCCCATAACACTTCTGCAACTGTGGATGCTCTCTGTTCCTTCTTGGGGAAAGCTTGAGCATATCTGGTTTAGTGATCTGTGAAGACTAAGATATCTGCAATATTACTGCAACCAGGCTCTATGGAGAGGAAGTCCATACACATTAACTCAAGTAGTCCTGTACTTTGTAAATGAGATAATGGAGCAACTCTTGTAGGCAGTGTTCTCCTCCGAATACATCAGATGCACAACATACACTATTCTTCAATGTCAGGCTTCAGTCGGGGCCAATAAAACCCATTTTGGACAAACCTGTAGGTCTTGTCAAACCCCAAATGACCTGAGTCATCATGAAGTGACTTTAGTCTATTCCTCTGGTACTTCTCAGGTAAAGCCAACTGGGAATGCCAAGGTCTGTCTGGAGGAGATGTGACCCTGTATAAAACATTGTTACTCATCTCCAGTTTGTCCCATTCCCCCATCAGTAGGGGTACGATAGGGTGTTTTGTCTGCTCAATTTGAGCCATATCCCCTTTGACAACAGATGACCAATTGGCACCCATACAAGGGTCGTCTCGCTGGGCTGCTGCCAATTCCACAGGACTCAAGGCAGGCAACTGCTTCGAAATGCAAAGCAGTCAAGTTGCAATATGCTTGTGGAATGGCACAACTAGAAGCTCCCATAAATGTTATGTTCATCCAGTTATGTTATATGGATCAGAATGTTAGATAATATCTAGTAACATGAGGAAACAAATTGAACCAGCAGAGTTCAATAACACCTTATATAACACCTTATATTCCGTCTGGGTAGCCTCCAACCTGATGGCATGAACATCGACTTCTCTAACTTCTGCTAAGGCCCCACCTCCCCCTCGTACCCCATCTGTTACTCATTTTCATGCACACATTCTTTCTCTCACTCTCCTTTTTCTCCCTCTGTCCCTCTGAATATACCTCTTGCCCATCCTCTGGGTCCCCCCCCCCTTGTCTTTCTTCCCGGACCTCCTGTCCCATGAGCCTCTCGTATCCCCTTTTGTCAATCACCTGTCCAGCTCTTGGCTCTATCCCTCCCCCTCCTGTCTTCTCCTATCATTTTGGATCTCCCCCTCCCCCTCCAATTTTCAAATCCCTTACTCACTCTTCCTTCAGCTAGTCCTGACGAAGGGTCTCGGCCTGAAACGTCGACTGCACCTCTTCCTACAGATGCTGCCTGGCCTGCTGCGTTCACCAGCAACTTTGATGTGTGTTGCTTGAACCAGCAGAGATGTGGTTTTTGAGGAGGATGCAAAGAATATCATGGACAAAACAGATATCTAACGAGGATGTCATGAACAGAGCAAGCACAAGAAGAGAAATAGTATATGAGATCATGAAAAGGCAACTTAACTTCATTGGAGCAACACACACAAAAAGTGCTGGTGAATGCAGCAGGCCAGGCAGCATCTATAGGAAGAGGTACAGTCTCCGTTTCGGGCCAAGACGCTTTGTCAGGAGTCCTGACGAAGGGTCTTGGCTCGAAACGTCGACTGTACCTCTTCCTGTAGATGCTGCCTCGCCTGCTGCATTCACCAGCATTTTTTTGTGTGTGTGTGTTGCTTGAATTTCCAGCATCTGCAGATTTCCTCGTGTTTGCGTTTTTAACTTCATTGGACATGTGATTAGGAAAGAGGAGTTAGAATGCACGGTAATTATGGGACAGATTGAAGGGAAGAAAGCAAAAGGAAGGCAAAGACAAATGATGGTGGAGACAGCAGCCAGAGAACTGGAAATGAATACCAGTGAATTGATCCACTTGACCTGAAACAGGAGTGTGTGGGCCATGGCACTCAAAGCTCAAACTGGGCACGGCACCTGATGATGATGATGAGAAGCTCCCAAATGATCCATAGCTCTACCATGCTATAGCCTTGCTTCTGGTTTCCCCACTGTGGAAAACTGGCACACTGCTTTAATACCAGAAGCTTGAACGCCTCCCCCCCGCCCACCCTCTGTCTATTTCTGGCACCTCATGTGAACGCTGGGACAGCACATCTGTATCAATGTTCCAACCACCCCCAGCCAATATTTAAGGCGGAAATCGTAAGCAGACAACGCAGCCAACCAGCGATGACCTGTGGCATCCAACTTTGCCGAGGGCAAGATACAAGTCAGTGGATTGTCATTGGTCCTCACCTTGAACTTGGCACCGCATAGCTAGTCACTTAACTTATCCACCACCGCCCAATTCAATGCCAGAAACTCCAAATTGTGCATAGGGTAGTTTTGTTTGGATGGTGACAGACTCTGGCTGATGAAAGCAACTTGTCTTAACCCTTTACCTTGGTCCTTATGTAGAACACCGCCTAATCTCTCATGGTTGGCATCAGTGTGCAGTACATACAGCAACTGGGGGGCTTGCAAAGGCCACCACAGGTGCTTGGGTCAGCGACTCTTTCAGCAGCTGAAAAGCCTCTTCACACTTTGCATCCCATCTTTCCCAGCCAGCTTCCAAATGGCTAAAATAAATCTTGCCTTCTTCTCCTTTCATTCTCCTCCCTTTCTTCCCCGCAAGGGCGGGTAACCACAGAATCAAAGAACCGCTGATTCAAAGGATGGCTTACTATGGAGTAGTCCTTCACAATACTCCAGTAGTGCCCACGGAATCCAAGGGATGATCATATAGTGCTCATATTCTTGGGCCTTGGCCTTGTGGTCACCGCCTCTATCTTAGACGGATCTGTAGCCACTCCATGTGCCCGACATAGTTGACTGACGTCTTACAGAACTGGCACTTGTCCAGCTTTCAGGTGGTCTAACACCTTCATTAGCCTCGTCTTTTGGACCTGAACATGTGAGATCATTCAACTACACCAGTACCTCAAACAAGTTCATGTCTCCAACAGTCTTCTCCGTGACACATTGAAAAGTAGAAGGTGCTTCTGATATGCCCAGTGGCATTCTTTCAAACTGAAGTGGACATATGAATTCTGTCTTCTCTTTATCAGCTTCACTCTTGGATATCTAATAATACCCACTCCTTAGGTCCAACACACTGAACCATTTTGCTTCACTCAGGCAGGCCAGCACATCCGCGATCCATGGAACAGTGTATTGGTCTGGGACTGTATGTCTGTTCAGTGTCCGATAATCATCACACGTTCATACCTCCCCATTCTTCTTCCTCACCACCACTATGGGTGATTCATTGGGACTTCCTGACTCTCTGAGAACTCCAGCTTCCTCCAGTTTTGGTAGGTGCTGCCAAACATCTTCCACCTCCGCCAGTGCTAACCGTCGAGACCTCTCTCTGAAAGGGATGTCCTCCGTTGCTCTAATAGTGTGCTGAGTACACTTGGAGCACCCACCAGGAAGGCCTTGGCATCGGGCATTCCAGGAAATTTGAAGTTTCCTGTCACTCTAGCTACTTCCCCAGAACATAACACAATGGATTTGGACTGGGTGTACTACACAGTTCCTCATTTATGCTCATCATCCTGCTTAGGAGGAACTTGCATCTTCTCAGAAGCACCTCTGAACACCGGGTAATGACAGGGTTTTCAAAAATTTCTTCCCTCTCTCTTTTGGAATGCTCCTACGAGCTTTCTCACGATGGAAGCATTTGTTTCCACAAGAACGGAAGCTTCCTCTTTTCGACCGGATCCGGACAGACCAACACTAATGTATCAATAGTCTCAGCTACTCCAACATCAGCTTCTGAAAACTCCAGCTTCAATGACAAGTAACCATCGTTTACTTGGTATCATCAATACCAAGGCCCCAAATTTCTAGGGCACTGAGTGGCATCAATGACAAAACCATCAAATGCTGGTTTTAAAAGGATCTGTACAGCAGATTAACCTGAGAACCTGTGTCAGTGTGGCTCTAGCATAAATATCCTCAATCTGTATGGATACATAAGAGCTTGGTCCCACTAAGACTTCAGGAATAGGGTCTTTCACTTTAGTATTTCTATTGATACACTCCTTAGAACATGTTCTCACTGATACACCAGGCCATTTCCTTACTGGGTCCCTCTGAAGTTTCCCAACTTTCCTTTCTGTTTAAGCAACGGCTGGGTTACTTTCCAAAGGTCTTCCTGTCCTTCATACTCTCTTTGAAATGTTCATCCTCTCCACGGTTGTAACAGAAAATACCAGATGCTTCTCTCATCAAAAGACCCCTGTCAGCAGCATCCCTCTGTTTAGTACATCCTGCAGGTGGGTCTGGTTTCCTAGCGGACTTGTCATGCTCGGTTGCAGCACTAGCCAACATCAACCAAGATACCTTGGCTTGCAGGTTTTTCACTACTTTCTGCCAAACCCCCACTTGTGTGGCATCAGGGGTCGCTTCAGCTGCTGAGGACTTTGCTCTGTTGATGGAGGCTTCCTGCTTCTCCATTGTGTTTTCCTCCTCTCTTACATCTCTGATCAGCTCAACAAACGAGGGAGAGAGATGCATCTTGTGAGCCATTCGAATGCACAAAGCAATCATGCCACGTGACAGCGAGCCCTGCACAACTGGCCCCATCCTTAATCGATTTATCTCAGCCAGTTGAATGGCCCCTTTAGGGCACAAGCAAGGCAGCCGTCTCTCTAGCCTGAAAATTTAGGCAGAAAGTTTTTCTCCTCTCTCCTGGAATGTGTGCATGAATCTCATCATAAGCTCTGCTGGGCTGTCCGTCATATTATGCCAAAACCATTTTCTAATGCTTGCACGTAGTCCATGGATGTGACCAACAGGTTTTCTGCCTTTAACAACCGCACCAACTCAGCAGCCTGACCTTCTCTACCAGTCGCTGTTTTTTCATTTTATCTGAGCACTGACACTTACCCAGTAACTGAGATTCTGCTCTGTCCAAGTCTCATATTCTTCTTCTTCATTGAGGGTGGGGTTGATTCCAGAGAACATTCTCAGTCTGTGATAACCTTGTCTCTCTGCAGGTACAGTTTGACATTTAACAACCAGTGATGTAATAGCCAAAACCAGCTCAGAATTTAAATCAGGGATCCATTAGAACTTTCACACCAGACAACTTCTTTCTCTCGCTTCGCAGAACCGAGAACAACTTGTCTTTAAAGTCTTCACCCTCAGTTACATTCCCCCCTTCTTTAAAAATATGGGCTTCCCACAGCCCTGCATTTCCAGGTGCCCCTATACTATTGGGCAGTGCAACTTCAGTCATGTCACCGGTGGCGGGAACTAACACGACATCCTCACCAGCTGATTGGTCAAAGCGCCGTTCAACCAGCATACCTTCCCCCAATACCTTTACAGAACTCAGTACTTTAAGTAGCAGTTCATCGTGAATTCGACTATCCATTCAGCTCAGAACACAAGCATTAAATGTGCATAACCTCTTTGAATTGCACCAAACCTTAATCCCTGCGGCATCTGTAATAAAGTACGTTAATAATGACAGATTTCATTTTACACAAATGCTAGTTTAAACACTGGCTTAAATAAACACTCAAATAAGCCGCAAAATCAATCCTGATACAGCATTCACGCGGCATCCGAAACCCGGATGAACATTCCATAAACACAACCCTCTCACTGGGCTCATATACAAACCTGGTTTGTTAGCTGACTCTGCTAACAGCTACATGATTCAGTGGAGAGAATGCCACCTTTCGTAAGAAATAAACACCTAGGGTTGGTATGATTTGGGGTTCAAACGGACAGGAAAGTTGGGATGTTCCCATTAGAGAACATTGATTGTAGTGAACGTTGTGTAAATACTACTCTTGCACAATTCTGGATCACCAAGAAATGACAGATCGTACATCAACATAAAATAATAAAGTATATTTACCAAGTTTTCGACTTTATCAAATGGTTATCAGGAGAAGAAAAGAAAGATAAATGGACCCATTATAGGTAAACCCGTTGAAATATGCACATAAACATTGGAGCTCATTTCTGTAGTAGCTGGGTGTAGCTTTACTCACGGCAATTCCCATCACCAACCACAGGTAGAACTTCCCTTCTTGAAATCCTTCATCTCACAAAGCACTCCTTGCACTGGGGTCTCCCCTTCAGATGGGATCCTCCAGGTGTCTTCCCTGGTGCTCTTCTCTCCGCATATCCCGCCAAAAGACCCCATACCAGACTACTGTCCTCCAGAATTCTCATCCCCCACCCCCCACCAGCTGTCTAGAATCTTCTCTCACATCCCACTAGGCAGAAAGTTATAACACACAACCAGATGGTCCTGATTGGCTGACACCACATTCCTAAATTGGGCAATATGGCTCCTTATCTTTAGCCAAATCCAGACACTTTTACTAGCAGGACACACTGCTTTTTGAGCAAACTGCTAAAATAAAGTACCTCACAGCATTGTAGTGGAAATCTTACCCAGGGCACGTTATTACTGAAAGAAGATAAAGCTAATTTAATTGGAGTGAGAGGCTCAAGAAATTAGGTCTTGGGCCTTGTTGGAAAGTTTTACTTATCAGGAGATCAGATTTGGAGCAAGAGACTTGTTGGCGCTTGCTGGTAAGTTTCACTGAACAGGATCCTAAAAGAGGTACATTTGGAAATTTTTAGTAGATAATTGATTGGGTAGTTAGCTAATTAGCAGCAGGCAATGAAAGAATTTATAACCAAACAGAGCAGGCATTTTGGAGTGGGCTAGGGTTAGAGTAGAGAGATAAAGTTTTGCCTCTAGAAGCTTCCGTGTGAAGAAGTGGATGTTTAGGTAAGGTCTCTTTCTTTCTTGCTACGCAGGTAGAGCAGTGGCAATAGCAGCCAGACAGTGGTGTGATCATCGTGCAGGATGTGGGAAGTCCCTGGTGACTACACTTGCAGGAGGTGCATCTGGCTGTAGCTCCTTACAGACCATGTTAGGGAGCTGGAGCTGGATGAACTGCAGAGCATTTGGGAGGCGGAAGGATTGATTGACAGGAGATACTCACACCTAGGCTGCAGGATGCAGGTAGCTGGTTGATCTTCAGGAGAGGAAAAGGGAATAGACAGGGGTGTAGCATATTGCAATTGCCATTCCCCTCAATAACAAGTACGCTGCTCTAGCTCTAGTACACTATATTTGTTGTTGATGGAAACAACAATAGGGTTACTCTGCACTGCCTGTCTATTTGTTGAGGGGAATGGATAAGAGGAGTGGTAGGGGTGGGTGGGGGAATGATGTACCAGAGGGAAGCAGGAACAGTCAGGTCATTTGGGATTGTGTTTGGCTCTGCCAGACTCAAAAGGGAAGGGGAGAGAAGAGGATAATGGTAGTGATAGGCTGTTCACTGTTTAGAGAAACAGTGTGACAAGGATGTCAGTCAGTATGTTCTCTCCCACGTACCAGGGTCAGAGATGTCTCTGTCCTGTCCCCTGCAAACTCAAGGGGGAGGGTGAGTAGCCAGAATTAATGGTACACATTGGATAGGAAAAGTAATGAGCTGAATATAGGGAGTTAGGAAGAAAGCGTGAAGCAGGACCTGAAGGGTAGTGATTCTAAATTGCTGGCTCTGCCATGCACTAGTGAAGCTGAGAATAGGGAAAAACAGGCAGGTAGCTTTGTGGCTGAAGAGTTGCTGTGTTTCAGATTTGTGGATGATTGGGGTCTCTCCTGCAACTGGCATGACATGTAGAAAAGGGGCAAGTTGCACCTGAGCTCCAGAGGGACCAATGTCCTTGTGGGCGTGTTTGCTGGAGCTGTAAGGAGGGCTTAAATTAGTTGGTATGGGATGGGACCAGTGTGAGAGGTCAGATAATGGAGAAGTGAGGGTCAAGGTAGACACAATATGCAGAGAGACTGTGAGGAAGAATAGGCAGTGGAGGGAGCCCAAATCCAGTCCGCTGGATCGGCTTAAGGTGTTTATTTTGATACAAGAAGTAGTAAGTTGAGGGTGGATAAGCTGAGAACATGGATTGGTGCATGGAATTATGATGCTGTGGTCATTAGATACTTGGCTGTTGGAAGGGCAAGATTGACTGAACATAGAACCTAGAAGATTATAGCACAGGAAAAGGCCATTTGCCCCACAATGTTGTGCCAAACCAGCTGAAAAGCAAATCAAAAAACACCCAAACACCAATTCCTCCTCTCTACACCATGTCCATATCCCTCCATACTTCTTAAGACCAAGCAACTCTCACAAAATGCTGGAGCAACTCAGCAGGCCGGGCAGCATCTATGGAAAAAAAGTATAGTCAACTTCTCAGGCTGAAACTTTTTGGCACGTCTGGAGGGAAAAAAAAAAGCTGAGGAGTAGATTTAAAAGGTGGGGGTAGGGGAGAGAGAAACACAAGGTGATAGGTGACAGCTGAAGGGGGAGGAATGAAGTAAAGAGCTGGGAATTTGATTGGTGAAAGAGACTGAAGGCCATGGAAGAAAGAAGAGGGGGGAGGAGCACCAGAGGGAGGTGATGGGTGGGCAAGGAGATAAGGTGAGAGAGGGAAAAGGGGATGGGAAATGGCGAAGGAAATGGGGGGTGGGCATTATCAGAAGTTTGAGAAATAGGTGTTCATGCCATCAGGTTGGAGGCTACCCAAATGAAATATAAGGTGTTGTTCCTCCAACTTAAGTGTGGTCTCATCACAACAGTGGAGAGGGCCATGAATAGACTTATCGGAATGGGAATGGGAAGTGGAATTAAGATGGGTGGCCACTGGGATATCCCACTTTTTCTGGCGGACGGAGCATAGGTACTCGATGAAACGGTCTTCCAATCTACGTTGGGTCTCGCCGATATACAGGAGGCCACACCGGGAGCACTGGACACAGTACTTGACTCCAACAGACTCACAGGTGAAGTGTTGCCTGAAGGACTGTTTGGAGCCCTGAATGGTAGTGAGGGAGGAGGTGTAAGGACAGGTGTAGCATTTGCTCTGCTTGCAAGGACGGAGAGCAGTGGGGAGGGACGAATGGCCAAAGGAAAGATCTGTTTGCTGGTGGGATCCAGTTGGAGCTGGTGGAAGGTTCAGAGAAATATGTGCTGGACGCGGAGGCTGGTGGGGTGGTAGGCGAGGACAAGAGGAACCCTATCCCTGTAGGGTGGCAGGGGGATGGAGTAAGAGCAGCCCGTTTGTGAACTCCAAAATGTCCGCCATCTCCAACGGGATCTCACCACCAAACACATCTTTCCCTCCCCTCACTCTCTGCTTTCTGCAGGGATCGCTCTGTACATGATTCGCTTGCGTGAATGCCCTCCAATGTGGCCTCCTGTATATCGGTGAGACCCAATGTAGATTTGGGAGATCGCTTCGCCAAGCACCTACGCTCTGCCAGAAAAAGCGGGATCTCCCAGCGGCCACCCATTTTATTTCCACTTCCCATTCCCATTCCAAAATGTCTATCCACGGCCTCTTCCACTGTCGTGATGAGGCCTCACTTAGGTTGGAGGAACAACACCTTATATTTCGTTTGGGTTGGCTCCAACCTGATAGCATGAACATTAATTTCTCGAACTTCCAGTAATGCCCCCCACCCCCCCTTCACCGCTCCAGCCTGAGGCTGTGTCCTCTTATCCTAGACTCTCCCACCATGGAAAACATCCTTTCAACAATCAAGAGGTTTCAATGAGATCCCCCCCCTCAACCTTCTGAATTCCAGCGAGTACAGACCAAGAGCCATCAAACGTTTCTTGTATGATAACCCTTTCATTCCTAGAATCATTCTTGTGAACCTCCTCTGGACCCTTTCCAATGCCAGCACATCTTTTCTAAGATGATGGGCTCAAAACTGTTCACAATACTCAAGGTGAGGCCTCACCAGTGCCTTATAAAGCCTCAGCATCACATCCCTGCTCTTGTATTCTAGACCTCTTGAAATGAATGCTAACATGACGTTTTCCTTCCTCACCACAGACTCGACCTGCAAGATGGAAGCAGGAGGGGAGCAATCACTCTATTGGGAGTATTCTATAGCCCTCCCTAGTAGCTAACAGGACACTAAGGAACTGAGGAACAGACTTTATTGAACTGTAACGAAAACCAGTTTCCCCCGGGATCAATAAAGCATGACTATGTCTATGACTATAAGTAGGCAGATTTTGGAAAGCTGCCAAAATAACAGTGTTGTTGTCATGCATGATGTCAACTTCCCTAATACTGATTCGCACCTCCTTTAGTGCAAAAGGTTTAGATGGGGTGGAAAGAATCTCAGATGGTGATGAGAGGGTGTACAGGAGCGAGATATGCCAACTAGTGGAGTGATGTTACAGCAACAACCTGGCACTCAACATCGGTAAGAAGAAAGAGCTGATTGTGGACTTCAGGAAGGGTAAGACAAAGGAATACAAACCAATCCTCAGAGGGATCAGAAGTGGAGAGAGTGAGCAGCTTCAAGTTCCTGGGTGTCAAGATCTCTGAGGAACTAACCTGGTCCGAACATATCGATGTAGTTAGAAAGAAGGCAAGACAGCGACTATACTTCGTTAAGAATTTGAAGAGATTTGGCATGTCATCAAGTACACTCAAAAACTTCTATAGTTGCACCGTGGAGAGCATTCTGACAGGCTGCATCACTGTCTGGTATGGAGGGGCTACTGCACAGGACCGAAAGAAGCTGCAGAAGGTTGTAAATCTAGTCAGCTCCATTTTGGGTACTAGCCTACAAAGTACCCAGGACACCTTCAAGGAGCGGTGTCTCAGAAAGGCAGCATCTGTTATTAAGGACGTCCAGCACCCAAGGCATGCCCTTTTCTCACTGTAGCATCAGGTAGGAGGTACGCACTCAGTGATTCAGGAACAGTTTCTACCCCTCTGCCATCCGATTCCTAAATGGACATTGAACCCATGGACACTACCTAAATTTTTAAAAATATTTAGTATTTCTGTTTTTTGCAATATTTTTAATCCTTTCAATATACATATACTGTAATTGATTTACTTATTTATTTAATATTATTTTTTGCTCTTCTTCTATATTATGTATTGCATTGAACTGCTGCTGCTAAGTTAACAAATTTCACGACACATGCCAGTTATAAAAACCAGGTTCTGATTCTGATTTGTTAGGTGTGTCCAGGAAGGATTCCAAAATTCCATATTTGGACAGCTCGATTCAAAGTGAGGCCAGACTGGATCTAATACTTGATAATGAACCTGGTCGCGTAACAGACCTCTTAGTGGACAAACATTTCGGAGACAGTGAACATAACTTCCTGGCCCCTTAGCGCAGCCATGGACAAGGATAGAAGCAAACAACATTGGAAAGTATTTATCTGGGAGTGTGTTAGTCATATACAATCCTGTTAGGCATGAACTTGAGAGCGTAAATTGGAAGTGATATACTCAGGGAAATATACAGTGGAAACGTGGAGGTTGTTCAAGGAGCACTTACATGGAGTTCTGGATAGATTAGTCCCATTGAGACTGGGAAAGGATGGTAGGGTAATGGAATCATGATTAATAATAATAATTAATAATAATAATATTATAATAATAAGGGTGGAACATTTAGTTAAGGGGAAGAAAGTAAGAAAGTCGGGCAGGGCCGCTGAAAATTATAAGGTAACCAGGAAGGTGACTAAGAAGGAACTTAGGAGAGCTAGTAAGGTGCATGAGAAGGTCTTGGTGATTACTATTAAAGAAAATCCCAAGGCGTTCTACATCAATTTGGGGAACAGGAGGATGATTAGAGTGAGGGTAGAACTGCTTAGGGATAAAGTGGGAAACACATGCCTGGAGTCAGCGGAAGTAGGTGATATCCTTCGTTAATAATATGCTTCAGTGGTCGCCAAGGAGGGGGACTTTGAATGTGAGGTTAATATAAATCAGACAAATGTGAGGTTAAGAAAGAGACAACGTTGAATCATCTGACAAGCATTAGGATAGATAAGTTTCTAGGATTGGACAGAATATACTAGGTTTCTGTGGGAATCAAGAGAAAAGATTGCTCAAACATCGATGATCTTTGACATTGGAGTAGTAGGAGTAGGAACAGAGGATTGGAAGATGGCAAATGTTGTTCCCCTGTTCAAGAAGGGTAACAGGGATAATCCTGGGAATTACAGACCAGTGAGTCTTCCATCTGTGGTGAACAAACTACTGGAGAGGACTCCTAGTGTCAGAATTTCAAAGTTCAAAGTAAAATTTAGTATTAAAGTACATACTTGTCACCACATACAACCCGGAGATTATTTTTCCTGCGGGCATATTTAGGAAACCTAAAGAACAGTAAATGGAAACAGGATCAATGAACAGCAAACTGTGCAAACGCAAATATAAATAAATAGAACTAGAGCATGAAATAACAAGATATAGAGTCCTTAAATGAGATCATGGGTTCTGTGAACACCAGAAATAGAATGAGTGTAGATATTCTCTTTTGTCCAAAAGCCTGATGGTTGAGGGGTAGTAACTGTTCTTGATCCTGGTGATATGAGTCCTGAGGCACTTGTACCTTCTACCTGATAACAGCAGTGAGAAAAGACCATGGCCTAGGTGGTGTGGATGCTGCTTTCTTACGAAAACGGTATTTCATGTAGATATGCTCAATGGTTGGAAGGGTTTTACCTGTGATGTACTGGGCCGAATCCAATACCTTTTGTAGGATCTTCCGCTCAAAGGCATTGGTGTTCCCATACCAGGCCGTAATGCAGCCAGTCAGCACACTTTCACCACACATTTATAGATGTTTGTCAAGGTTTTTGATTGCATGCTAAATCTCCACAGTCTCTTAAGGAAGTAGTGGTGCTGTTGTGCTTTCTTTGCAATTACATTTATATGACGTATCCAGGACAGATCCTCTGAGACAGTGACAACCAGGAATTTAAAGTTACTGACCCTCTCCAACTCAGACCCTCTGATGGGTACTGGCTCATGAATCTCTGGTTTCCCTCTCCTGGTCTAGAATCAGTTCCTTGATCTTACTGACATTGAGTGAGAGATTATTGTTATTACACCATTCAGCCAAAGTTTCCATCTCCTTCTGTATGCTGATTCATCCCTACCTTTGATACAGCCCATGACAGTGGTCTCATCAGCAAACTTGTATGTGAATTTGGAGCTGTACTTAGCCGCACAGTCATAAGTGTAAAGTGAGTAGAGCTGGGGGATAAATACACATCCCTGTTGTGCACCTGTGCTGATGGAGATTGTGGAGGTGATGTTTTTGCCAATCTGAACTGACTGGGATCTGCAAGTAAGGAAATCCAGGGTCCAATTGCACAAAAGGGTATCGAGGCCCAGGTCTTGGATTTTACTGATTAGTTTGGAGGGGATGATGATACTAAACGCTAAGCTGTAATCGATAAAGAGCACCCTGATGTATGCATCTTTGCTGTCCAAATATTCCAGGGTTGAGAAGAGGCAAGGAGTTGGTATCTGCTGTAGACCTGTTGCTTCAGTAGGCAAATTAGAGTGGATCCAAGTTGCCATTCAGACAGGAGCTGATATGCTTCAACACCAGCCTCTCAAAACACTTCATCGCTGTGGATGTAAATGACACTGGGCAATAGTCTTTGAGGCAGGTTACCACGCTGTTTCTGGGCACCAGTACGATTGAAGCCTGCTTGAAGCAGGTGGGTACCACACACTGCTGGAGTGACAGGTTGAAGATAACCATGAAGACACCAGCCAGCCAGCGCAGGTCTTCAGTACTCGACCAGTTACTCTGTTCAGACCAGATGCTTTCCTTGATTCACTCTCTTGAAGGTAGCCCGCACATCATCTTCAGACACTGAAACCATGGGATCATCAGGAGACATGGGGGGATGCAAGATGGTTCCTCCCTGTTCTGGTGGTCAAAGTGAGCACAGAAGTGAGCTCATTTGGAAGCAAGGCTCCGCTGTCCCCCATTTCACTAGATTTCAATTTGTAGGAGGTTATGGCATTCAAGTCCTGCCAAAAGCTGTTGAGCATCCCTCGTTGATTCCAGTCTAGTCCGGAATCTCCACTTTGCCTGAGAGATAGCTTTCTGAAGATCATACTTGCACCTCTTGTAGCGTTCTTGATCACCAGACTTGAATGCCTCTGATCTGGCTCTCAGCAGATTCCGGATTTCATGGTTCATCCAGGGCTTCTGATTGGGATAAACCCTAATTGATTTTGTGGGGACACACTCATCTACAGCTGTTTTAAGAAAGTCTCTAATGACCCTGGTATAGTCATTTAGATCCTCAGATGAGTTTGTGAACTCGGCCCAGTCCACTGACTCGAGGCAATCCTGTAAACATCCCTCTGCCTCCCACGGCCACCTCTTAGTTGTCTTGATCTCTGGGGCCTTGTTTTTTTGGCTCTGTCTGTATGCAGGTAGCAGGAGTACAGCTAAATGGTCCGATTTACCAAAATGCCGTCTTGGGAAGGAACGATAGGCATTCCTTTTCTAATTAAAGGTATGTACAAGCTTTTGGAGAAGCGTGGTCTTATTAGGGATCATCAGCATGACTTTGTAAAGGGCAGGTCATGCTTTGTGAGTCTAATTGATGTTTTTGGGGAGGTGACAAAACAAATTGGTAGCTGAGCAGTGGATGTGGTATATATAGCTTTTAGTAAGAGGTTTAACAAAGTCGGCTCATCCAGAAAGAATGAGACATGGGATCCAGACAAACTCAGCTGCATGGATTTGGAATTGGCTTACCCACAGAAGGTCATATATGGAACATATTCTGCCTGGAGGTCAGTAACTAGTGGTATTCCACAGGCATCTGTTCTACGATCCCTGCTCTTTTCAATGTTTATAAATGATTTAGATAAGGAAGTGCAAAGGGTGGATTGGTAAGTTTCCAGATAACAAGGAAGTTAGTTGTGTGGTGGATAGTCTAGCAGAGAGTTGTAGGTTATTAAGGAACATTAATGGGGTGCAGAGTTGGCAGAGAAATGGAAATGGTTTTCAATCCAGAAAAATGAAATGATGCACTTTGGAAGGTCATACTTGATGGCAGAGTACAAAGTTAATGGCAGCTTTGTTAAAAGCATGAAGAAACAAAGGTTTCTTTGGGTCTAAGTCCGTGGATCACTCAGTTGCCAAGCAAGTTGATAGGGTGGTTAAGAAAGCATATGATGTATTGGTCTTTGTGAATAGGGGAATTGAGTTAAAAAGCCATGAAGTAATGTTGCAGCTCAGTAAAACTCTGGTTCAATCATACTTAGAGTATTATGTTAATTTCTGGTTGCCACATTAGCAGAAGGATGTGGAAGCTTCAGAGATGAGATATCCCAAGATGAAGCCTGGATTAGACAACACATCTTACGAGGAAAGGTTGATAGAATTTTGGAGCAAAGGAGGATGAGATGTTACTTGATAGATGTATATAAGATTATGTGAGATAGATGTCTATTAGATTATGAGGGACACTAACACTGATTGGGGTTGTGGGGTTGCTGGGGCAGCATGACTTGAAGAGCCGAAGAGCCTATTGCACACTGTAACACTAAATAAATAATTTTTAAAACTCAAATAGGCATATGGGAGCAAGAAAACTGGAGTAACCAGGAGGAAGGCTTAGACTGAATGGAAAATCCTACAAAAAATAGTGGATACGGCCCAGTCCATCACGAGTGGATCCTTACCCACAATGGAGTGCATCCACACAGAGTATTGTTGCAGGAAAGCAGCATCCACCATCAGGGATCCCTACCACCCAGCTCATGAGCTTCTCTCGCTGCTGCCATCAGGAAGGAGGTACATGAGCCTCAGGACTCACACCACCAGGCTCAGGAACAGTAATTACCCCTCAACCATCAGGCTCTTGAGCCAAAGGGGATAACTTCACTCAACGTCACTTTCTCATCACTGAACTGTTTCCACAACCTATGGACTCCTCATCTCATATTCTCGATATTTATTTCTTATTTTTTATTATTATTATTTCTTTTTTTCTTTTATATTTGCACAGTCTGTTGTCTTTTTCACACTGGTTGTTTGCCTTCTTGGGTGTAATCTTCATTTGATTCTGTTTTGGTTACTGGTTTTACTGAGAATGCCTGTAAGAAAATATCTCAGGGTTGTAGATGGTGACAGATATGTACTTTGATAATAAATTTACTTTGAACTTTGCTCATTAAGTATTGGTAGGCACAATATTGTGGGCTGAGGGTCCCATTTTGTGTTGTACTGTTCAATAATGTACATTCTATATTCCAATTATGGACAATTATTTAAAGCTACCTTTTTTTGAAGTAACTAATCACCTGAACATTTTAATGCATTTATCCAAAGTAATGTAACAACCTTGGGCTTCTTTGCACAGTCAGACAATTTGTGCTTAAAAATTGTAATATTTTAATTACCATCTTTTGATATAACTGCTCATCTATCATGATAAGACAACTATGAAAAAAACTTGCTGAAAATGCTGAAAATTGCTGACAATTTGACAGTGTTTGTTTTTACCTTGTGTAGCCTTTTCCTGTCTGTGATAGAGCAACAATAAATAGAATTAATAAACTGTGACAAGTAAAAGCAACCTGGGCTTTTTTCCTTTCCATAGCATTTCTGTCTCAGCAAATGTAACTGATATCTACTCTGTTTTATTGGACCATGAAGGACACTTGACTCATTTTCCTGAAATGTGCTGATTTTGTTCCTTTTGTACATTAGCTTTGTTCTCAAAATTAATAACTAGAGATGGAAAAGAAACTTTGAGAATGGCTTACAGAGGTCCTAAAAGAGAAACAGTGTTAAAGTGGGGATTATAGAAAATGCAATAGTTATGGGATCTTTTAATTTTCATATAGATTAGGTAAACAGACTGCAGAAGTTTGCATGATGAGTTCATAGAATGGACTCTGTCATAAAACCAATTAAGGAGCAGGCTATTTTAGATGTTATCTTGTGTATTGAGACAGAAAGTTAATAATCTCATCATACAGGATCCCTTAGGAAAAAGTGATCACAACATAATAGAATTTTGCACTCATTTTACGAGAGATATGAATTAATCAGACGTTTTTGTGTAGCATTTAAATAAAACCAATTATATTGAATAAAGTGGATTGGGATATTGGATTTGAAGATTTACCAATGGCTTAATAATGGCAAAACTTCAGCATTATATTTCTAAATTTTATAGGATGGTGCATTCCATTGAGAAATAAAAGCTCCGCAGCAAATGAGGACCGTCAAGATTAATCACAGAGTTTAAGGATAATATAGATCATAGAGTTTTAGTACAGATCAAATTTAGGAGCTCATAAAGAGCAGTACTTCTGAAATATATTAGCCTTTTAGAAACCACAGTGGATGATCAAAAAAGGTTGTTTCAGGGAGTGTAGATAAAATGCCGGGGTAAATGTTAGAACTTGTAGGAACTTCAGCTACAAAAAATGCAAATAAATGCAGGTCCATTAGAGGCAAGGGCAGGGGAAAATATAATAGGGGAGTAAAGGAACTTCAGAGCCATCAAACAAATAATCAATATCTCTGCTTGTCCTTATTGATGCAAATCTCTGCCATCCTTGAAGCCTACTCTTAGCTGGAGCACCTCATCAGGAATGGTCTTCCACTGGGAAGCTGGCCCCGAGATGATCTGCAAGACCTTGTAGAGTGCAAAGCTCTTCACTTCACGCAGGGCATAAGTACGCAACATAGAACTCCAGATACTTATAAATGACTACCACTTTATTATTCAGACTCAGTGGGCTTGATATGTATTGATATTTCAAAAAAAAAGTCAATTTTTTACGCACTTGATCAGACAATTTGTATGGTCAGTTAGTGGGGTGCGTCTGTGAAAAGGGGAAGATATGGAAGAGGAGTTGCACTTAAGCTTCAAGCAGGTTCCCATATTGGTTTAGAGGTTTGGTTCATTATCAGACAGGTAACGTCCAGGGTGACTACAGACCAAGAATAAGTTGGAAAGCTGCACTTGGCCAGGTTATGCTATGACTGGAGATTCATAGACTGGAGGAGGGCGGAGTGAAGAGAGGACTAGTGATGTGATTCAGGAAGGGAGGCATAGGGAGAGAGGGCTTTCAGGCACTAATCCTGACCAGTAAAATGGGGTCCAAAGGGTGGGTTGAGGAGAGCCAGTGAAATGTCCACGTCATTTAGGAGAGGATATGCCTTTACCTTTCCAAGGCTGGCCACCACAGAGCTGTGCAATCCTTCCAGGACAACTGAACACTATAACAATGATGGATCTTCCTTTGCCCTCTCACACTCTCCCAATTTCCCAAACCTTCAAAAGCTACATATGTCACATGAGACAGGTACCTGCACAAGTAATGAGAACTGGACTTCTGGATGACAAGAAGCAGCACATTAATGTATTGCTTGTTTAGTTATTGTCTGTTTGATTCATTTATTGACATACATCCCTTCAAGCTGAGCTGCCCAGCAATCCCCCGATTAGTCCTAGCCTAATCACAGGACAATTTACAGCGACCAATTAACCCAACAATTGACATGTCTTTGGACTGTGGGAGGAAACTGGAGCACCGGGAGAAAACCCACGCAGTCACGGGAGGAATGTACAAACTCCTTACAGACAGCGGCAGGAAATAAACCCGGGTTGTTGGTACTGTAAAGCGTTGTGCTAACCCAATATGCTACCATTCTGGAAGGTGGGATCCCTTTGGGAATTAACTGGGGGCCAAGATTCCCCAAGTACAGGTTGCAGAATGCCCCTAAGTGGCTCTCTGACAGTGGTGTCCCATTCCGCCTTTGATGTTATCATTCATTTTTCTTCACCCTGACCTCTACTCTGTAATTAGCTGCCTGTGCAGCATTAAGCCATCATTATTGCTTGCAAACTCCAGTGAGAGGAGACTAGGTGCAATGTGCTCATGAGCTCTGAGCTGTGGCACTGCTGACATAATGAAGATGTATAGTGAAGAGAAAGGAACAAATGTTAGAATGCAAGTACTTTGACACAGAAAGGACGCTCTGTCTAAAAGCTGCTCGGATGATCGAATGCCTGCGTGCCAAAGGTGTGTGGAAATAAATTAAGAGATAAGAAGACATGAACTAGATGGCACTTGATCCGAGCTCAGGCAAATCCTGCAGCTTTAACTTGTTCCCTCTTCCTGCAGTCTATGGCTCAGCCAAGATGTTTATTTTCCAAGAAAACTGTGGCTTCATACTTACGCCTTTCTGACCCATACCCTTGGAATGTGTTAGGTAGGCGTAAAATACGACTGTGATGCTGTAATTTGAAGGAAAACATGCATTGTAACAAATGTGTGCCCAACCTGGATACTGACACTTACGAAGTGACCAGTCAGGCTGACACCAGTTTGAAAGGTTCTGAGCTGCACAATACATTTTAATTGTGTTTCCTGCTGAGAGCGGAGTAAGCACGAGATGCAGTGATAGAGCTGTAAGTTTAGGTGACCTCTAAATAAGAACAGCCTGATAGATAACATACTTTCCACATGAAATCTTGGCCCATTTCTGTAGTACTTGGCACTGTGTAGGGTACTCTAAGTTTGCCATGTTCCTTATTAGACATATCGTATATCTACAGAAATGATAGCTGGTTATTTTGATACACTGCAGACAATGCCTACAATGCTGAACTTGGAAGCAACCTCCTGCAGATATACGATGCTGTCATCCTCCAAGTAGGATATTCTGCATGTACCAAATAGGACGTTGTCTTTGTGTCCATTAATATAACATCATGTCCATTTTAGATATTAAAGAGGAGTTTGGAACTAAATTGGAACAGTCTTTTTCTCCCAACAGATTCCATTTTGATTCTCTGTGCTGGGCTGTTCATGTTTGGCTTTTTTTCCTCCCATTCTGTAGATTTTGGCATAAACGTATGTTTTTTTTAAATTAACTATTTAAGCACAAGAAGTGTTTAGACACAATTAATATTGCAAACTTTAATTCTTACTTTGAGGAAGTCGAGGGAGCTAATGAGTTGGGAAAATGATGATATAGGAGCAGAATTAGGCTGTTTGCCCCAATCAAGTCTGCTCTCATCATGGCTAATCCAATTTTCCTCTTGGCCCCAGTCTCCTGCCTTCTCCCGTATGCCTTCATGCCCTGACCAATCAAGAATCTTTCAACCTCTGCCTTAAGTATACATAGACTTGGCTTCTAGCTGCCTGTGGCAAAGAATTCCACAGATTCACCACTCTCTGGCTTAAGAAATTCCTCCTCATCTCCGTTCTAAAAGGACACATCCCTCTATTCTGAGGCTGTGTCCTCTGGTTTAGACTCTCCCACCATCGGAAACATCCTCTCCACATCTACTCTGTCAAGACCTTTCACTATTTGATAGGTTTCAATGTGGTCACCCCTCATTCTTCTGAATTCCAGTGAATACAAACCCAGAGCCATCAAACACTCTTCATTTGACAAACCATTCAATCCTGAAATCATTTTTGTTAACCTCCTTTGAACCCTCTCCAGTTTCAGCACATCCTTTCTAAGATAAGGGGCCGAAACTTGCTCACAATACTCCAAGTGAGGCCTCACCGGTGCTTCATAAAGTTTCAACATTACATCCTTGCTTTTATGTTCTCATCCTCTTGAATTAAATGCTAACTTTGAATTTGCCTTCCTCACCACACACTCAGCCACAAATTAACCTTTAGGGAATCCTGCGCAAGGACTCCAAGTCCCTTTGCACCTCATTTTTTTGTATTTGTTCTCCATTTAGAAAATAACCAACTCTTTCATTTCTTCTACCAAAGTGCATGATCATATGCTCCCAACACTGCATTCTATCTGCAATTTCTTTGCCCATTCTCCTCATCTGTCTAAATCCTTCTTTAGCCTCTCCACTTCCTCAAAACTACCCGCTCCTCCAATTATCTTCATATCGTCTGCAAACTTTGTAATAAAGTCATCAATTCCATCATCATCATCTTTCTGAGGAAGCTTAAACAAGCATCACTCCCCACTGACATCTTAACTACATTCTACAGAGGCGTGGTTGAGAGTGTGCTGACCTTTTGCATCACAACCTGGTACTCCAGCTGCAGTGCTGTCGACAAAAACGCCTTGCAGAAGGTAGTTAGGAGAGCAGAGAAGGTTATTGGGGTCTCCCTACCTCCTGTCCAAGACCTCTTTCAGAGTCAATGCCTCCAGAAGACATGATACATCATTAAAGACCTCTCACACCCTCTCCATGAACTGCTTGTTCTTCTGCCATCAGGCAAACGTTACAGGAACATCAAAACTAAAACAACAAGGCTACTAAACATCTTCCTCCCACAGGCAGTCAGACTGCTAAATAGCTGCTCTACCTGACTCTGCTCTGGACACTTTTAACTTGTACTGGAGACTTATAACTTGATTTTAACTGACATGTGGCTGTTGTGTTTTACTATTTATTGTTATGTTCATTATTTAGTGTTGCGTTTGTTATGATATGATTGCACTGCACCTGGGAAACACTGTCTCATTCTGCCCTGTAGAACTGATGTACGGTTAGAATGACAATAAAGTTTTTTGAATCTTGAATCTTGAATCTTGAATCTAAGTCACTGACATATAATGTAAAAAGAATCAGTCTCAATACAGATCCCTGTGGAACATCACTAGTCACTGTTCGCCAGCCAGAAAAGGCTCCCTATATTTCCACTCTTTACCTCCTACAAGTCAGCCACAGCTTTATCTATGCTAGAATCTTTCCTGTAACACCATGGGCTCGTAGCTTGTTAAGCAGCCTCATGTGTGGCACCTTGTCAAAGGCCTTCTGACAATCCAAGTACATAACATCAACTGATTCTCCTTTGTCTATCCAGCTTGTTATTTCTTCAAAGAATTCCAACAGATTTGTCAGGCAAGATTTTCCCTTGAGGAAACTACGGCCTATTTTATCATGTGCCTCTTAGTAACCTGAGAACTCATCCTTAATAATCGACTCCAATATCTTTCTAACCATTGAAGTCAGACTAATTGGCCTATAATTTTATTTCTTCTGACTCTCTCCCTTCTTGAAGAGTGAAGTGACATTTGCAATTTTCCAGTCTTCCAGAACCATTCCAGAATCTAATGATTCTTGAAATATCATTACTAATGCCTCCAAGGTCTCTTCAGCCATCTCTTTCAGAACGCTGGGGTGGACATCATCTGGTCCAGGTAACTTATCCTTCAGACATTTCAGTTTCCCAAGAACCTTCTGTCTAGTTGTGGTAACTTCACACACTTCATGCCCCCTGATTCCTGAAACTTCCACCCTACTGCTGGTGTCTTCCACAGTGAAGACTGATGCAAAATACTTTTTCAGTTCATCCATCATTTTGTTGTCCCCCATTACTACATCTCCAGCATCATTATCCAGCAGTCAGATATCCACTCTTGCCTCTCTTTTACTCTTTATGTATCTGAAGAAACTTTTGGTATCCTTTTTAACATTATTGGCTAGCTTACTTTAGTATTCCATCTTTACTTTCTTAATGAGTTTTTAGTTGCCTTCTGTTGGTTTTTAAAAGCTTCTTAATCCTCTAACTTCCCACTAATTCTTACTCTGTAATTGCCCTCTCTTTGGCCTTTATGTTGGCTTTGACTTCTTGTGTTAACCACAGTTGTGTCATGCTTCCTTTAGAATACTTATTCCTCTTTGGGATGTATATATCCAGTGCCTTCCGAATTGCTTCCAGAAATTCCAGCCATTGCTGCTCTGCCATCACCCCTGCCAGTGTTCTTTTCCAATTAATTTTGGCCAACTTCTCTCTCATGCCTCTGTAATTCCCCTTACTCCACTATAATACTGATACATCTGACTTTAGCTTCTCCTTCTCAAATTTCAGGGTGGATTTGATCATATTATGAATATTGACCCCTAAGGGTTCTTTTACCTTAAACTCTCTAATCAATTCTGGTTCACTGCACTACACCCAATCCAGAACAGCTGATCCACTAGTGGGCTCAACCATGAGCTGCTCTAGAAAGCCATCTCATAGGCAGTCTAGAAATATCTCCTCCTGTAACCCAGCACCAACCTGAATTTCCCATTCTGCCTGCATATTCAAATCCTCCATGACAATTGTAATGATGCCTTTTTGGCACGTGTTTTCTATCTCCTGCTGTAATTTGTAGGCCACATCCTTACTACTATTTGGGAGTCTGCATACAACTACCACCAGGGTCTTTTTACCCTTGCAGTTCCTTAGTTCTATCCACAATGATACAGCACCTACCGACCCTATATCACCTCTTTCTAATGATTCAAATTCTTTTTTCACTAACAGAGCAACACCACTCCCTCTGCCTTCCTGCCTATCATTTTGATACAGGGTGTATCCTTGGACATTAAGCTCCCTGCTATAATTTTTCAGCCATGATTCAGTGATGCCTACAACATCATACCTGCCAATCTGCAATTGTGCTGCAAGTTCGGCTTCCTTATTCCATAAACTGCGTGCATTTAGACACAGCACCTTCAGTCCTTCATTCACCCTTTTTGTTTTTGTTGCACCATGCTCAATCTTTTGATTCCTAACTTTGTCTGAGGCCTTACCAACATCTGCCTCCATAACCTCTCCACTAACTGTTCTGGCACTCTGGTTCCCATACCCCTGCACTCTGGTTTAAACCCCACCATGCAGCATTAACAAACCTTCCCGCTAGGATATTTGTACCCCTCCAGTTCAGATGCAAACCCTCCCTTCTGTACTGGTCCCACCTTCCCTGGAAGAGAGCCCAATGATCTAAAAATCTTGTGACCTCCCTCCCATTCCAACTCCTTAGCCACTTATTAAACTGTATAATCTTCCTATTTCTGGCCTCACTATCACGTGGCACAGGTAGCAATCCGGAGATCACAACCCTTGAGGTCCTGCCCTTTAACTTAGCACCTAACTCCCTGAACTCACTATGCAGAACCTTGGCACTCATCCTACCCATGTCATTGGTACCTTCATGAACCACGACTTCTGGCTGTTCACCCTCCCACTTAAGAATGCTGAGGACTCAATCCGAGATATCCTGGACCCTGGCACCTGGGAGGCAACATGCCATCTGGGAATGTTGTTCTTGCCCACAGAACCTCCTGTCCATTCCTCTAAACTAACAAATCCCCCATCACCACAGCATGCCTCTTTTTCCTTCTTCCCTTCTGAGTCACAGAGGCAGACTCAGTACCTGAGACACGACCACTGTGACTTTCCTCTATTAGGTCATCTCCCCACTGACAGTATCCAAAGAATCCTCCTGAACAGTATCCAAGGTGATATATACAGTACCTGTTGTCGAGGGGGATGGACACAGGGTACTCAACACTGGTTCCTTAACCCCTTTCCCCTTCCTGACTGTCACCCAATTTCCTGTGTCCTGCACCTTGGGTGAAACTACCTCTCGGTATGTCTTATCTATCACCTCTTCTGCATCCTGAATGATCTGGAGTACGTCCAGTTCCAGCTCCAACCCCTTAACACAGATTGTTAGAAGCTGCAGCTGGACGCACTTCTTGCAGTTGTAGTGGTCAGGGACACTGGAGGTCTCCCGCATCCCGCAAGGGAAGCATTGCACTATCATGCCTGTCATCTCTACTGTCCTAGCTGAGCAGATAAGAAGAAGCAAACGGAAAAACAATGCGCTTTCCTTTCCTTTGCTCTCTCTGAGTGAAGCCTCTCTTCATGGAAACCTCGAAGAGCTAAAGCCTTAAGATCACCACTCTGACTACGTCCACTGAGATGCCAACCGCTGTGATGATGGCTGCTGCACTTGCCCCTGCCTTCCTTTAATTTGCTCTTGCTAATCAATCCCAAATGCCAACTGGCCACTGGTCAAAGCTCTATTATGCTGCCACAGACTGCTGCTGCCATTTACCCTTGGGCAGTGGACCTGATTGAAGTCCCCTCCTCTCCAAACTTCCAATGTCTGGATTGGCCGCTGATAAAAGCTCTATTACTTACTATAGTCTTTCTTCCAAACCGGGCTGATTTGGAAAGATCAGGTATGGGCTCAAACGTGGCTTGGGGTCCAGGCCCTAGAGCGTTTCGATGCGACAGGGCCCGGGTACTAGTGCGAGGAACAAGCCGACATTTGGACGATTTTGAACGTCGGGCCAGATGGATTGAAAAGGCAGGGTGTCAGGATCAGAGGTGAAGGTTGGGCCAGTTCTGCTCACTGCTTTGCAATCTTTACTTTGTTCTTCGGTGCGCCGAGGCTGTGGGCCTGCTCAGGCTGCACCAGGCTCCATGTCTACGGGCTCCATGACGTTTACTCCGCTATGCACTGAGCTGAGGCTCAGCCTGCGCCCGCTCTAGTTGTTTCATGCTTCGTATCTGAGGAACCACTTTTGTTTTAAGTGCTGCTTGCTTACTTTTATTGCTTGCACGATTATTTTTTCTCTCTGCACAATGGGCGTTTCTCGGTCCTTCTTTTTAATGAACACTTTTGAGTTTCTTTGTTTTGTGGCTGCCTATAAAGAGATGAATCTCAAGGTGGAATACTGTATACACACTTTGATGATAAATGTATTTTGAACTTACATCCAGATAGTGCAAGGATAGGAGATGTGCCTTAAGCTACAGTGCGAGTTTCATAAACTTACTACTTGTATAACTCTGATACTTGCTACAAATAGGACTTAGTCTCTTTATTTTGAAAGATTTTCCAAATTTACATCCTCATTGCCATTAATTTAATCGCAGAAACTACGGTTGAAAGTTTACATGCTCAGTGTCACTGTGGTAATTATTAATGCAATGTCAATCACCTATACCAGTCCAAAAGGAGAGCGATTTGAACTCCTCGGTATCATCCCTCAGTGTAGCACATTATAGTTGGGGATTTCAAAAAAACTGAGTGCTCCTCTTACATCCTTATTCATCTTGTTGTTTCTTTCACTTAATTGCTGGTGGTTAGGGAGAAATTGCAGCCAGGCATTGGAGCATGTGGTGAGAGATGGTGGAATGACTGGGGGAGATGAACAACCAGGAGATGCATAGTCAGCAAAATGATTTGGAGAGCATGTCAGAAAGATGATCAGACATGATAAATGCTTTGAACTCCCAGTCAGGGACAGGTTCATTAGTGAATATGGGAACAGGCCAATGTTAATTAAAGAACCAGTCCTTACCTGTTCAACTTGGGACTCAAAAGTAGAGGAGAATTCCATGCATATTAAAATGTGCCTTGAGTGCCTTTTGACATCATAGCTTAAACCCAGCAGACACCAGGTGCTTGACTATAATAACTGCAAATGCATACAAAGGACTGGGCTGGGTTTTGAAAAAAAAACACTCTTCACGTGCTATACTTATTCGTTGTTTAAAATTAGAAAATTAATAGTTTGGATTATGAAAACACTCAGTCCTCATTTATTGTCATTTAGAAATGCCTACATGCATTAAGAAATGATACAATGTTCCTCCAGAGTGATATCACAGAAAAACAGAACAAATCAAAGACTAACACTGACAGAACCACATAATTATAACATATAGTTACAGCAGTGCACAGCAATACCATAACTTGTTGAAGAGCAGACCATGGGCACGGTAAATAAAAAGTCTCAAAGTCCTGATTGACTCCCAAGTCCCCGATAGCAGGCGGCAAAGGAAGAAATTCTCTGCCATAAACCTCCAGGCACCGACATCTGCCGATGCATTGGAAGCAGCTGACCACAGCTGACACCAAGCCCATCCATTCGAAAACCTCGAGCCTCTGACCAGACCCCCTGATACAGCCTCCCGAGCGCCATCCTCTGCTGAGCGCCTTCGACCTCGCCCTGGCCGCTGAAGCAAGCAAAGCTGAGGATTCGGGGCCTTCTGCTCCGGAGATTCCGGTTACCACACAGTAGCAGCTGCAGCAAAGTGGGCATTTCAGAAGTTTCTCCAGATGTTCCTCCGTACTCTCATGTCTGTCTCCCTCAAATCAGAATTTGTTTGGAACATATTTGTCTAGAAACCCCAAGTAGTGGCAGGGTATCTCTTTAATTTTAACCAGTGGCCAAATGACAATTAGAAAGGATTTATTTGGATGATGTTCTTGAAGGTTCCCCTATCACCCAGAACATGCCCTGCTCTCACTGCAACCATCAGGAAGGAGGTACAGGAGCTTGAAGGCATACAGTCAGTGATTCAGGAACAGCTTCTTCCTCTCTGCCTTCCAATTTCTGAATGAATATTTGCTCACTACTTTATTTTACTTATTATTATTATATTTCTTGTTATTATTTATTATTATTACAGGTGTGTTTTTAAGTGTTGCTGCTGTAATGAAATAATTTCCCATTCGGAATCAATAAAGTACTTATAATATTAATTATTATTATTTCATTGTTTTTATTTTTATTTTGCACTACTTAATTTAACTATTTAATATGTACTTACTGTAATTAAGTTTTTTTCCCTCTATTACTATGTAGTAGATTGTACTGCCGCTGTAAAGATAAATTTCCCAGCATTTGCCAGTGATATTAAACCTGATTCTGATTATGAAGTGGCTTCAGCACAGATTGGTGTACAAAATGGCTCATATGGTGACTTTTTAGACTGAGTTGCAAAATTGACCTTTAATGAAATTTGTTTTGTGGTTCAACAGAGCCGGAATTTAAAAGAACTAGTATCTCTGTGGGGGAAGAAAGAATAAGATACTCTCAGTAGGATCTACATGTGCCAATGGGTCTGAAGGGGAAATTACTCCTGGACAAATTTATTGGGAGTGTAATTGACTGGAAGGAAATAAACGTGCATGTTTAATTTCAGATAAAAAGTGAACTGTTAAAAGTGTAAAAAATTATGGCATTGCAGATCAGCAATACTTTTGACATGTTTTCAGCTTAATTTGGTACATAATCAGTCATAATGGGTGGTAAATGAAACCAGATAAAATCTGTTTGCAATGATAAGGAAGGCATGACTCAGTAGCATCAGCTTAATAAAAACACTTAACTTTCCTGAACTTAGTTTTACCTTTGATTTGAAATGTTGATTATTTTGAGATTTTGGAGATTTTTGTGTTTTAGGTTCTCCAGCCCAGGGAAAACAGAATTTCTAGATCTGCCCTGTTAAGCCCTGTAAACATTTATATCCTGTGTTCTGATGAGCTTATCATCCGCTGCTGCTGCTTTCTGCACTTGTGCTGAGCTTATCAATGTCCAACTTTGCCTCCAACTTGTCTCTGACAACTCGCTCCTGTTTTCTCAATCCCTCTGTCCCCATCTCTGGAGATAGACTATCTACTAATATCCTCTATAATGATTCTTACAACTATCTCAACTATAGCTCTTACTACCCTGTCACTTGTTTAAAAAAATTGTGTTTCCTACCCTCAGTTCCTCTGCCTCCACTGCATCTTTTCTCAGGATGCGGTTTTCCACTCTAGACCACCTGAGATGCCCTCCTTTCTCAAAGAACAGCATTTCCCTTCCACCACCATTCATGCTGCACTCACCTGCATCGCTTCCATTTCTTGCACCTCTAGCCTCACCCTATTCTATCGCTGACATAACACAGGTAAGGTTCCCTTCCCTTACCTACCACTGCAGGAGCCTCCTTATTCCACACTTTATTCTCCGTCACTTCCGCCGTCTACAACAGGATGCTACTAAGCACATCTCCCCCAACCCCTCCAACCTCTGCTTTCTGAAGAGATTGCTCTCTACGTGATTCTCTTGCTTTACTCATCCCTCCATGCTGATCTCCCTCCTGGTACTGACTCTGCCAGCATGACAAGTGCTACACCTGCTCCTACATCTCCTCCCTCAAAGCCATTCAAGTCCTTCCAGCTGTGCAAGTCTCTTTGGGCCATCTACTGCAGTTGGTGCTCCAGGTGTGGCGTCCTCTATATTGATGAGATCCCACTTAGATTTGGGGACCACTTTTCTTTCAGTGCCACAAAAGGCAGGATTTCCAGGAGGCCTCCCATTTCCATTTCCAACATGTCATTTCATGGCCTCCTCAACTGCCATGATGAGGCCACCCTACGGCTGAAGAAGCCACACGCATCATATTCTGACTGGGTAGCTGCCAACTTGAACATGAATTTGGGGAAATTCCTCTCCCTCCGCTTCTCTCTTCTTCCATTCCCCATGCTGGTTCCCTCTCACCTCTTCTCTTTCCACTTGCTCATCACCTCCCTCTTGTGCCCTTCCTTCTTCTCTTTCCTCCATGGTCTGTCCTATCAGACTTCTTAGCCCTTTACCTTTTCTACCCCCCAGCTTCCTACTTCCTTCCCCTTTTCCCCTCATCTACCTTCATCCATCACCTGCCAGCTTCCCCTCTCACCACCTTCTGCCCCGAGATTTACAAGGATGTTGGCTGGATTGGGGAGCATGCCTTATGAGTGAACTCGGCCTTTTTTCCTCGGAGAGACGGAGGATGAGAGGTGACCTGATAGAGCTGTATAAGATGGTGAGAGGCGTTGATCATGTGGATAGTCAGAGGCTTTTTCCCAGGGCTGAAATGGTTGCCACAAGAGGACACAGGTTTAAGGTGCTGGGGAGCAGGTACAGAGGAGATGTCAGGGGTAAGTTTTTTACTCAGAGAGTGGTGAGTGCGTGGAATGGGCTGCCGGTAACAGTGGTGGAGGCAGATATGATAGGATCTTTTACAAGACATTTAGATAGGTACATGGAGCTTAGTAAATTAGAGGGCTATAGGTAAGTCTGGTAATTTCTCAGGTAGGGACATGTTCAGCGTGACATTGTGGACCAAAGGGCCTGTATTGTGCTGTAGGTTTTCTATGTTTCTATGTTCTATTTCCAGTCCTGGTGAATCGTCTCAGCCCAAAATGTCAACGGTTTATTTCCCATCATAGATGCTGCCTGTTGTGCAAAGAACCTCTAAGAATTTGTGTGATATGGGTATATTATACCTGTTTCCTAGCACCATTCCTTCAGACATATCACTATTGACAAACTCCCATGCTGGAAGTGTTTGTTCCCAGTTTTCTTGACCCCACCGTAACTTTATTTAGTTATCTCATGCAGGACATTAGAGAAGGCAGTTTGCATATCCACATTCACTGGTTGGCCTTATTTACTCTACTAGTTAAAAGTTCAAGCATTATTTCTTTTCATAAAGCTATTTTTACTCCCCATGTGATATTATTATTTCATTATTACAGTTCCTCAATGGTAGATACTTGCACTTCCACTACAACCAACATCAGGCTAACCAGTCTGCAGTTCCCACATTTTTTCGGACACCTCTTTTCTTGAATAGTGCATTTACACTTCCTGTTTTTAATCGGATTCTAGAACCATTCTAGAATGAATGGAATCAAGGCACTCTCCACCTCTATGGCCATCTCTTCCTAAATGTTGAAGTGGGGATTAAAATAAATAAGTTATCTATGTTTCGTATCAATAACTTTTCCACTGCTTTGTTTCTCTAAATCTAATTTCTTTCAACCATTCATTCAGTCCAGTATTCCCAGGAATTTCTGTCTCTTTTTCTGTGAAAACAGGCACAAAGTTTTTGTTTTATTTCTCAAACGAGTGCTTAAACTCTGCAAAGTGAATTATCTTGTTCTGTATTGCAAGCAATTCTAAGCATACGTTTTGATACTATTCAGATCACTATCATACTTTAAATGTGGAAAGCTGCACTCGTGGAAATGTGGACATTGTCGATTTGGAGAGGTCGAGGATGTGCTTCTTTGGCAGTGAAACCCAGGTCCGAAGTGAATTGCTGGGTGACCCATTCTAGGCCTGGAGTGATTTGCCGCAGTGAGGCCTGGGTCCTAATGAGAGGTACAGTACGCTGCTTGGACAATCTAAATGTTGGGCTGGATGGACTGGAAAGGCAGGATGTGGAGAGTGGGTTGAGGTTGGATCTCTCTAAGCACTGAGCCAATTAGGAGAGATCGAGGATGGCTTCTCTGACAGCAAAATCTAGGCTTGGAACGATTAGTCGTGGTGAGGCCCAGGTCCTAGCGTGAGGTTCGGAAAATTTAAACACTAGCCCAGGTAGCCTGGGGGCTCCTCTCTCCACAATGCTAGGGCTGTGAGACTAACCCCCTGCTGCGAACTTTGTGGCAACTTGCCCAGCTAATATGAGGCTTTGGGCCTACTCCGAGCTGATCCGGGGATTTGGATCTAAGGACTCAATTTGGTTTGGAATGCTGTTGTTGTTGCTCACTTCCATTGTTTGCGTGATTTGTTCTGTTCTTTTTCTCTGTGGGCATTGAAGTTTGGTCTTTTTTTAAAATTGGGTTCTTTCAGGTTCCCTGCTTTGCGACTGCCTGTTAAGCAAAGAAGTCTCAAGGTTGTATAATTTATATATTCTTTGATGATAAGTGCACTTTGAATCTTTGAATCAGCTATTGATCTGCGTCTCCCAAAGGGTAACAGCATCAAAATAACCATCCTACAAAAGGATGGAAAAGTAGAGAACAGGAAAATGCCCAAACTTTCTACAATCCCTCCTTCCCTCTGACTGTAGCATCAACATTTACCTATCTACTGACCATATTTACATACGTCTGTCTACAGTCTCTTGCCACACCTGGTCAACTCTCTCTTGATTGCCTAACAACACCTTTCCATCACAGTATTCAGCTGAGAACATCATGTCAGTATATTTAAAAGAGCTGCAAGACTTCCGATGCTCCTTTTCTCAGAACTGCAATCATATTGCCTTGCCATCCCAAAATAAATCTGGACCTTTTGCCGTGCATTAAAATTATGATGCTGGTGGTGCTATCATTTTTGAAAAGAGTGCCTGCTGGTGTTGACAACTCCTGTTAAATTAAAAGAGTGCAAGCAGTGATTGGACAACCCTTTCAGTAATACCTTCTCTTATTAGTCGTGCCCCTAGGTACATCTCTTCCCCCATCACAATATCATCAGGAGGTCTAATGGCAGTCAATATATGTCATTGTGCTCCATATCCTCAGCAACACAGTGGAAGTGCATGCATGGAAGCTCCATAGAGCATCTCTGGAAAACTGGCATTAAGCCATTCAGTGCTGAACCTGTACAGCTCTAATTCAATGCCTTCACACAAATTTAAACTCACAATCAGGAAGAAGCTGAAGTTTCTGGACTACAGTGATATTTTTAAGCAGGTGCATTTTATCCGAACATTATCGGCTTAGTGTCTGGTATCGTCTTTCATCGACAATAATTTCACTACCACCCAGTTAAATGCCGGAGTGAGTGGCAGAGTCCGCAGGTTCACATTTAAATGGATCGTAGCAAGAGTTCATGCTGTCTGAAAGAAGTGAAAGTGAAAGAAGTCAAATGTGAGGATATCCCATTCCCATCCTCTTGATCTTCAATGACTTTGTTATCTCCATTGAAGCCATATGCTGACCTTCACAGCTGCTACTTAATCTCCCTAGGTTCAAGCAGAACTGACCCCGCTAATGAGACAGTACTGGGGCTTTTGAAGCACTTATCCACACTGATAAACGCCTTAACACTGCTTCCTTTTCCTTTCTCCATGGACTTAATGGTGTGACTGAGATAACAAGCATGACTTTATGGAATCTACATACAAGAAGGGAATCATGCTGTATCACATTCTATTATGTCACCAGAGATGTTCCCCCGTCATTTGGTTTCCATCTGTGAGAGGAATTCACTAGGAGACTAGTGAAACAAGAACAAAAAATCTAGAAACCAATAGGCAACTTTGGATGAAGTTCATATAACTTTACCCACCTGTGGCATTAGCATGTTGTATTTAGAATAACTGGATATTTTACATTTTATACATTTGTAGAACAGAGAACTAACTGTGCAGCACAGGAACAGCCCCTTCAGCCCACAATGTTGTGCTAAGCTAATTACGTTAGTAATCAAATGCCCAACTAAATGAATCCTTTCTGTAAAAAATATCCTTTACTTCCTGCACATTCATATGCCTGTCTCAGTTTCTTGAACACTTTCATCATACTTGTCTCCAGCACCAACTCAGGCAGTGCATTTCATGCACCATCATTCTCTGTGCACAGAATATTACCCCACACATGTCCTTTGAACTTATCGACTCTCACCTTAAATGCATGCCCTCTGGTATTAGATGTTTCAATCCTGGGGAGAAGATACTGGTTGTCTATCTATGCCTTTCCTAATCTTATAAATCTCTTTCTACTAACTGATGGGTCTTGGAGCCTCGATGAGTTTGGGCTTGCCTCTCCAAGCTAGTGAAGATTGGACCCAGCAGACCGCGCAGAGGTAAGTACCAGTTTGGCTCCACAGGCAGGCAGGAAGGCAGAATCAGCAAGGCACTGTGGATCACACCTGGAGCGTTACGAGTCACCACGGACGTCATGGTCATGCACTGCATCTGACTCCATCTCCAGCCGTCTTGGCTCTGTCTTGCCACTCAGTACAGATGGTCTCAGATGAGTGAGTGAGGTCGACACTATGCACCTCTTCCTCACTTTAAACTAAGTCTTTGCACAAGTCACTCTTGTCATCCATCCTTCCCATCATTTCTAACCTAACTCCTGTGGCAACAGACTAGCGACAAAACGACAGGTGTGGGTACACTGACAGGCTTAGATGCAAACCCACACATTGACGGCTCAGACCATGGGGTCTTTATCCATTGGCATGGGACAGCAGTGGCTTTTGGCAGCCACCTGAACGAATGAGCAGCCTTTTTTAGGAATGCACTGCTCACCTCCATTGTATGAGGAAAGGGCTATAAAAAGTGCCCTAACCATTGTCTGTTTTATTTTTTCCCTGGCCAGTTTATTGTGGCAGGCAGGAACCCTATCACTGCAGTCAAAATGCATCAGAGAGAAAATTAATGACTATTCCTTTCACCCTCGGTGCGTGAAATGTGTGCACACTGTTGTACAGTCGACGTTGACAAGCCGGCGATAGGGAGAGGGTTAGCCAGATCTAACATCGCTATCACAGCCCTGAGTAAGGCTCGGCTTGCAGGAAAGGGCACGGGATACACATTCTTTTGGAGTAGAAGAGGAAATCAAGATCAACGTGAGGCAGGGATTGGATTTGCAGTTAAGATGGAGATTGTTGGCAGGCTTGCTGGGCTTCCAAAAGGCATGATTGACTGGCTCACAACCATGAAAGTCCCCCCGTCACATCATAGGAAGTACGTCACTATTGTCTGGGCTTCTGCCCCAACTATGACCAACCCTGATGATGAACAAGTTCTATGAAGAACTGCTCTCAGTTATTGCCACTGTTCCCAAAGCAGACAAGCTTATCATCCTTGATGACTTCAACAAAAGAGTAGGCTCTGACATCACCTCTTGGGATGGGGTCATTGGAAAATACAGCATTGACCACTGCAACAGCAATGGACCACAATATGAATTGTTGATCACCAATACCGTCTTCCACCTCCCACCTGTAACAGAACTTCGCGGATGCATCCCTGCTCTAAGCATTGGCATCTAATTGACTATGTCATCGTCAGGAAGAGAGACTGGTAGGATGTAAGGGTGACAAAATCTATGACCACTGTCACATCATTTCTAAGCTGAACATCCATATCCGGCCCAAGAGATCCTCACAAGGAACAAAAGTCCCAAGACGGTTGCGTGTCTCTAGGCTGAAAAGCAGCAACATAAACCAGTCTTTTCTGGAAGACAGCTTGAACTCCACCCCTCAGGACAATCAGATTGTGGGAGCTGCTTGGTCAGTCCGAGAGATGAGCTACAACACTGCTACAGAGATTCTGGGTCCTGCTACCAGGAGGTGTGGTTTGATGAAAACTGTGTCAACATCAAACAACGGCTCGATGAGAAGTATTGCCTCTGCAAAGCTTTGTCCTCTTCCCCCCAGTCCATCCCAAGGAAAGATACCTTCAATAACATATGAAGGACCATACAACACAAACTGTGCCGGATGCAGGATCCCTGGCTGAGCAATAAAGCTGATGAGATCCAGGCTTGGGCAGGTAGGCATGATATAAAGAACTTCTACACTGCACTAAAAACAGTCTATGGCCCTTATCATCAGGATCATTCCCTCTCCTTAGTGCTGATGGGAAACATGCAGATCATCGACAAAGAGAAAATTCTTCATATGTGGGCTGAACACTTTAACAGTGATCTGAATTGGCCTTCAACTATAAGTGACGAAGCCATCGATCACTTTTGTCCCAAGTACCTGTCAGTGAGGCACTGGATGTTCCACCAACCTTAGCTGAGACTCAGAAAGCGATACATCAGCTCTCTATTGGCAAAACACTTGGATCAGACACAATACCAGCTAAGGAAGGTGGTGCAGTGCTAACAGAAAAACTCTATCAGCTCTTCCAACTCATGTGGCAGCAAGAGATGATTCCACAGGGATTTAAAGATGCATCCGTCATCCACCTCTAAAAGCGAAAGGAAAAGTAACATTCCTGCACCAACTATTGTGGAATATCCTTTGCTGTCTGTCACAGGCAAGATCTTCGCCAGGCTTCTTCTCAACCATTTCACATCACACCTTGACCAGGGACTCTTACCGGGGAGCCAGAAAGAACATGGGACTATCCAACTGGTGTTTGCTGCAAATCAGCTGCAAGAGAAATGTCAGGAACAAAATGCTGACCTGACCTTCTGCTATGTCGACCTTCTCAGGCCTTTGACACTGTCAGCAGAGAGAGTCTATGGTAGACCATGGAGAAAATTTTCTAGCTTTATTCTTATCTTTGATATCTCTTTTTTTCCCTTGCTGGTGGGGGTTGTCATTTCCTTGCTGCTGCTTGTGCCTGGGAGGGGGAAGCTGGGGAGTAGGGCTTTGGGGGTTCCAACATTTATTCTTTGGGACATTCCTCTGTTTTTGTGGATGTTTGCAAAGAAAAAGAATTTCAGGATGTATATTATATACATTTCTCTGACATTAAAGGTGCCTTTGAAACCTATTGAAGTATGGATGCCCAAGGAAATTCCTCACCATCGTGCAGTAATTCCATGATGGCATGCAAGCTAGTGTTCAGGACAGTGTTAAGGCACCTCACCCCTTCCATGTCTCAAATGGGTTCAAGCAGGGTACCATCACTATCCAGTCTGGCGTTTTCTGCCATGTTGATCGATGCCTTCAGAGATGGTGACAAAGGCATTGGCATCAGATTCTGCACTGATGAGAAACTGTTCAACCTCAGGAGGCTCCAGGCAAAAACTAAGGTTATGACAGACATCATCAGAGACATGCATTTTGCTGATAACTGTGGTTCAAAGGCTGATATGCAGTGCTGTGTCAACAAGTTTTCTGATGTGTGTACCAACTTTGGGCTCACCATCAACACCAAGAAGACTGAAGTAGTACATCAGCCAGTTCCAGGGAAATCATACATTGAACAAATTTAACAACCAACAATCAGAGACTCAACCCAGTGAACAGGTTCATGTATCTTGGCAGCACGCTGTCGTAGAACACCATCATTGATGAAGAAGTAAAGATCAGGATCACCAAAGCAGGTGCAACCCTTGGCAGACTTTATACCAACGTCTGGAACAAGGAGGCATAAGTCTACAGAAAAACATGAAGGTGTACTTCCCTCTCTGCTTTACAATGGCAAAACATGGGCTGTGTACCAATGGCATGCCAAGAAACTGGAATGGGATTGAAGGGATTGCTTTGAGAACTAGCACAAACTTGATGGAGTGAATTGCCTCTGTTAGGAAGTATTCTGGAGTATGTGAATATAACAGACATTAACTCAAGAAAGAACAAATTTTTATTGTAAATTGCGCACAATAAATTAAAAGCTCAGGCTGGCCCACAGACTAAGAGATTACATTTTCATCAACCATACATTAAAACAATGGGATTGTGTTAATTGTCCAGGGAACTATAGATTTAAGTAATTTGCAGTATTGTAAAAAAGTTCAAGGAAGTTTCCCAGTGTCTCCCACTGTAGATATGCAATTCACAGGAAGCATTTTCAGCCCAAAGTATTCAAATAAACAATGTCATTGTAACTATTGAACTGAACTGAATCATTTATTGATTATCAACATTATGTGCCATGTTGTATGACATGGATGATCACGGTCTTTATGAGCATGATTGTTCTTGGCAAATTGTTTGACAAAAGTGGTTTGCCATTGCCTTCTTCTGGGCAGAGGCTTTACAATACTCTTCAGAGACTACCAGCATGGCATCAGTGGTCGCATATCCAGGGCTGTGATATGCACCGGCTGCTCATCGGACCATCCACCGCCTGCTCCCGTGGCTTCACGTGACCCGGATCAGGGAGGGAGCTAAGTGTTACACCTTGCCCAAGGGTGACCTGCAGGCTAGTGGAGGGAAGGAGTGCCTTACACCTCCCTTGGTAGAGACGTATCTCCACCTTGCCACCTATTGATCTTAAGGGCAAAAAATGTGGTGTAGTTTTGAGTTTATGAGACTCCAGAAGGATGCCTGCTTGTGGTGAGTAACAAAGACTTCCAGATCACCAGATTCAGTGTCTCTATGGTGACTTCAATCACAGTTACAACACCCTCCTTCCATGTCATGGGGAAATAAGAAAAAAAAATAGGAACTATTATCATCGAATATTACCTTGCTTTAGAGCTTATTGAGATTGACAGAACAGGTGATATGCCTCCAGTTTCTGACAAAGTATTGACTAGGGAATGAAAATCAAGACATAACTTACTTGTAAGCTTGTAATCATTGAATGAGCAGGTCCTGTAAGTGTGTGGCATCACACGGAAAAGCTGTATTTGATGCTGGAATGACCGATCTCATACATATTAACTTGAATAAATATTTGAACTCATTCTGCTGCCATGTTCTTTATCGAATGCAGATGCCATCTAATTGAACTTATTTCATATTGACAGATGATCAAATAATCCCAAGGATAACACTTGTGTTATCATTGTTTGATTGTTTTACATGTTATAAGCCCCTAATAAAATCTGAAGAAAAATAAATTTATTTATGGAAGTGAGTAACAATAATTATAATGTCCAGGTGCCTGCCTATTTTTCAAAGTCAGTTTAAAATGGAAGGTGAGTCTAAACTGATTCTTGTGATTCAGAATTATTCCCAATAGTATATATAAAATCATCAGCAAGAAAAATAGTTTGAGCTTTCTATACCATTCAAATTCAATGAATACTGGAATGCTTTCCTCTCCTATACTGAGAGAATACTTCTGAATGAAACTTTGTGTCCTTTTTGGCTTATATGATGTGCTTTCATTATGCTATGGAGATTTTACTGATTTTTTTTCTGTTTGTCTAATGCACTTAAATGTGACATCTTAGCTCACCCGGAAGCTCTCCCAACTCTGAATCAGAGGTTTATTGGTTCAGTCTTGCTTTGGCATTCAGGGACTCTAAATGATCGACTCATAGGTGAAGAACAGGGAGCATTCTTGATGAATTGACAGCCATTTCTCTCCCATTTAACATGCTGCTTGTGTGATTGATCTGTGTACAGGTAGGTTGCCACCTTGGCCTACCTTGAAGAATGCCAACATTCTAACAAATATCATAGTGTCACAGTCATAAATATCATGTCGTCATGGAAAACAGGCCCTACAACTCTAATTGTCTATATTGACCAACATATCTATCTGATCTAGCTCCATTTGCCTGTGCTTGACCCATAACCTTCTCAATTTGTTCTATCCACATACCTGCTTAAATGTCTTTTAAATATTGTAATTGTACCCATTTCTACAGCTTCCTCTGGCAGCTTGTTCCATATACCCACCACCCTCTGTCTGCAAAAGTTCCCTTTCAACACTGCTGAAATTCCATTGAATTAATATATTCTGAGTTTGTATCTCACACAAGAAACCTGAGCATTTAATCTAAAATGATTCTTCAGCGTGAAGTGAAAGGAGCCTGCTACTCTGTCTTCTGGATTAGATGTTAATATGAGATCCCACCTTCTCTCTCAGATGGATATGAAGGGAAATAAATCGGTTAATGCCTGTGTAAAGGATCAGGCTGATTATGAATGACGTCCTGTTTTCAGAAGTATTTGATTTCCTTTTCCATTCACTTTGAGCAGCCAGTTTAAAGCAGTATGTCCACTCACCAGCCTGTTTCACGCTCTTCACGCTGACTAATTTTACTATCAAGGGATTCTACCTGCTTGATATTTTTTCCTTCAGCCATCTGGCATTTACCTGAAGGGAGAATGGAACTTCTTTGTTTTGGTTACATGCCAGAACGAGGGGCATGTAGTCAATGCCCCAAAGCAAGGGTGTAATCCAAGCAAACTGCAATATCCAAAAGAGAAAGAAGTGTAGTCGAATCTCTGTAAAAATGAACTTTATGGGATGTTGACATTTTACTCAGCAATGTATGCCAAATTGCATGATGTCCTTAACAAAAGAACAGATGGCAATCTGCAAGATATTGCTAATATCCTCTGCCTACATGGTGGTTGTCTCTATTGCAGGCTTCGACCCTATGTTTCTGCACAGCCTTTGGCAGATTTCAGTAAGAGCCCCCTTTGTGAATTGCAGCCATTTTATGCTTCGTTCCCTGCTAAGGTTAAACCAGCAGAGTTAATTCTTGAACACCTTGGGCAACCATGGCCTCATGCCATGAGTCTAATGGCTCATCTTCTCAGTTCCCATTCTCAAAGTTGTCCTAGTGTCCATGAGGTCTCACCATGTTGTATTCCAAGGTAAAGTGGCTGCAGACCAGTGCCATCTTTGTAAGGTTTTAGAGACTTGCTGCCTTTCAGCCCACCAAGTCCATACCAGGTTTCAACAATCCCTCTACACCTAAACTAATCCCATTTGACCCTCCCCGCAACTTCCCCCAGATTCTACCACTCACCTACCTACTGGGGCAATCAACCATTGCTAGTTGACCTGGCAACTACAGATCCTTGGGACGTGGAAGGAAAGTGGAGCACTAGTGGGTATCCATGCAGGGAAAGCATACAAACTCACCACTGGAAGGACCAGCGTTGAACCTTGAACCCAGGGCTGCTGAAGCTGTGAGGGAGTGACTCTACTAGCTGCACTACTGTGATCTTCAGATGAGGCGGGAGGAGAAGATGACGACGCGACGCAGCGCACACAGCTCTCCGGTGAAATGATATCGTATTTGTTAAGTAGGGGCCGTGCACAATTCTGATTTGATGGAGACAGACATGAGAAGCAGAGGAACATCTGGAGAAAAACTTCTGAAATTCCCGGTTCGCTGCCGCTGCTACTGTGCAATGGAGAGTCTCCGGAGGGAAGGCCCCAAAATCCCCGGCTTTGCCTGCTACTGGTGACCAAGGTTGAGGTCGAAGTGTTCAGCAGAGATGGTGCTCGGTACTCGGTGTCGGAGGGCTGATCGGAGGCTCGAAGTTTTCAGATGACTCAGAGTCGGACTGTGGTCGGGTATAGCAGGGAGAGTTTTCTTCCTTCTCCCGTCTGCATGAGATGTGGGACTTTCGAGCGACTTTGAACTTCTTTACTGTGATCATGGCCTGTTCTCCATCAAGTTATGGTATTGTTGCACTGTTGTAACTATATGTTATAATTATGTGGTTTTTGTTAGTTTTTCAGTCTTAGTCTGTCCTGTGTTTCTGTGATATCACACCGGAGGAATATTGTATCATTTCTTAATGCATGCGTTACTAAATGACAATAAAAGAGGACTGTGTGTCCTCATAATCTAATCTAATCTAATTTATTGTCACGTACACCAAGTTACAATGACATTCCTCGCCTGCATGAATGTCAGAGAACAAATGGTATATATGGTCATAATAAATACAACAAGAGAACGATACAGCAAAATGATGCTGTCCTTTTCTGACTGCATGCAATCAGTGTGCACAGAAAATTAAAATCAAAAACATGGCAGGCAGAAGTAATGTGAAATAAAACAAGAAATCACAGGAAATTTGAGAGTGTCAGGGGGCAGAAGTGAGTGCAGTTGCTATTACCAAGGAGCAGGTACTTGGGAAGCTGAAAGGTCTGAGGGCAGATAGGTCACCTGCACCAGATGGTGCACACCCCAGGGCTCCGAAAGAGGTGGCTGAAGAGATTGTGAAGGCATGTCCAGAATCACTAGATTCTGAAATGGTTCCGGAGGACTGGAAAATTGCAAATGTTACTCCACTCTCCAAGAAAGGAGGGAGGCAGAAGAAAAGGCCAATTAGCCTGACTTCAGTGGTTGGGAAGATGTTGAAGTCCAATATTATGGATGTGGTTTCAGGATACTTGGAGGCACATGACAAAATAGGCCAAAATCAGCATGGTTTCCTTGAGGGGAGATCTTGCCTGACAAATCTCTTGAAATTCTATGAGGAAATAATAGGTAGGATAGACAAAGCAGAATTAGTTGATGTTGTTTGCTTGGATTTTCAGAAGGCCTTTGACAAGGTGCTACACAAGAGGCTGCTTAACAAAATAAGAACTCATGATACTACAGGAGAAATACTAGCATGGATAGAAGATTAGCTGACTGGCAGGAGGCAAAGAGTAGGACTAAAGGGATCTTTTTTGGCTGGCTGCTGGTGACGAGTGGTGTTCTGCAGGGGTTGGTGTTAGGACCCCTTCTGTTCACATTATATGTCAGTGATTCAGATAATGGAATTGATAGCTTTGTGGCCAAGTTTGAGGACAATACGAAGGTAAGTGGAAGGGCAGGTAGTACTGAGGAAGCAGGAAATCTGCAGAAGGGCTCAGACAAATTGGGAAAATGGGCAAAGAAGTGGCAAATGGAATACAATGTTGGGATGTGTATAGTTATGCATTAGGTAGAAGGAATAAAGGCATAGACTATTTTCTAAACAAGCAGAAAATTCAAAAATCAGATGTCCAAAGGGATTCTGAAGTCCTTGTACAGGATTCCCTAAAGGTTAACTTGCATATTGAGTCAATGGTAAGGAACGCAAATGCAATGTTACCATTCATTTCAAGGCTGAGGCCTTATAAGGCATTGGCCAGACAGCACTTGCCCGTTATCTTAGATAAGATGTGTTGGCATTGGAGAGTTATTGCTCCTGCTCGTGTCAGTATGGAGGTTGTACGTTCTCCCCGTGACTGCGTGGGTTTCCTCCTACAGTCTGAAGACTTACTGGTTGGAAAGTTGATTGATCACTGTAAATTGTCCTGTGATTAGGCTAGGATTAAATCAGGTGATTGCTGGGAAGCACAGCTCAAAGGTCTGGTCGGGCCTGACCCGCACCGCATCTCAATAAATAAATAAACATGAAGAACTTTTGATATCTCTGGGCCTGTACTCGCTGGAGTTTAGAAGAATGAGGGGGGGATCTTATTGAAACCTACTGAATACTGAAAGGCCTAGCTAGAGTGGATGTGGAGAGGATGTTTCCTATGGCGGGTGAGCCTAGGTCCAGAGGGCACAGCCTCAGAATAGAGGGATGTCCATTTAGAACAGAGATGAGGAGGAATTTCCTTAGCCATAGGGTGGTGAATGTGTGGAATTCGTTGCCACCAACAGCTGTGGAGGTCAAGGCGAAGGATGGTAAGTTCTTGATTAGTAAGAGCATCAAAGGTTATGGGGAGGAGACAGGTGAATGGGGTTAAGAGGGATAATAAATTAGCCATGATGGAATGGCAGAACAGACTTGATGGGCAGAATGGCCTAATCCTGCTTCTATGTCTTATGGTACTTATGCTACTACTTAGGAAGTCAGTCAGCATTTGTGAAGAGGGAAACAGAGTTAACATAACAGGGAAATGATATTTCATCCTGTCTACGATAAATTAAAAATCATGTAAGTTTTAAATGAAAGAGGTGGGCAGGAGCAATATTGAATATGTGCGATAGGGTAGAAATCAGTGAGACTGATCGACACAAGTGTTGTGATACTGGCTGTGGAGGAGCCTTCGTCCCTCCACAAGGGTCGCCGTATACCAAGTGGTCTGTGTCACCACCCTCCTTTATAGCTGTGAAGCTTGGGTAACCTACAGCCGTCACATCAAGTCCTTGGAGTACTTCCACATAAGCTGTCTCCAGCGCATCCTGGGAATTACCTGGCGTGAGTGGGTGCCTCACACTGAAATACTTGTAAAGACCAACTGCAGAAGTATTGAGGCCATGATCACCCAGCATCAGCTGCAGTGGCTGGGGCACATGATAAGGATGCCCCCATGTTGGCTACCCCGCAGAGTGTTATACGGCCAGCTACATCATGGTCGATGCTCAGCTGGAGGGCCGAAGAAGTGCTATAAGGATCAGATAAAGAATAAAGAATGCTTTAAGGAAGTGCAAGATCAGACCTGAGGACCTGGAGAAGGTTGCTGCTGACCGTACCACTTAGCGACAGCTGAGTAGGGATGGGGTTCGTATTCTGGAGATGGAAAGAACAACCAGAAGACAGCAGAAGAGAGCCAGGAGAAATGCAGCCATGGTTGCCACCACTGCTACATATACATGTCCCACCTGCAATAGAGCTTGTGGGTCCAGGATAGGACTGTATAGTCACCAAAGATCTCACTGTTAAAAGAGTGGACGTCATCATCGATTTCGATGGACGTCTGAAGAAGAAGAAGATACTGGATAGCTTGTTCAGAGGCTCTGAGGTCAGAAATAGGTCTAATAGGCCTATTGCATCTCACCCGGAAGATGACTAAAATGAAACAAGTATGAAAAGGATCAAAAATTAGTGGAATTATAGTAGCCAATGTGTGCCCGGTGATCCCTTTATGTACATGATCCAGCTGCAATAATAAGTGAGGCTAAGAGACAGCAGTAGGCAGACCACTGAGATTTCTCTCGTGCTGACCACTGGATCACCATCACACACTGACTGTTGCCACGGTCTATCTGCTTCAGGTGGACATCCTCCGTGTACATGCTAGATCACACAGAGACAATGTTCACATCACTTCACTTCATTTAGTTAGTGATACAGCGTGGAGTTGGCCCTTCTGGCCTTTGAGCTGTTCCACCCTATTAACCTGAACCTAATAATGGGACAATTTACCATGACCAATTCACCCAACTGGTACAGAGGACGTACAGAGACAGGTTACAGAATGGCAGCGGAATTGAACTCTGCACTCCGGAAGGCCCTCAGCTGCTAACCACTATGCTACCGTGGAGCCCACAGTACCCAGTTGGCACTTTATTAGGTATCTCCTATCGCTAATAAAGTGGCCACTGAATGTACATTCACCGTCTTCTGCTGCTGTAACCCATCCACTTCACGCTTTACGTTCAGAGAAGCTCCTGCATGCACCAGTGTTCTAACCTGTGGTTATTTGAGTTACTGTCGCCTTCCTGTCAGCTTGAACCAGTCTGGCCATTCTCATTTGACCTCTCTCATGAAAAAGGCGTTTCTGCCTGCAGAGTTGCTGCTCACTGGATTTTTTTTGTTTCTCGCGCCATTCTCTGTAAACTCTAGGAACTGTTCTGTGTGAAAACCCCAGGAGATCAGTAGTTTCTGAGATACTTAACCTACACTGACTGGAACCAGCAATCATTTCATGGTCAAAATTACTTAGAATACATTTCTTCCCCCATTCTGATGATTGGTCTGAGCAACAACTGAAGCTTTTGACCATGTCTGCATGCTTTTATGCATCGAGTTTCTGCTACCTGAGTGGCTGATCAGGTATTTGCTTTAATGTGCAAGTGTACCCAATAAGATGGCCACTGAGTGCATTTTGGCTACTCACAACACCTGAACAATGGAGACCAACCCTAACAACTTACTCCCTCATTTTACAAATGCAATTTCCTAAAAAGAAATAATTCTTAACTGGACTATTTTCTTAATTAGCAATGTGTGCATAATCAATTCAGTCTGTTTATTCTTCATCACTTTTCTACTGAAGTGAAGAGGATAACGTACTATGGCATGAGAGTTCTCATAAATCTCCTTTCATGCTCAGTGACCCTGACCTAAGTCCAGTTATGGAGATATCTTTGTTTTCATTAGATTCTGATTCTTCATTGCTGTCAGGCAGATCAGCGTTGGGATGATTACAAAAGCACATTCCTTCTTGTAGGGATTAACCCATTTTTGGAAATGTCCCTGACACATGCATGGGTCATGTGACACACTCTTGCTCTTGGTAACCTCCACCCCCCCCACCGCCCCAACATCAAATCAGAGCATTTAGATGAAAATATCTAGTTGTCCTTCAGGGTAAATAATATAATATTAAATTTGATCAGATTAAAAAATGACTGTGAATGTAATGGTCAATTGACTAGAAAAGTCAATTCTGCTTTCCTTTTAATATGGAAATTCAGGAAATATTTAATTGTAAACATTGTGCTCATGATCTTATTTTTTTAAAGCACAATATCCCCAAGATCTGTATGGAAATAATCATTATTAGCATTTGGGGAAACTGCTGATAGATCAAAAATTAATGGGGGATCCATATATTTCATGTTGTTTCTATAGCACTGCTAGAAGCTTTTCCGGGAACTTTATACTTACTGTATTGTTAAATTCGTGGCCTTTTGACTGGCTGAAATCTCGAAAGATGGGAGGAACAAAAGGCAGACTGAGCCAACTGCTTTTGACTTCCACTGTGTTGTCTGCCTGGATGCAGTGCCATGGCTGTTATTTGAAATCGTTATCAAACATAGCCCAATGAATACCGAGTCACTCTTCCATTCAAAGAGAGAAGAGGTTGGTATTTAGGAGATTAGGTATGTAAGCATAGCAGTTTTTGGAGCAGGACAGGGTGAGGAAGAGTTGTGTCAATTCTTATCAGCCCAAAAATTCCACCGGTCTCTACTTGTCTTGAGTTGTCCTTGTTGCCCTGATGTGACTGCCACATCTGGACCATGTAATATTGTCATTCCCCGCTCAACACTCCTTTTGAAATATTACAGGGAAGCTAATTACTGATTCAAGTCATGGGCAGCTTGGATAATGAAGTGATTGGAGGAGATTAATGCAGTGTCAAGGGTTAGGTGGAATTAAAATCTAGCTAAACATTTCACCTCATTGTGAAAGCATAGTCCAGCACTGTGAAAATAAGATCATGTTCTCATAGGAGTGCCCGGGGGCAGCTCTAAGTTCCCCTGCAAAACTTCAGGAGAAGTATTGCATGGGGAGTGAAATTACCACTTGTGGCCCTGGTGCAGACATCACTTCAGGGTGACAAGGGCAACAGGGACTGCCCAGTTGAATTTTTGGCTTGATATGAACTAACCTGGAAGTTACTGATTCACAAATAGGTCAATTTCAAATTAGAATTAACCTGGCTCATTTATCCATATGATAAGTGTCTGAAAGCTGAAATCCACCCTGCTGAGTGAAGTAGGTCATTCAGTCCAACTTTAAATGCAGAATCTTCCACTATGGTATGTCCTAGACACACTAAAGACTGTATTTTGCAGATATTAACCTGAGACAGTCCAGAAGCATGCAGGGGAACTTCTGAAGTGGATATGCATACTGAATGATATATGTGACTCTGCCAAAAGTACCCCTTACACTTTTCAGTAAAAGCAATGCAAGTTTATTTTTACAGATTCAGTCTTTCATTCAGAAAAATTCTCCCTGTTGCTAATACAGTCAGTGAGTTAGATGCAATTTATTTGATCTACAGGAATGAGTTGATTCATCAGAAACCATTGGGAATAATTTTAATCTATGTCACTGGTTAGAAAGCCATTGGATTAGCTCTGATATGGAGTTATTAACCAGCTCAGTGTGAAAGACTTGAACGGAAAGTAGAATCAGGAAGAATGCAAAATCAAAATTACCCCATCATTTTCTTAACTGGTGGATTACATCAAAATTGTCCATGAAGTGAGCTGCTTCCATGAGATCCTAAACAAAGGAGGAACCAAACAGTCACAGGAGCTTGTTTCACAATGCAGTTCGATTGTGACCGGTCATCTGTCTCAATTTCACTTTTCTGCCCTGCCCACAAGTCCCATCAATCAAAGATGAATTAAAATATTGTAACTGGTTTGTTATTGTCAAATGTACCAAGGTGCAGTGAATGCTTTTATTTGTGTGCCATCCAGACAGATCATTCCATACATAAGGGCAAATAGTAATACAGAATGTAGAACATGCAGAGAAATGCAGTGCAGGTAGACAGATCATTGGACATGCCCAACAAAAGAGCATCCATACCACCTGGAATGGAGAATTTCCGTCATTCTAAATCGGCCAAGTGAAGATTTGAGTCCAAAATTTCTGCCCTCTCATCAGAGACTTAGATCACAGTTCCAGATAACGTATGCATGGGGTCTCCTTTCAACACTTGCACCTCAAGCCCTGTAACAGCACCATTAGCTTCAAAAAGGATGTCTTTAATAATAAATGGACTTTGAATCTTGAATCATTGAATCTTTGCTGTGCACATATTTGCCACATGACAAATTTCAACTCACAAAACTTTGCACAGTGCTTTAATTCTTTCACCAAAGCCCTCCATATGCCAAAAAGGCAATCTATTGCTCATCCCCAGCCCTTTCGGAATAATGACTAACCTAATTTATTTTCCTTATTGTTTCTGGCGTATTCTTGCTGAGATTCCCATATAAAAACACCCAAATCCTTCTAAATATCAACACATACTGACTCAGTTTAAAAGAACATTTGCTTTTCTCATCTTCTAAAAAAACCACAAAATTTCAAAAACTGCAAACATTGGACTTCATCTGTCACTTTCCTGTCCAATCATTTCAGAGATCTGTATCCCTTTGTGATCTCTTTGTGCCAAGTTGACATTTTCTTTCTCAAGCAGCACACACAAAGCCCTGCCAAAGGGTCTTGGCCTGAAACATCGACTGTACTATTTTCCATCGATGCTGCCTGGCCTGCTGCTTTCCTCCCGCATTGTATGTGCATGTTGCCTGGATGTCCAGCATCTGCAGATTTTCTCCAGTTTGTGATTTTCTTTCTCATAGAACATAGAAAAACATAGAAAACCTACAGCACCATACAGGCCCTTCGGCCCACAAAGTTGTGCCGAACATGTCCCTACCTTAGAAATTACTAGGCTTACCTATAGCCCTCATTCTCATTTAGTTTTGTGTTTTCACCAAACTCGACTCCTTTGTTTGTAAAACTGAAATGGAATATAAATTATATGAGATTTCATAGGCTATATAAAACACATGCAGGCCGTTCAGTCTGCAGTTTATTCCAACATTTGTACTCAACTTGAGCATTCTCCTGTCTTTCCTTTATTCCACAAGTAACATCGTGTCATCACAGAAATGAACCATCTCTGTCTTTGGTCTGTAACTAATCTACTGTCCAAACCAAAATGCTTTTTCATCTTTCTGTTCCCATAACTATCATGCCTTTCTACTTCTTTCTGGATCTCTTTCACTCTTTCTTTATTCACCTTCTATCTTCCTTGGTCCAGTGATGTGCTCCCTTCGTTGGCAGGCTGAGGTTTGTGAGGGATATATTGTTCCATATGAATAGATGGGAAAAAAATTCATGAAGGACTTGGTGGAGGTAGCAGAAATGTGGTGGTGGGCTCTGGAATATAATCCAAAGACAGCGGCAATGGTAGAGCCACCAATATCTAACAGACCTTCACACTGCCTTCTCCAGCTATTGCAGTTTACAGCAGCCATACTCTTTCAAAGTGTTCTGATCCCCACCACCCTAATGACACGTCTTTCATTTTTTGTGCACTGACTAGCTTGTAGATATGATTGGGTACAAGTTAGGACGTGGGCTTATGTGCTCGGGAGCTCCTGTTTTCCCAGGCTCGGTGCAGCAGGTTACAGCTGACATATGCTGAGGCACAGGATACCGTTGGAGCAGCAGCCAGCATCGTGCTGTGTGTGGCAGGCATTCCACCCATTCTGAATGTACTTGTAAAGATCCATTTCAACTATGCGTGGCATGATGCTAAAGGCCTTTCAGATGATCGGCTCTTCCATA